>NW_004444112.1:4429229-4505967 GCF_000243295.1 Trichechus manatus latirostris
TTTTTTTAACATACATTTTTATGAGACCCCAACCGCTCACCCCACTCTGCGACAGCACACTCCTCCCCTCCGCCCCTGATTCCCCATGAACACTCAACCAGCTCCTAACTCTCTCTGCCTTCCCTCTCACCTCTGGACAGAAGCCGCCCCTTTAGTCTCTTATATCTATTTGTCTAAGAGGCACATTCTTCACGAGTATCACTTTATGTCCCACAGTCCAGTCCAATCCCTGTCTGAAGAGCTGGCCTCAGAAACTGTTTTAGTTCTGGGGTGATGGAGAGACCAGGGGCCATGCTTTCTGGGGTGCCTCCAGCAAAGACACAGAGTCTTAAGAGAACCCAGGGAACGGCTGTGCAGGAGAGGGTGATGCTGAGAAAGCAGAGACAGGCAGGGCCCAGGGGAGGCTGATTCCCAAGGTTCTGACTTGGGTGATGGTGGGAAAGAGCACAGCCATTCCCAGGACAGGGCTTATAAGGTAGAACGTCAGCAGGATCTGAGGGGACATGCTGAGTCTGGTATGCCTGAGGAACAGCTAGGTGAAAAAACTAGCAAAACAAGCATCATCTAAATAAGTAAGATTATAACACTTTACTTGAAGCCATTAAAGATCTATAAAAATGGAGAACTTAATAATATAAAGCTGACAATTCTAGCCATATCAATACATGAATTCAGTACAACTTCATAAAAAATCCCAACTAAGTTTATCATGGAACTTTATAAGCTGATTCTAGAATTCATACGAAAGAGCATATGGCCAATAATATCCCTGAGGAAGAGTAAGGAGGGGGATCTACCCTATCAGGTAACAGCATTATTATGAAGTAATAAATCATCAAGGCAGTGTGGTACTGGCACAGAGCTAAGACAAACTGGCAATGAAAAAGAAGAGTGAGCTCAGTAACCAGCTCACACATACATGGAGCTCTGATACGCAGCAGAGCAGCTCAGTGGTGAAAGGAGAGACTATTTAGTAAACAGAGCTACAAAATTTGGTTACTCACATGGGGAATACATAAAATTGCATTCCTACTACACATCATACTCAAACCAACTCAGATCAATAAACTCTTGAATGTCAAACACCAAATTTTAGTATAAACTAAATGAGACTATCTTTTCGATACTGGGGTAAAGCAAGATTACTTAATAAGTAATAAAACCATTAATCATAAAAGATTTATAAATCAGACTACACTAAAATAAGCAACTATTCAAAATATACATTAAAGATAATGAAAAAATAAGGTTAAAAACTAAAAGAAGATATCTGTAGCAAATATAATTGATAAAAAATTACTATCAAGAATGTACAAATAATCACTACAAATCAAAAAGAGAAGGGCAAACAACTTAATAGAAAAATAATCATAAACGAATATTTCACAGAAAATATAGATTGGTGACAAGACATGATGAAGTGCCCAAATTCCCAAACATGAAACACAAATCGAGATCACATATAAAACAAACCAACCAACCCCTTGCCGTCGAGTCAATTCTGACTCACGGCCACCCTACAGGACAGAGTAGAACTGCCCCATAGGGAATCCCTAAGGAGCACCTGGTGGATTTGAACTGCTGACCTTTTGGTTAGCAGCTGTAGCTCTTAACCACTACGCCACTAGAGTTTCCCAAGATCAAATAAGACAGGATACAATTTTCTACTGATTTGACTGGCAAAAACTGAGGATCTTTATAGTATCATGTACCGGATGGGACGTGGATCAATGAAACCGCTTGCATTTTCCTTGTGAAGTTTAAATTTGTATAATCTCTTTAGAAAACAATGGGAATTATCTTGTAAAACTGAACATTCACATAGCCTGTAAACCAGTAATTCCACTCCTAGAAATGTCACTCTTACGGATTGAATTGTGTCCCCCCAAAATATGCGTTTAAATCCTAACCCCTATACCTATGGATATAACTCCACTGGGAATAGTTTTCTTTGTTATGTTAATTAGGTTCTATCATTGTAAGGTGTGTCTTAAACCAATTACTTTAGAGATATAAAAGGAACAGCTCAGGCACAGAAACAAGGACAAATGGGGAAGACAGATGCTACATGAAGATCACCAAAAACCGGGAACCAGAGGCTGAAGGAGACAAAGATCTTCCCCAAGAGCTGACATAGAGAGCCTCCCCCTACAGCCATGCCCTACATCAGACTTCTATCCTCCTAAACTGTGACAAAATCAATTTGTTTGTTAAAGCCAGCCACTCGTGGTATTTGTTATTGCAGCACTAGCTCACTAAGACCATTACCAAAATGCACCCTGCATATGGGCAAGAGTACTCATGTATATAATGTTCACAGCACCACCATGTGTGAGAATGAAAAAAATGTAAACAATTCAATGCCCCAGGGAGTGGATGGATACACTTTGGTAGAGCCATGCAACAGAATACCGGACAGCAGAAAACCAATGAATGAACAACATAATGCCTCAAAACAGAAAACAACACAAATGTCCATCAGGAGGAAAACACAAAAATGAATGGCAGTTTTTCACACTATGAGATACTACACAGTACAAAAAAGAACCAAATGCAACTAAGTGCAACCACGTAGAAAAAACTCCCACAGACGTGATGATGATCAAAAGAGGACAGGCACAACAGAATGCGTATAAAAACCCACTGCTGTTGAGTTGATTCCGACTCATAGCGATCCTATTGGACAGAGTAGAACTGCCCCGTAGGGTTTTCTAGGCTGTAATCTTTAGGGAAGCAGATCACCAGGTCTTTCCCCCGTACAGCAGCTGGTGGGTTTGAATTGCTGATTTTTCGGTTAGCAGTCAAGCACTTAACCACTGTGCCACCAGGGTTCCTTTCATAAAGCTTACAGTGGGGTTCAATTTATATCCATTCAGAGCTGAAACTAATGTGCTATTAAAAATCTAAATATAAATTACCTTTGTAGAAGGGGATACTGACTACAAGGGGGCACAAGGAGCCTGCTGAGGTGGTAGACCTATTCTATATACTGACAGATTCTCTTTACTCATTTGGGTTTATACATATGAAAATATTCGTCAAGCTGACCTCTTCATATTGTACGTATCACTGCATATGTACACATCACTTCGGTCAAAAAGTGAAAGAAA
Source organism: Trichechus manatus latirostris (assembly GCF_000243295.1). NCBI lineage: Eukaryota > Metazoa > Chordata > Mammalia > Sirenia > Trichechidae > Trichechus > Trichechus manatus. The sequence continues at coordinate 4,432,340 of NW_004444112.1, forward strand.
ATCAGAGTCAAGGGGAGGCAGGAAACCTAAGGATAGGCATCTCTTCCAAGAATGAGAACACTCCTCCAAGAAGCTCAGGTGCCCAGGGAAAGTACAGTCAAGGTCAGTTTGAGGCCAGTATACAGCCATGTGAATTTTTTGTTTTATTTTCTCCAAGTGAAATGAACTTCAGCGTGTTTTCATGTTGAGTAGAGAAAGGATGAGGTTACAGAAGAGGCACACTGTAAGTGAAGAAGGAAACTCCCCAGAAAGGTGTCATGTAGACTCTGGTGCCAGCACTGGCCATGGCCAGAGGAAGACCTCCTCTAGGGAGGTAAGAAGGGAAGCTGCAGATATGAGAGTTTCAGATCAGTGTGTAAGGGTTGAGGCTGTTATGGATTCAACTGTGTCACCGAAAAATATGTGTGGTAAATCCTAACCTCTATACCTGTGGTTATAATCCCATTTGGGAATGGATTTTCTTTGTTATGCTAAATGAGGCCATATTAGTGTAGAGTGTGTCTTGTGTCATTCTCTTTTGCGATATAAAAAGAGCAAGCAAGCTGAGATGGGGGGAAGAAAGATGCTATACCACATGAAGATCACCAAGAAACCAAGGAATAGAAGCTGAAAAGACACAAGAGACTTCCCCTAGAGCCGGCACCCTGAATTCAGACGTCTAGCCTCCTGAACTGTGAGAAAATGAATTTCTGTTTGTCAAAGCCACCCACTTGGGGTATTTCTGTTTTAGCAGCATGAGATAACTAAGACAAGTGTCAAGCAATATGACGAAGTAGGCTTTACTTTTCATATGTAAACATGCTGACACATCAGCAGTCATACGCTGAGACGTAATTGGCTGGGGAAGTGGTGATTACTGGAACAAGATGTGAGTGGCTTGGGGGAGTTGGTGCTGGACATGGCATTGACCAGAGGCTCAGAGCAGATATGGAGGGATTAGTTAGGAGTCTACGACCATCATCCAGGAAAAATATGATGACAGCTTTGGCTAAGTGTGAGGACAGATAGGATGGAGGTAAAGATTCAGGAGGTGTGTATAATGCAAAATGCTAGATGTAGGGATTGATGGAGATGGAGGTGTTAAGGAGTTGTCTGAGACTGTAACCAGTCTTCTAACCTGCTGAGATGGCAGGACCGTTCACTGAAACTTGGGAGGTGGGAAGAGTGGGCAGGATCATGGGTTCCTTGTTAGGCAGATTGAGAAACACGGAAATCATGTGACTTCCTTCAGATCGCAAAGCAAGTCAGAGGTGCCTTTGAGACAGTCATGTAGAGATGTGGGATGGAAGAAGGGGTGAAGGTTTGGAACAGACTCTGAAGGGCTGAACGGGCTGGAATGAGATGCTCACTGGCTGGCTGAGCAACAGACAGAGGGCATGACTCCACAGTGGTGCCAATCAACAAGTGCCCTCAGTAGGCCACATGTGGGGCAGAGAAGGCCAAATGGCACCCTGAGGTTTTACCAAAGAGTAGAGCAGGAATACATGTGGAAAGGGACTCTTTCTGAGCATCTGACAATGAGAAAGATAGGTGGATGAAGAATTTGGGACAAGGTGGGATGCAAAGTATAGCTGGAAAGAGTAAGTGGGAGAGAAAGAAAGGCCCGTCTTCCTCAGAGTTCAGAAAGAAAGGTGAGATATTATCATTAATGATTGCAGCTAATAGCATGACGTAAATAATACTAATGGCTGACTTTTGATGAGCCACTTACTGTGGGTCTGGCACCGCATTAAGCAGTTTCACACACTATCTTGATTACATCCTCACACAACCCAATAACACAGAAACTATTACTACTATCATTTTTCAGGAATAGATGGAACATTAGTTGACTGAGTGGATACTGATGAAATCATTTGCTCTTCTCCTTGGGCACACAACTCGACCACCTGTACTCATGCGCCCAACTTTGATCAGATGCCCAGTTCTTGCAAGTGGACTATAAGTAGATCTGAGAAGTGCAGAGGAGGCTGTGATTCCTCTCTCCTTTGTCCTCTGCCAGCTACAGGATGTCATGGTGATGACACAGTACTCCTAAGTCCTTGAATACTATGTGCTACAGCACTCAGGTCCACATGGATCTTGGTATGTGTGAGAGAAATAGTTTTTGTCTGTTGAGCCACCAAGACTGGAGTTCATCTGTTACAATAGCTAGCTTGGGTCACAAGGCTGACGAGTGACAAATCTTAAAAATTTTTAAGCCCATGTAGTTAAGAGCCCAGAGCCTGATATTGGCTTACATGTGGCACTCCTCCTCAGAAGCAGTGAAGTGTGTGATGGGGGTGGGAGAGGGGAGGGAATACAAGTCAAAGGGCTCCATCACTCCCACGTCCCCAGAGAGATAATGACAAAAAGCTTCCTGAGGGGATCCAGGGTCAGTGGTCTCCTCACAGTTTGCAAGCTGCAGGGCCCCCCACCTGCACAGCTCTCAGTCACCCACCTGGAAAGATGCTTAGGGACAGGTCTTTCTTCACGGCCCATAGCTTCTGCCTGAGCTCCAGCTCGTAGATCAGCTCTGGTTTGGGCACAGGACACCCTGACAAGGAGAAGGGAGAGGACACAGGGATGTTTGTGAGAAGAAACAGAACTTCTCAGTCTAGTCTGGGACTTCAGGATGGGAACGAGACCTTGGAATGAGGCTGCTCCCATCGAAGCAAACAAAATGCTGACCTGTGACCTGGACACCCAAGATAAAAACACCATCCTTGGACCCCCAAACTGTGGACACTAGTGCTGGCTGACCTCCAGCCTACAGAATCCCAACACTATTCAGACACAGCCACAGAACCCAGGGAAATGACTCCCTCCTTCCAGGTGCTGTCTAATTAATCCAAGTCAGTGAGTCTCAATCTGCCTGTGCATCAGAATCCCCTGGGGCTGTCTGGGTCCCATTCACTGATCAACTGAAACTGAATCTCTGAGGGGGAGGCCTGTAAATTCATAGATTTTAAATCTCCTCAGATGATTCTGACACCCAGGGAAGATGAGATGCACTAGTGGTGTTCTCAATTTGCAAACTGCATCCTGATCATCAGTAGTGTGAGGTAGGCAGGTGACCTAACCGGCCACTCTGTGAAGTGCAAGCCTTAATTCCAGGAAGGCTGAATGAAGGGAACTGCTGCCGCTGTCATCCTGAAGCACCCTGCGACTACTTTCAGATAACCCACCTGAGGATCTGGACCAAGGAGAAGAAGCAAATAAACAGACAACTGGGTTGTCACCCACCAACCTGGGAGCCATCCCCGCCCCTGGGCTGCTCATTAGGTGAGATAATAAATTTCCTTCAGGGTGAAGCCCATTTGAGCTGTCTTCTGTTAGTTCCAGCCCAACATGTATATGGACAGATGTGGGGGTAAAGGACTTAAAGGCTCTGTAGATAAGTCAATGGCCAAAGCACCAGACCCATAGTAAGGCTTAATCAGCAGAGCCTGAACCACAGCCCAGTATTCAACCAGTCAACACTAAGCAAATGCTCACTGGTGTCTGCTGCAAGCCTGGCACCAAGCTCAGTAATCCGTCCGTCAGGAGTCATGTGCCTCGCCACCTCAGGGCCTTTGCACACACTGGTCCTTCTACCTAGAATGCTGTTCTCTCACCTACCTTGCTCTAACTCTTTGGGTCTTAGCCCAAATGTTACTTCCTGTGAAGACTTCTTTGAAATGTAGTCCTCATGTCCAGGTGCTTAATCAATTTGCCACACTGTCACAGAAGTTTCAGTCCTAATAAAAACCAAGCCCAGTGCTGTTGAGTCACAGCGACCCTACAGAACAGAGTAGAACTTCCCCATATAGTTTCCAGAGCTATAATCTTTTATGAAAGCAGACTGCCACATCTTTCTCCCACAGAGTGGCTAGTGGATTTGAACCACCAACCTTTTGGTTAACAGCCAAGTGCTTTAACCACTGTGCCACAGGGCTCCTTCTTTCAATCCTAATATTAAGTAAAAAACTAGAATCTAAGGGGTGTAACCAAATCCTCGGGATCGTGCCAAGCACTTTAAATGCATAACTTTAAAAAAAAATTGAATTAACTTTACATAGTAACTTAGAGAAGAACACATATATTTAAAATATTGACTCTTTTCATTCAGGAACATGGTATGTATCTTTACCGATCTAAGTCTATTTTTAGATCCTAAGCAGAGTTTTATACTGCTCTTCAAAATGGGGAATCTATTTTAGGATTTCCCCACAGCATTTCCAGGAAATATAGCCAATTTTGTAGGTAAAGAAACCAAGGCTCAGGCAGACAAAGTGATCTGCCAAAAGGCACAGAACTGGGGAATGGTTGAACCAAGACGAAAACCCAGGTCTAGCCATCTCTGGTATCTGTGTTACTTAACCACAAAGCGACACAACATTGTTCTAGAAGGTGCTGAGTCCAGAAGTAATGCTGATGATCATAACGACGATGACACTAACAGTGGTATAACAGTGGTAGGGGTCACAACTGCTAACCTGCACACAGCCAGGTATCACCAGGCATGGTTCTGAGCCCTTTTCAGAACTCACTTATGCTTGCAACAGCCCTATCAAGTAGATATGATACTATTCCATTTTACCAATGAGCAACCTGATGCACAGCGAAGTTCAGTAATTTGCCTAGGGCCACACAGCTTTTAAGGAGTGGAGCTGGGATTGAACACCAGGAGTCTCGCTCCAGGCCCTAGTCTCCTATGGGCTCCAGGAAGGAGGACACCTGTGTGGGGCCAGCAGCACTGGACCAAGTAGTTAGTGGTGGTGAAGTGAGGACATGAATGGGAGGATTCAATCCTCAGGGAATGGAGGCCAAAGGGAGAAGACTTGGTGATGCCCAGACTTGGGCATTTCATAAACCACTAAAAAAAATGTAAAAATGGTAATGCACAGTTGATATGGTCACATATAGACATTTATACAAACACTAAATATCATCTACTCTCATTCACAAGTCACACACAAAAAAGGACTTTTACCACAAAAAAATGGCAGAGGACAGCATTTCAAAATGAAGATGTGTCTCCTACATTGAAGGATTTGTGCTTTATAAGGGACTCACCACACTGGCCTTGTTTTCCAGACTTTACCAGGGTAGGAGATGCTGAGATAATTAAATGGGTAGAGCATGAACAGTGCCTGGAACAGACCTAGCACGGGGTCAATGAATAGGAGACCTTAGCTGTGAACACTAATAATTGCTTTTCTTAAAAGTGACCCACCTTTTATGGTTCTTGTTGTTGTATGCTAACGTGTCAATTCCAACTCAAAGTGACCCCATGTGACAGAGTAGAACTTCCCCACAGAGCTTCCTAGGCTGTCATCTTTACAGGAGCAGATCACCAGGTCTTTCTCTCACGGAGCCACTGGGTAGGTTTGAACCACCAATCTTTCAGTTAGCAGCTGAGCACTTACCTGTTATGCCACCAGGGTTCCTTTTTATGGTTCTTAGATTTCTTCAAGAATGGATCCTTGTATTGTTCTGGTAATGGCAAAAACAGAGCCACTTGCCTTGATGGAGGGTTACATGAAAAATTACAGTGCAACTGAAACAACGCTAGAAGGCCCCAGGGAACTCAGGCAGACCGTTCAGGACTGTGTCTGAGGCGGCTCCCTCTTTTGAAAAGACTCAGCACTAAACCTGGACATTCTCTCAACAATCAGGAAGTGGGAAAGAAAAGGAAAACAGGAATGACTTTCTCAGGGTGTCCCTCAATGCCAGTTAACAATTACTGTCATTGTCATCATCGTTATGATCACCATCATTACTCCTGGACTCAGCACCCTCTACAACAGGCTTTCTCAGCCTTGGCATGATTGACATTTTGGTCCAAACAATTCTTTGCTGTGTGTGTCCTGTGCATCTTAAGGATGCTTAGCAGCATTCTACGTGTCTCCACTAGATGCTAGTTGCACACCTATCTCAGCTGTGACCATCAAAAATATCTCCACACATTACCAAATATCCCCTGGCATGGGGGCAATATCACTCCACTGGCTTAGAACGATATAAACAGGGTAATGGCAGAAAGCAAGCATGACAGAGGGTGGCACTTACACGATACTTTATGAACAGAAAACAGCTGGGTGAGAGGTGGTAACGTACTGAGAAGGGGCTGGCCGTGTGAAATGCTGGAGAGCACGCACCAGGCAGTGAGAACAGTAAGTGCAAAGGCCCAAAACGGATGCACGTTTGGGGAAACTGCAGGAACCCAGGACAGCCAGGGCAGAGTGATATCGGGAGACATCAGTGTGAAAGGTGCTTAAGGAGGGTGGCAAAACAAGATGGAGGACTTTTCGTTTAAAAAACTTCATAAAATATGTAATGCTCTTTTCCAGCCTTGCTTTATCTCTTCTTATTGAAATAGGACATAATTCCAGTTTTCTAGAAGTAGGAATGTCTTACCCTAAGCTAAGTTTCAAGAACTTCCCTGGACATTTAACACTTCCCTGTCCCCAAATTGGATGGTCTAAGATGTCATTATCCCCAAGCAGAGAATCATCTAAGACAGGATTTACCAACTTCGGAACTCTTGACATCTGGGGCTGAGTGATTCTCTGTTGAGGGGGCTGTGCAGTGCAGCATCTCTGGCTTTTTCTCACTAGGTGCCACTAGCATCCCCAGCCCCAGGTGTGATGATAAAAAAAATCCATCCAGAATGGAACTGGAACAACCAGAATGGAAATAATGAGAATGTTCATGCACTGGGAAGAATGTAACCAATGTCACTGAACAACTTGTGTAGAAGTTGTTGTATGGGAACCTAAACTGCTGTGTAAACCTTCACCAAAAACACAATAAAATAATACTTAAAAAAAAAAACTCATCCAGACATTGCCAAATGTCTGCTGAGGGGCAAAACTGCCAACTGCTAAAATGCATTGCTCTAAACTTATTTCTTGTACCAGTGGAGGATCATGGCCCAGGCTTTAGGAAACCAGAAACGATCCTAAGGCCTCAGGGAATAAAGGTGCCTCATAACTGAGATCATGCTGTTTAGTACAACACTGGGTGGTACTGAAGGCAAACACCTCCTGAGGGCCTTGCCTGACTCACCCCTGTCTGGGAGAACATCTATCACCCACAGCCCTGCTAATTGGGCTGTGGGAACATTTAACTCAGCCGAGCTTGGCCAGTCAGACCAAGGCCAGCCCATGCTGGACACCAGGATGAGAAATGAGGGAAATGTGGACTCAGGTGGCCATTTCCTGTGTCAAAGATGCCTCACAGAAGCCAGCTGCACAGAGAGAGAGAGAAGCAACACAAATGTGCAGATAAGTAGTGACGAGGAACCTGGGGGCCCAGGACAGCAAGGACTGGAGTGGTTACTTCATGCTGCAAACTCACTGGGGCAGAAAAGGCCATTGTGCAAACAGAGTGACAGGAGCACGCCTGCAGAGAGAAGCCAGGACAAGGGACTCGGAAACCAGGGCATGATCGTGGTTCTTCTGAATTCCTGACAGCAGTCCGTCCTGGGGCCCCGCTGGAGTGCCTGCCTCTGGGTTCCACGAGACAGTCTATTTCCTTCCAACACATCCCTGCTCTTTGGAGGTTAGCCAAAGGGGAACTATGTTTCTTGCCCAAAGAGACATAGAGAGACCAGACGAGAAAAGATGAGTCCGGAAAATGACTGAAGCTGTGGGAAGAAGAGAGGGTGGGCTCCAGAGGCCATCCTGATGAGCCAAGTCTGGAGTGAAAGGGTGGGATGAAAGAGTCTGCAGGTCCCTCATACAGTTGAGAGATGAGGTCTTACCCAGAGAGATCAGCAGGCCACAGTTCTCCAGCATCACCTCCTGGTACAGGCTCCTCTGGGTCAGGTCCAGCTGCCCCCACTCCTCCTGGGTGAAGGTCACGGCCACATCCTCAAATGTCACAGACACCTGAAGAGTCAAACAGAGGCAGTGGTGTTTGCCTTGGGAAGATGTGGGATGGGATTAGAGCCTGTGTCTGCATCAATGATAAAGATGCAGAGAGACTCAAGGCCCAGATCACCAAGTAACTCCTGGGGGCCTAGCTCAGTGCTGGGCTTAATGGGGAGGAGGGCACGACTTTGGATAGACTCAAATAGTCCAAAAAAGAGGAGGCTCCATGCGGAACCACTGAAGAATGACAGAAGACAATGACAATCCCATGTAAACTGTGAGATACAGATAGTAAGGGCTCTGAGATGTCAGAGGGAAAGGATAATAACCAGCAGCTGCGTCTCACTGGATCTCACCTCACTGTGTAACTTCCCTGTGCTGAAGGCTCAATATGCCATGCTAAAGCAACTAAGTCCCCAGCTCTGAAGCCAGATTCCTGTGATTTGACTCCAAACTCTTGAATCCGACACTTACCTGCTGTGTGACCTTGGGGTGCTCGCTTCATTTCACTGAGCCTCGACTTCTGGATCAATAAGAGCTCCCATTTCACCCACAACAGCTGTGAGATTTAGAGACAACGTCCAGTGCTCAGCATGCTTTGGGATTAATCCCCCCACAGCAGTGAGGTGAACACCATCATCCTCCCCACATCATAGTCTTCGACCTGAGGCCAAGAGGGCTCTATCAATCTACTCAGAGTCACACGTCTTATGACCATGGGCAGGACCTGAATGCAGGTCCCTCTGCTCCAGGGTCCAGTGGAGTAATCATGACACCCCTCCTCCACCAAAGTGAATCCACGGGAACGAGGTTGGGAAGCATTTCCAATAATTTCTGCTGTTAAATCCATTACAGCCACTGCCAAAAACATTTCTGTGAATGTGGGCAGAGGAGCAGAGCCATCATCACTGAACTCACAGGACAGGCCCTGTGGGTGGTACCTGCCTGGGGAGTGGCAGGGGCTGGGCAGCTCCCTGCATCCCTGGTTCCCCTGGTCCTGGAAGACTCCCTGGGAGATTCACGGTGAATCACCAGCCTATTTATCCTTCCTGAGTTCTCACAGCAGGCCACGATACTTCAGGACCAGGGAACATGAGTGGCAGGGACAACGCAGGCTATTGTCATGAGAACATGGGCCTTTGACTAGCCACACTGTCTGCACTTACTGAGAGTGGGATAACATCCAGCAAAGGACCACACCCTCTCACCCTCCCAGGACCTAATCTCAGCAGGTATGTGTGTGGGGTGGGGGTGGAAGAGACCATAGCAACCACACAAGGCCCTCTTGGGCCCCCTGAAACAACCAATACTTCTCCTGTGTCTACATACATCCCCCTGCCTGAAATGACCTGCATCCCCTCCCCAGTATGCCCAAAGTCATCTGCTGGAAGGACCACCTGCCTTGCAAAATTCACTTCAGGTGTCACCCACAGGACTTCCCCATCCACTGTGTAGAGGAGTGGGTAAAAGCACAGGCTCTGGTGGTCAACATACTGGGTACGACTTTTTAAGAGCTGTGTGCCCTGGGCAGGTAACTTAACCTCTCTGAGCTCTGACAGCCTCTTGTATAAAACAAGTGGTAATACTACCACTCAACTCTGATGAGTTGAGGGTTAAACCATGACTGACCAACATCCTATATCAAAGACTCAACAGCAGCTGGCAATCATGGATCTTTTGTTATGATTGTTCATTTTCCTCTTGGCTCCCACATCCTAGAAAACCTCAACGCAGGAGGCTTTTGTAATTTTGCCAGATTCCCTACACAAAAAATGCCAGACCACAGACAAGTAGGGCAGGATCTACTTTAGCCTGAATTGCCAGGAAAAGCCACTCCAAATAGGTGACATGTGAACAGAGGCCAGAAGGATGTGAATAGGGGAGCTCTGTAGAGATCTAGAGACAGTGTCCCAGGCAGTGGGAACTGCAAGGACAAAGGCTGAAATGGAAGAGAACCTACCATGGTCAAGTTGGTGTGTCTGGAGAGCAGTGAGCAAGAGAAAATGAAAGGAGGCAAGGTTGGAGGTTGTTGGTCAGGGTGGATTGGGCAGGGACTTGCAGGTCAAGGTTGGGGGTTGGATTTATTTTAAGATGGGAACCCCAGAGGGAGCATCATTGATTCTTCAACAACTTATAGAGCAGCTGTCAGTGTCCCGACACTGTTCTGTTGTTGTCATTGCTGGGTGCCAAGGAGTCGATTCCAACTCATAGTGACCCAATGTGACAAAGCAGAACTGCCCCATACAGTTTTCTAGGCTGCAATCTTTAGGAGAGCAGATCGCCAGGTCTTTCTCCCGTGGAGCCCCTGGTGGGTTTGAACACCAGATCTTTCGGTTAGCAGCCAAGTGTCTATCCGTTGCGCCACCAAGACTCCAAAGGGGAAGGTGGGAGGTTAGGTTTACTCTAAGTACGATGAGAACCCCTGGAGAAAGCCTCATTCATTCCTCATCAACTTACTGAGTAGCTGTCAAGAGTCTTGACACTGCTGTAAGACGGGGATAAAGTGACAAGCCAAATTACTGCAAAGAGAAGCCCAGTAACTTTCTCGGCTTCCAGCCCGTACAGCAGCCCAGCCCTCTCCCCTCAGAGAGAAGCAGCAATTCCGAAATCATCCTCCGCTCACCTGGGCCGGGTCCATCACCGCCGCCGCCATCGTGGGACCCCGTGAGGAGAGCAGGGCCTGAACAAGGGGGCGGCCGGGCCGGGACCCTACGATCCCACCCTGCACTGCGTTTGCTGGGGGTAGCTCGGCTGACTGTTGCCCTCTGGGCCTCAGTCTCCCCGAGTGAAAGGCGCACCAGGCCCAGGGCGCCGCCCTTGGCAACTGCGAAGGTGAAGGGCGGTGCGGAGTCCCGGAGAGCCTGCTGCCTGGGCGGGCGCAGAGGGGCAACGTTACAGTGGTTCACGACTCGAACATACGGGCTCAGTCTGGATGAGAGGACTGGGGAGCAGCACTCGCTTAGCCTCAAGACCTCAAGGCCAGCAGGGACCAAATCGCCACAGGCAAATGGCGTACCCTACGAAAGAGCAGGAAATCCCGCCCCCACCGACGTGTCCGCAGGAATCGCCCCTCTCCTTGGCCATCATTGGCCCAGCACCGCCGCCCACACACGACGCACAGCCTTCTAGGTAATGTAGTTTCCAGCTCCATCCATTCAGACGAGGAGCGCCTTTCGAGCACGGATTCCAATCAGTTCTCGGTTTGACCCTCACTCTGAGAATTTGCCTTTCCACTCCAAATATACTGAATCAGAATCTACATTTTAACAAGACCCCAGGTGATTCTTGTATATTTATGTATAAAAAAACCCAAACCTGTTGCCACTGAGTTGATTCTGACTAATAACATACTTCCGTGTGTAAGATACTTATGTATACTCAAGTATATGATACTTATGTATATTTATGTACACATATACTTATGTATTCTTATGTGTACATAAGAATCACCTGGGTATCTTATTAAAATGTAGATTTTCATTCAGTATGTCTGGGGTGGGGACGCAAATGCTCAGCAGGGGTCTGTACCAAAACAAACCCGTTCAAAGCCCTGCTTTCCAGCAAGACTTCTACAGTGTAAAACGGGCACAAGGCCCAGAGCGCTGTGTCAGATCTGCCTCATTTTCAAGGGTACGGAATGGTGGATGGGAGGCCATCCATTCTTCCACCTGGGAAACCGAGGATCGGGAGGCGGCGATGGACCCCATGTGACAGAGCAGAACTGCCCCATAGGGTTTCCTAAGCTGTAATCTTTATAGAAGCAGATCGCCAGGTCTCTTTCCCGTGGAGCCGCTGGGTGAGTTTGGTTAGCAGCCGAGTGCTTAACCAGTGCACCAACAGGGCTCCTTATACATTCATTACCACTCCAGATAAAAAAAAAACAGGATTTTTTCATGAAACTTACTGGAGGGATGGACAAAAGAAAATTATTGGAGGGACTGACAAAAGAGCAGCCCACCCCCACACCCCGCCAAAAAAAAAAACAAGGTCAGGAGGAGGATGCTGGGAGTCCTGCCAGACATTATCCACATTTATGGACAGCCCTCTCCTGGGCCACCTTTGGCCCAGTAATGTTCCGCATGGTGCACAGACATCTGGGTAATACAGTTGGCTCCAGCAGCCGGTGCCATCCTCTGAGATGGGGAGGCTAGAAGTGGAGGAGGCTTGGAAAGGAAGCTCAGAATTCCAATCTGGAACTTTTTTTGTTGTTAGTTTCCCTGCCCTAACTCATGGAGACCTCATGGCACAACAGAAGTAAACACTGCCTGGTCCTGGGCCATCCTCGTGATGGGTTACAGATCACACTGCTGTGATCCATATGGTTTTCATTGCCTGATTTTTGGAAGTAGATCAAAAGGCCTTTCTTCCTAGATGTTGGGGACGGAAAACAAACTTGGTCTCTCAGACCCATGGAAATAAATGAAGAAGACTCAACTAAGTTGTTAGTTGCTGTGGAGCCGATTTCAACTCATGGCGATCCCATGTGTGCAGAGTAAAACTGCTCCACAGGGTTTTCAAGGCTGTGACCTTTAGGAAGACACCAGGCCTGTCTTCCGAGGCACATTTGGATGGGTTCCAACTACCAACTTTTATGGTTAGTATTCAAGCGCTTAACCACTTGCGCCACCCAGGCACCTAAATGAGAAGTGTTGGTGCCAGTGAGTCGATTCTGACTCATAGCAACCCTGCAGGGCAGAGTAAAACTGCCCCATAGGGTTTCCTAGGCTAGGTCTTTTCTCCCGAAGAGTAGCTGGTGGGTTTGAACCGCCAACTTTTCAGTTAGCAGCTGAACAATTAACCATTGTGCCACCAGGGCTCCTAAATGAGAAGCAAGCACTATTTATTCAGAGCTTGCTATAGCAAGGAAGTCAGCCACCATCACCTGAGTTTGGCAGGGACTCAAAGGCAAGGAAGGGAGTTTTGGAAAGCTTTAGAGTAGAAGAAAGGGAAGGCTTCAGATATGCCCTGACTGGAGGCTGTTGGCATGGGGGAGCTGCAGGTGAGCTAACTAGAAGCAGGACATCCTATGTGACTAGTTTTAAAAAAACATTTCCATCCAGTTGATTCTGACTCATGGCAACTGCATGTGTGCAGTGTAGAACTGTGTGCTTCATAAGGTTTTCATGGCTGTGACCTTTAGGAAGCAGCTCACCAGGGCTTTCCTCTGAGGTACCTCTGGGTGGGTTTGAACTGCCAACCTTTAGGTTAGCAGCTGAGCATTTAACAGTTTGTGATGCCCAGAAATTGGTTACAGCAGCATATTTGGCTTTCACTGTTTGGTAATAAGTTGTAAGTGGGGGCAACAATTAGGGAAGCTGGCAGCTATTGACTAAGTCCTGACCATTTTGAGCCAATTGCAGAGGTTCTGGTTTGGCCTCTTGGTCTGGTTGCTGCAGAGGTTCTAATTCAGAGTTCTATTTTTATATAGAAGCTCTGGCAGCGCAGTGGTTAAGAACTTGGCTGCTAACCAAAAGGTCAGCAGTTCAGATCCACCAATTGCTCTCTGGAAATCCTATGGGGCAGTTCTACTCTGTCCTATAGGATCACTGAATCAGAATGGACTCGACAGCAACTGGTTTGGTTTTGTTTTGGTTTATTTTTATATAAGATCTAGCCACCCCCCATTTGTGTATTCAGTCTCTCAGACCTCAATCTCTTCAGATACTAGAGATTCACTGGGTGAACAAATCAGAGGAATGGAAGGAAAAGCGAAAAGCTTTTTTTAAAAAAATATCTTTGATATCATTGTTTTTTATACTTTGGAAATCTAAATAAAGTGGTAACAGCCAGTAGGGTAAAGCAAAATCCCTAATTTCCTTTTCTGCCATGTTTTCCATAGGTATTTTATAATCAGAACAAAACAATTATCTGTGATACGAATGTCTGTGTATCATATTTTGAATACTAGCTGTATTCAGGCATTGTGCTAAACACTTTACAAGCTGTGACCTCATGAAGTTAATAAAATTTTTAGCTTCACTTTCCTTTTTGGGGATAATACTTACCTCGTAACATTATTGTGAAATAAATGAGACAGTGTACGTAACATTCTTATCAGTGTCTCATACTTATGTTTTGTGGAAGCAAAAACATTTTGCATACGAGATAAACCAAAATAGCAGGCTCATCGGTCTTATTCTGGTTCTCAAAATAATTAAAGCCCTTAGTATTTCCTGTAAGTTGATGAAATTCCTTACAAAAATAACTTTACACCTGACATTTATAATGCTCATGTCTGAAGATGTACAATGACGTTTGTGGACATTATAATCAGGCAAGACAACTGCTATTTTCCACCACAATCAGACTAATGTAAACTTGATAACCTTGGTAATTGTATGCAATTTTCTCCCTTAAATGACTTCTTATTTGGAATTGTTTATATATACGAGTAAGCCTTTCTAAAGCCTGATTCTCTTACAAACTCTTTTAGCAAGTAAACATTTCTTGTTCCAAAATGCCTGCACCTCAGATTCACCCATATGAATCATTACTATTCACCACCCCATTTTCCAGATGAGGAAATTGAGGCTTACAGAGGTGGAGGCACTTCCACAAGTCACAGAACTCATAAATAGCAGATAGAAGATTTTCAGGAGTGTTTCAGGCTCCAAGCTCGTTGTATGAGGCGACACAGACTCCCTTGCACTCTGGCTTCTTCTTGGGTTCAGCTAATGGGGATCTTCAGCAACCTGGCAGATGGGGAGGAGGGAGGCTACTATACTGATTCCAGCTCCCTGACTGCGGTTGCTCTATACTGGATGCAAGCCTCTGTTCAAGATCACAGCTCATTTCAGGGAGGTCTGTCCATATGCCTCTTTTTCTCCTTCTGGGATCCTGTAACTGTTCTTCCCTTACTCCAACAAGCCCAGGGATGGGAACAATCTCACTCTTACTAGCATTATTCTGCATTAATTCATGGGCTTTCCTACCACCTTGACCACATCTTTGTAATAGTTCATTAAACTTTTCTTAAATTATTCTAATTACAGTATGCCATTTTTCCCCCTAGACCGTAACTGATAAAAGAACTAGGAAAAAACTTCTCTCTCATGGTACAGTCTTTGTAAGGATTTTGACTCAACAGTGCACTTGGCTAGCATTCAGTCAATTCTACCAGTGGCATTTTGATTTCTTTTAAGATGAAAAACAGACACACTTGTGTTTAAGATGAAAAACAAATACAAATACCTCTTGACAAATTCTGAGATAACCTAACCGAACAGTATCTCTTTGGAGGGTCTCATGTTCCCCCTTCAGGAAGTCCTTGATGGTCACTTCAAGTTAGGGTGACCAACACTGCCAGTTTGCCGGGAACTGAAGAATTTCCCAGGCTGCGCGACTATTGGCGCTAAAACTGGGCAAGTTCCAGGCAGACCCAGATAAATTGGTCACTCTTTAGCACACTTGTCATTTTCTCAGGTGATGGTTTAGCCACACGAGGGCAGAGAGAGAAGCTTTAGATAGCAAAATACAAAAGCTATACTGACTGAACACAATACGGGGTGGAAGGAGAAATGATTCCTGTGATTGTAACATATTTATACAGAATTTCTACTCCAAGTAGTAAGCAGACTATGAGTAGAATTCCAAAACCAAATTAAAAAATACTGCATAACTGGAATGAGTATATTTCTTCCAAAAAGGACAACAAGATCCGTATAAGTATTAGAGTTCTGTTCATTCAAAAAGTCTCATTCATTTAGGATTCAAACATGCAGGTCTCCTCTGTTGCAAAAATTAAAACAATCAAAACCACTGCTGTATTATGGCTGCTTTTAATTATTTTTATATGTGATCTTATGTTTGAGATTAAAAATGTGACTTTATAAATTAAGGCACAATCCATTTTTGTCTGTTTCTGAATGTTGCTTTATTTAAAAAGTATTAAAATATTTTAAGTTAGTAATATTATACAACTGGGTTAATAAAAACGTAGTTAGATATGCACAGATTCATGTATTTTATAAAGATAATTATAACCTGCATATTTCCAGGTGCAGACGGAGATCATTTTGCTGATACACCTCAGGAGACAGACACACACACACAAACTGTTTTAGACAACTAAGTCAATACTGATGCATAAATTAATCATATAGAAATTTTTACCATACGAAAACACTCCCTCATATCCACTCTTCACAAAATACAAGTCTTTCACAGGTTACTGCATATTATATTCCTGAATAATATAACCCTCACATGAAGGTACTGGTGCTATCAAATATTTTTGGTGAAATAATGCATGAGACTAAGGTGACAGAAATCAGGCACAGTATTTCATGATACCCGTTACCTGCTGCCATCGAGTTGATTCCGACTCAGTAACCCTACAGGACAGAGTAGAACTGCTGACCTCTTGGTTAGCAGCTGAATGCTTAACCACTGGCACCACCAGGGCTCGATTTCATGATAATTTATATTAAATTAAAAAGCTTCCCTGGTTATTTAATACGGTGATAGTTAAAAAATATAACCTGAATAGATGACTGTTACTTATAATTAAAAATCTGTAATTTTTCTAGAAAAAGCTTGGCAGTAGGTCTGGAACTTGTGTCTATTATGCTGTAAGTTTAACAGTCACGTGTTTTCACAAATTCACATATTAAAGACTTCTTTCCTGAGCATGTGTTCTCCAGTGTGCAGTGAGCTGTCCATTCTGGGAAAAGGATTTTCCACATTGATTACATTGGTATGGCTTCTCTCCTGTGTGGGTTCTCACATGAAGCCTTAGGCATGAGCTGGCAGTGAACGCTTTGCCACATTCAGTACACTGATAGGGCTTTTCCCCAGTATGACGTCTCTGATGTACAGTAAGTTCCCTATTATAGAAGAATGCTTTCCCACACTCTGTACATTCATAGGGTTTCTCTCCAGTGTGGTATCTCTCATGTTTAATAAGGAATGACTGATAGGTAAAGGATTTCCCACATTCATTGCACACAAAGGGCTTCTCACCACTATGAATTTTTATGTGATGATTAAGGGATGAATGATCCCTGTAGGCTTTCTCACATTTATTACATTTATAGGGCTTCTCTCCACTATGAATTCTCTTATGCACAGTGAGTTGTACCTTCTGGAGAAAACCTTTTCCACATTCATTACATTTGTAGCATTTCTCATCCGAATGAGTTCTAGCATGTAGAAATAGATATGAACTGGTAGTGAATCTTTTCCCACATTTATCACATTCATAGGGTTTCTCACCTGTATGAGTTCTCACATGTTGCACAAAGACTGAGATTGAAGTAAAAGCTTTCCCACATTCATTACATTCATAAGGTTTTTCTCCTGTATGGATTCTCTGATGGACAATGAGGTGTGATTTCTCAAAGTAGGATTTCCCACAATCCAAGCATTCATAGGGTTTCTCTCCAGTATGAAATTTATGATGTCTAATGAGGGAGGACTGATAGCTGAAGTTTTTTCCACACTGGTTACACTCATAAGGTTTTTCTCCAGTATGAGCTCTCTTGTGTGCAATAAGGTATGTACTCTGAGAAAAGGTTTTCCCACACTGCTTACATTCATAAGGCTTCTCGCCTGTATGAGTTTTATGATGTCTAATGAGATATGACTTCTGGCTGAACGTTTTTCCACATTGACTACAGTCATAGGACTTATCACTATTGTAAGCTTCCTCTTCTTGAGTAAAGAATGAGTTAGCATGGAATTTTTCCTCATATCCATTACTTTCAGAGGGTTTGTTCTCACTCTGAATTCCATGATGCACAGTGATGTTTGATTTCTGAATGAAGGCTTTCACACAATGATTACATTCACAGGTTTTTACTCCAGTATTAGATGTAATATGGCAGAATGACTCTGCATCTCCATCACAGTTCGATGATTTCTTTATTGCACAGTGTTTCTCATGAACAACTAAGTCAGAATTATCCTTCAAATTTTTTCCTAATGAGTCACAGTTATGAGGTTTATTGCTTGAGGAAATAAGTTCAGAGCTTAAACCAAATTGCTTTCCAATACATTTCTTGTGTATTACCTTAGTCTGTGTTTTCCTATATGTGGATGCCACTTGTGTAGAAAAACTCACGTGGTTTTCCTGTTGCCAATCTATCAGGTCATCACCTTTCCAGAATTTTTCTAAAATAGGATATAATAAACCAGTCTTTGTCAATCTTTCCACTTTATGTCAGAAATACACATCTTTAAAAATGCCTTGTTAGTTAACAATCTATTCTGCAGTATTACAGTCTCAAATGAAAATATTCCCCCTCCTCGGGCTTCTAGAAGGAAACTGCAATAGAGAAAGTGGGAGCAAGAAACTCATTTATGGATCTAAGTAACTGTTATGGATTGAATTGTGTCCCCCAAAAATACATATTGTAAATCCTAACCTCTATGTCTGTGGTTATAATCCCATTTGGGAATGAGTTGTCTTTGTTATGCTAATGAGGCAAGATTAGTGTAGGGTGTGTCTTTAATCAGTCTGAGATATAAAACAGATTAAATAAGCAAGCGAGTACGCAGAGACGGGAGATGAGAGATGCCAAGCCACATGAAGACTGCCCAGGAACAGAAGCTCAAAGAGACCAGGACCTTACTTCAGAGCCGAAAGAGAGAGAAAGTCTTCCCCGAGGGCCAGTGCCCTGAATTGGGACTTCTAGTCTTCTAAACTGTGAGAAAATAAATTTCTGTTTGTTAAAGCCACCCATTTATAGTTTTTCTGTTATAGTAGCACTAGATAACTAAGACAGTAACTTTCAGTATTTTAAAATAGTATCTTGCAATTGGTGGAGAAGATGAAAAGGAGAAAAGAACACAGGACAAAGCCGATTAAAGGGTGAACACAGAGAATGGGAAGGGCACACCAAGAGGGATGGATAAGCGGTAGGTTAGTCAGAGGAATAAGCACACAGTTAAGACAGCTGTTCTCATCAGGGGCATTTTTACTCCACAGAGGCCACCTGGCAAGATCTGGAGACTATTCTGGTTATCACAAATTGGGGATGGGAGTTGCTATTGGCATCGACTAAGTAGAAGCCAACAACGTTGCTAAACATCCGAAATTTCATAGTACGACTCCCCCAACAAAAAATGTCTGGCCCCTCAACAGTGTCAAGGTTGAAAAACCCTGGGTTAAAGGGAAATAAGAAGTAGAACAGAGTCTAGGGTCCTAAAGTACCATATGAGTATGTTAAAAACCCATTTCTTGATTTCTTCCCCTCTAACCCAGCGGGCACACCAGAAGCTAATTTATTTTTCTAAACTCCAATTTCCCGTATGTCTGTCAGATCTGTTTTGTAGCCTGGGCCCTCTAAACCCAATCCAAACCACAACTGGGACATATCTACAACCAATGATTCAACTTTTTCATCTTGTTCTGTTCCTTTTCACATAGACTTACAGACACATACCAGATGCACAAAGCAAAACTGGGATCAGAGGGGTCAACCATCTTTTTTCCAGTATCTGGTTTATTATGGTGCTTTGACTGATAGACCATTATCTTATTCAATAACTGTTTGGGGACACAGAACCTTACCTGTTCTTTGAATCTCAGATTTAGTATTCCTTCCACTGTTACCTTGCTTCTGATCATGGGCACTATTCTCTTCTATAACTTGCCCTTTGTCAACAATGCTCAATTTCTTGATCTCTACTTTCCCTCAACTGGGGACATTAAGGATAAGACCCCAGACCCTGTAACTAAAACTTTACCAGCATTTCCTTTTACAAGTGTTTCTACTAACCCTGTATAATATAAAAAAAAATTTCATTTTTAAGTGCTGAAATTTTAAATATTCAATGTAGATAGCTACGTCAAATCTAAATTACAATCTTAACTATTTAAGACATTTAAGATCCTGTTATGTCCTCTTAATTACCTCTGCTGGTCATAAATACGCTTGAGAAATGAGTGTAGACACTGGGATCCCTCTCAGTGGCCTCCACACTGATAAATAAATCATTTCATACAAGCCAATTACAAACTCAGAACAGTCAAGAATAACTCACAGAATTAAAATTAAGGGAGAGAAATAATTCTCCCACATTAACAGGGGGAATAAGAAAATATAATAGGTTTTGAGTTTTAATTACATAGGAATGATATGGGATGGGTTTTCATGGATGGGACAAAGTAATAAGGCATGAATTAATCAAAGACAAATTCAGCAAAGAATTTCACATGTATGAAACTTCATAAGGAAAATTGTAGATATGGTGCCATTTGGGGATGAGAAGGGAGAAATCATTCTGGAAAGGCAGAACAGGGCCTTGTTATGAAGGTTAATGAAAGAAAAGGACTATAAGGACTTACAACAGGGAGTACTTTTGAGTTTTGTATTGTCAGGAAGTTCTCAATAAATGGCATGGCTTAGAATGGTGGTTTCTAAACTGTGCTACTAAGCTTTTGACCCCAGCAATGCTGAAGACAGTGCCTTGGCAGTTACCACTGGGCACTGCCCAAAGAAGGAGTCCACAAAGCTTTAGGGCTCCCAACCAGGTTTCAACTAGGGCAACTCCACCTTTATCTGCAAGGTAGCAGAGTAGAGGGACTGGAACCAAACCGCTGAGGTTTAAATCCCAGTGCCTCTACATACTTACTAGCTCAGTGACTCTGGGCATGTTACTTATCCTCTATGTCTCAGTTTCCTCATCTGTAAAGTAGACATACAACACTATCTATCGCATAGTGTTTTGTAAAGTTAAAATGAGTTAGTACACATAAAGCAATGGAAACTCCAGCTTGCCCACAGTGAACATTCTGAGTATGGTTAGCCCCCATAAAATCTGTTGCCATCGAGTCGATTCTGACTCATAGCCACCCTAGAGGACAGAGTAGAATTGCCTAGGCTGTAAATTTTTATGGAAGCAGACTGCCACAATTTTCTCCTGTGGAGTCACTGATAGGTTCAAACCGCCAACCTTTTGGTAGCAGCCAAGTGCTTAACCACTGCGCTACCAAGCCTCCTATACAGTTAGCCCAGTGTTGCATATTCCTAAATGAGGCAATGCCAGGTAAGACTTCATATGGAAAAGATGTCTCAGGCCTAAAAAACAGTTTGAAACTACATTAAGAGAGAGATCTAGAAGGGGTGTCTGAGATAAACTGTCAGAAAGACAGGGCTCAGTAAGCACAAGATTTATACCAATCCGGATATCAGGGTATATATGATCAGCCTTGGGCAACATCACTGGACACTGAGGACACGGAGAATATAAGAAATTTTAGCATGGAAACAAACTGAAGTAAACATGGGGAGAAAGGACAAATGGAAAACTTAGATGAGAATCAAGATGATTCTGTGGTTGCCAGGCTTAGGCAACCCAGAAGTGGAGGAGGAAATCATAAGAGTGAGCGCTGTTTTCTGGAAGGTTAAGTGAGGCAGGGGGGCCATTCTATAACCAGAGAAAAGACGGGACTGGATTTCACATACGTCAGTAAGATAAGGGAAGAAAAGTGAGAGCAAATGCCACATAATAACAGCCTAAGCTGTCAAAATGATTGTTTTCATCTGTTCATTCACTTAACAAATATATGAGCATCTACTATGTACCAGGAACTACACACAGGGAATAAATAATTAGGAGAAAATTCAAATTAAGGTCTATGTCCTTTTGGAGGTAGAAATTGAGTTGGTGAGGCATACATGATGAAATAACCATGCAAATATGGATACAAATAATGAAGGAAAGGTTCTCACCCAGATTGGTGGTCCAGGAAGGCTTCCCTGAGGAAGTGCTATTTGTGAAGAGATGGAAGAATAAGCATTCGTGGGTCAAGTGGGTGGTGGAAAGGCCCTGTGGCAGGTGGAAGAGGAAGTAAAAAGAAAAGTGGTGCAAGATAAAAGGTAGTGAGTTAGGCATGTTGCTGACCAGGTTAGGCTATATGTGCCATGTTAAAGAGTTTAGTTTTTATCCCAAGAGCTAAGGGGAGTCGTGGAACAATTTTAAGGAAAGATGGGGGATGTGGAATCCATGTTCAAATCTGGTTTTACTGTGGAGAATGGATTGAGGGGAAATGAGGATAAAAGGAGACCCATTTAGAAAGTTAAGGCCGAATTTGAGGTACTAGATGACAGTAGCATGGTTTACGGAGGAAGTAGCAAATTAGAGGAGTGGACAGATTTGCAAGGCATTTAAGAGGTACAAATGACACAATTCTACATCTAATTGTACATGTGGGATGAGGAGAGTGAGGGAACAAGGAAGAGTGGAGGGCTTCTGGCTTGGGTAATGACACACTGCCATTTACTGAAAAAGAGAAAACTAAAAGTGGAACAACACCTGTGAATGGTGGGGAGAATATTATCTTATTTAGGTAAGGGGGATTCCAAAGTATCTTTGAAACATCCCACTGGGTATGGCAAAAAGGCAATCGAGTTTGAAACTTCAAGGAGAGGTCGAGACAGGAAGGTAACTGAAGATAAGGTTGCAGATTAGGCCCAGGGAGACCAGAGAGTCAGAAATAAAAAGGACCTGGGACAAAGTCTACAGAAATTTCAAAACTGAGTGGGTGGCTAGAGGTGGCTGAGCCAGTGAATTAAAACAAACAAAAACAGAGAGGAAGGAGAAAACAAAGAAAGAGGTTACAGAAGCCAAGAAAAGATAGTATTTCAAGGACAGAATGGTTAACACAGTTAAGTTCTGCTGATGGCCTAGGAAGACAAAGACAAGATTATATTGTGAAAAGAGTTGCTGCTGATCTTGGCAAGAGCAGCTTTAAGCGTGGCACATCGCAGCAAGGAGGTTCACAGGGCAAAGCAGAGGTTTGGGAGGTGAAGGCGACACACCAAAGAAGAGGTGGAAACACTATACAGAAAGAAAAACAGCCCCAAGCGGCTCCTTGGTTAACAGCAGAGAAGGAAGGGAAAACCAAAGAAGTGAAGGTTGGAGAAGCCCACGGAGACGTAGGTAAGATCATGGTGGTGACATCTGCTACTCAAGTGGAAGTGAGAGGCCATCTCAAGAAGGGTGAGGGCAACAAAAGCACATGCACAAGGAAAGCAGCTGGTAAGCAGGGATGTCAAAAGCTGAGAGACTAGATGGGGAGGAGAGCAGCGACTACTTAAGTGAGATTCCGGGGATCAACAAGAGGCAAAGTAAGACAGGAATTCCTTGAAAGTGTACATGTGAGGCCTTATATCTGAAAGGAGGGACATGGAAGGAATTAGAAAGAGCAAGACTGGCAAATAGATGTTGAAAGGTAGAACACAGCTACAAAAGCTTGAACACATAAGAGAGGAAAGGACAGTGATGAAGACACCTGGGAAAGGGAGACTAATGAAGAAACAGTCACCAATGATGTAGGCAGGGCTGGGAGACAGCATACAGGAAAGAGGTGCATTTCGTCCTTCAGACCTCAAAAAGCTGGAGACAGAAGTCAGGAAGAATGACATCTGAAGGTGTCGTTCTTGTATTTGGCACTCTTATTGAGTCACGTTTGGCGTTTTTCAGAGGTCTGGGCCTTTGGAACTACTTTTCTAAAGCACCAACCCCTCATATGAAAACTGTGATCTTACTTCCACTGTCTCTCGGCTGCCAGTTTCTAAGAACTCACCTCGACAACTCCTCCTTGGTGGTGCTCCCTCCTCTGTCCAGGGCTCCTCACCTTGTTCCAACTTAAAGATCACATCTGGCTTGGTGTACTGACACCCTGTTCATGGGAAATGACAGTTTTGGTGAAATGTGCTTTGCTAAACTCTTTAAAATTTATGGTCTCGTTAATACTAGGAGATAGATTTCCAAAGACATGTGAAACAGAGTAGTTAGGAATTTGCTTAAAATCACCTGGCAGGTAAGAGCTAGGTTAGGAAGACAGCCCAGATGAAGCAAACTCCTGGGCCCACACTCCTGACCACAACTCAACACTGGTACAAAGGAGGCAAAACAGGCTGTCCATTTATAATTTACTTGAGACCACTCAATTGTGAGCCATGAAACATACCTATCAGCAAAAAAAGATCAAAAATCTTTAACCCTCAAAACTCAAGGACAACACCATTAAGCATCCTAAGGGTGTCCCAGCTTTGGACACGTGAGACAGGAAAGGCCTCAAGTGGGCTGGGCTCTGAGTCCAAGGGGAGCTGCCCTTACCCACAGACAGCAGGTTCCCGTAGGTCTCCAGCATCACGTCTCTGTAGAGGACCCTCTGAGTTGGGGCCAGCTGCTCCCACTCCCTCCGAGTGAATCTCACAGCCACATCCATAAACGTGACTGAGGCCTACAACAACATAGCCTTCAGTCTCAAGTTATCCACTTTTAATTGTGTAGAAATTAATTATTATAAACCTGAATTCTACAATTCTCTCTTAGTTGAAATTACAGTTGAAGCCAGACACCATAAGTTCCAATAGCAGGAACAATTATTGTTGTTATTAGGTGCTGTCAAGTTGATTTCAAGTCATAGCGATCCCACACGGCAGAGCAGAGCTGCCCCATGAGGTTTTCTACGCTGTAATCTTTAGAGGAGCAGATCGCCAGGTCCTTCTCCCAAGGAGCTCCTGAGTGGGTTCAAACTGCCAGCCTTACGGTTAGCAGCTGAGTGCTTAACCGTTGCATCGTGGGACTCCTTCAGGAACAATTAGAGGATGAGAAATTGTTGACAAATACACAGCACTGATCTGGCTATTACATCTTTAGAGATAATAGCAAAAATGGAGAATATGTGCAAGTCTGACCACTTGAAGCCACTGAAAAAATATATATTAGACAGAGGATAGGTGTTCCTTAGCAGATTTATTCTGTACCATGTCATCATTAAATTAAATCCTGGTTAGTTTGTTTGTAAGAAATTCCACTCTAGCTTAGTGGGTTTTTTTGTCTTTGTTTTCTGCTACAATGGTTTACAGGCATACAATCCTTCAACTCAAGCTATGACTCTTGCTTTTTGTTGTGAAAAGCTATTTCCTTATTTTTTCTTAAACAAACTTGAACTTACTCAACATTCTGGTAACATTTAAATCATTTACTATGACTGCTCTGATCTTACAATTATCCAAACTAGCTGTATAAAAAGGAGCCCTGCTGGTGCAAAGTTAAGCCCTTGGCTGCTAACCTAAAGGTTAGTGGTTTGAACCCAACCAGCAGCTCCACAAGAGGAAGACCTGGTAATCTGCTCCCATAAAGATTACAGCCTAGAAAGCACTATGGGGCAGTTCTACTCAGTCACATGGAGTCAATATGAGTTGGAATCAATTTGACAGCACCTAACAACAGCCGTATAAAACTCATGTAAATTGTCTTAGAAGTCAACATGATACATCATATATAAAACAAAAAACCAAACTCATTGCTGTCGAGTTGATTTCAACTCATAACGACCCTACAGGACAGAGAACTGCCCCACAGGGTTTCCAAGGAGTGGACGGGGGATTTGAACTTCCAATCATTTGGTTACCAGTCCATCTCTTAATCACTGCACCACCAGGGCTCCACACATAGTGCTACTTATATACTTAACTATGTGAATGAACCAAAAATTATAATAGAAATACCCTGCTGTGCAGTCACACACTAAAATGCATATATATCCAGTGTCTACTATGGACCAAAAAGGTAGAATGAACAGAACTGTGCAGACGCCAGATGTGGGGAGGGTGAAAAGAAAAAGGAGATATGGCTGCAAGGTGTCTGGCTTGGGCAACTAGGCAGAAGGTAGTGGGATTCAAAGATGTTTTCCAGGTACCTCAAATATGTCTAAAGCTAAACACATCCCTTAGCCCTT
This sequence comes from Trichechus manatus latirostris, assembly GCF_000243295.1. NCBI lineage: Eukaryota > Metazoa > Chordata > Mammalia > Sirenia > Trichechidae > Trichechus > Trichechus manatus. The sequence goes on from NW_004444112.1 coordinate 4,457,876, forward strand.
TCCACCTTCCCTCCTCAAACCCAAGCATTATGGGAATTTTCTAGAGATAAAACAGAATGTTATGCAGCCAGTAAAAAGAACAAGTGTGCTTTATCTCACTCAACCTCAAGGATGGCCAAGATGTATTGTTAAATGAAAAAAAAGTAAAAACAAATGGTGACTAGGAAAACAAAGATCCACCCTCTGAGAAGCAATATAGTAAAATGGTTAAAGTCATGGATTCCAGAGTCAGAATACCTGGACTCCCATTCCTGTTCCCACACTTACCAACCCTGCAACTTTGGGCAAATTTCTTAACCTTTCTGTGCCTTAGTTTCCTAATCTGTAAAACTAGAATAGCGGTACCTACCCACATAGAGTTGTGATGGTTAAGAGCTGATATATATAAAGCACTCAGAATAATGGCTGATTCATAGTGATACTATATGCTTGCTTGCTCTTTTGATTATTATAAGGAGCTCAGATGGTGTAACAGTTAAGCGCTCAGCTGCTAACTGAAGGGGTGGCAGTTCAAACTCACCCAGCGGCTCTGTGGGAGAAGAGACCTGGTGATCTGCTCATGTAAAGATTACAGCCTAGAAAACCCTATGGGGCAGTTTTACTCTGTCACATGGGGTCACTATGAGTCGGAATCGACTCAGTGGCACCACCACCACCAACATGATTATTATGGGAGCATCTGCACAACCATGGACATGGCCACATGCATACAGGCTCAATGTGCATGAATATAGGGAGGGTGTAGAAGTATGAGCAGAGGGTAATGGCCATGAGAAACATTCAGCCTGGATACATGGATTTGGAGGTCCTCTGTAGACCACCACCACCAAAATGCTTTGAGAGGGAATTAAGTCATAGGTGAGAAAATCAATGGCCAGAGATGGATCCTGGAAAGCAAAAATGTTTAAGAGATGGATGGAAGACACAGAGCCTATGCAAACGAAGTGCAGGAAACCACAGGAGCCAGGAGAGGACTTCTAAGTCAGAGAAGTGAACAGCAGTACACAGGCCCAACAAGTGGGTGAAGGGCAAAAGGGACCCTTCTGAGAATTGCCCAAGTCCAGTAACAGTGGTGGAAGACATTCTGGTCATCTGTGGAGTGAAAGGGACACGGAGGACGTGGAGACAGAAACCTTACACAACATATTCATGAGGTGTATCTGTGAGAGAAAGAAGAGAGAGAAAGAAAGGGCAGAGCTTGATGGGCAGGCAGGGTGGAAAGAGGCTGTGTTGAGACTGGAGGACTGAAAACAGCTATAGATTATGTGGAGTCGATCAAAAAGGAGACGTTGAAGACCAAACAATGGGGGTGTAAAAGAAGTCCTAGACAAGTTGGGAGGAAAAGTGGTCAATAAAAGAGGGAAAGGGGCATGCTGGAAGATGACAGACCCCTTCTCCTCTGAGGTTCTAACAAGGCCCACAGAGCTTTGGTATTCTACATACAAACCTTCCCTGGAGAACACAACTCCAAACAATCAGCAGACTACCCTCAGTTATATACCCCTTTCTGAGAAATACTTGTAGAGCTCTTTGTAGAAGACTTTAGGCCTTCCAATCCTCCAGATAATTGAGGATTTCTATTCCAGTATCAACCCAAACCACCAGAGAGCCATGTCTTTGGACTATACCACTTTGTCTGTTTTCTCAGTCATTTTTTTGGCTTTGTGGTGAGGATCTAAAATTGCCATGTAAAATCTGATGTGGAATTACTTACCTTTCTGCTGTTTCATCTAGATGAGGCCCTACTTAAAATATTCATTTGTTATTTTATCTTTCTTTGGTTTATACCCAATCTCCAACAACTTACTCCATGAGACACTGTCCTGGCCACCAGGATCTCTACATGAACTCACTTGACATAGTCAGTTTTCCTGGAAACTCACATTCTAGCTGGAGAGACAACCAAACAAATTTTAAGAGATCAGTACTATGAAAAAAACAGAACAGTGTTCTCGCCAGCAATCCAGAGAAAAATTTAGATAAAGTAATGTGAACAGGCTTCTCTGAGGAAAGACACCTAAGCTGAGACTTAACTGATGAGAAGGGGAACAGCTATGGGAGGATCTGGGGGAACAGCAGTCCCAGCAGAGGGAACAGAGTGCAAAAGCCCTGAGGTGGGAATGAGCCTGGTCTGTTCAAAGAACAAGGCCAGTGTGGCTAGAGCGTAGCAAGCTAGACAAAACGGTAAGCGATGAAGTCAGAGGCAGGCAGCTATTCAGTGGCAAGGCTGGGCAGGGAGGCTGTGTTTATTATCCAGGTGATAGAAAATCAGTAGAAAGAGAAGAGTTTAATCTATTTCTAAAATATGACTTGGACTGTTGTGTGGAGAGTGAATTGTTGCAGGCTAGAAGGTATGCATCAGGGTTGTATCCTTTTACCATACTTATTCAGTCTGTATGCTGAGCAAATAATCCCAGAAGCTAGGCTATATGAAGAAGAACACAGCATCAGGATTGGTGGAAGATTCATTAACAGCCTGCGATATGCAGATGACACAACACTGCTTGCTGAAGGCCAACAGGACTTGAAGCACTTACTAATGAAGATCAAAGACTACTGCCTCCAGTATGGATTATATTTCAATATAAAAAAAACAAAATCCTCACAACTGGACCAATAAGCAACATCATGATAAACAGAGAAAAGATTGAAGTTGTAAAGGATTTCGTTTTACCTGGATCCACAATCACCGCCCATGGAAGCAGCAACCAGGAAATCAAACGACATATTGCATTGGGCAAATGTGCTGCAAAAGACCCCTTTAAAATGTTAAAAAGCAAAGATGTCACTCTGAGGACTAAGGGTGCGCCTGACCCAAGCCATGATATTTTCAACTGCCTCATATGCATGCGAAAGCTGGACAATGAATAAGGAAGACCAAAGAAGAATTGATGACTTTGAATTGTAGTGCTGGCAAAGAATATTGAATATACCATGAACTGCCAGAAGAATGAACAAGTCTGTCTTGGAAGAAATACAACCAGACTGCTCCTTGGAAGCGAGGATGGCGAGACTTCGTCTCACGTAGTTTGGAGGGACAAGCTCCTGGTGAAGGACATCATGTTTGGTAAAGTAGAGAGTAAAAAAGAGGAAGACCCTTGATGAGATGGACTGACACAGTGGCTGCAACAATGGGCTCAAGCATAACAATTGTGAGGATGGTGCAGAACCAGCAGTGCTTTGTTCTGGTGTACGCAGGACTGCTATGAATTGAAACCGGCTCGATGGCACCTAACAACAACGAGAATGCTGGGACAATGGCTAAGTGCTCAGCTGCTAACCAAAAGATTGCTGGTTCAAACCCACGCAGTGGCTCTGTGAGAGGAAGACCTGGCAATCTGCTCCCCTCAAGATTACAGCCTAGAAAACCCTGTGGGGCAGTTTTCCTCTGTCACATGGGGTCGCTATTGAGTCAAAATAGACTCAACACCGCCTAACAACAACAAAATAAAAACATGAGAAATGTTTGGGAGGCTGCTGCAGTGGTCAAGACAAAAGGTGGAGCAGGCTTGGGCCAGGCAGCTAGCAGTGAAGATGGGGAGAAGCAGACACATTCGTGAAGTTCAGGGGAAAGAACCAACAGGGCCTGCTGAGTGACTGATGTGAGGGAAAGGGATATTCAAAGATGACTCCTTGATGTTATTCCTTAAAATGAGGAAGACTGTGGGGAGGAACAAGCTGGAATGCAGAACATCAGACCTATATGTCAGGATAGCTCCACAGGCTCCGAGGACTTGGGACTCAGTTTTTTAATACACAGCGCAAATCTCACACTGGACTATTTCCCATTTGCTTTGGCATTCAACATTCCAACCAAATTGGTACGTTCACTTTAATTAAATGGACAAGATAATGTAATCTGTGTATCAACATTACATGGCACCACAGCCAACATACCTCAATCTCTCCATTATTTTCCTGTATCATGACTCTTACTGATTTACTTTTTCAATTTAGCTGTGGCTTCTCAAAAGTCATAAAAAATCCACTGAAGAATAAAGGAGAGTAACAAGAAATAAATCAAGTCTCACCTGGGACTTGGTCCTTTCAAGGTCTTCTTGGGAAAGGGCAAAGTCCAGAGAAAGCGGAGCTAGGGAAAATGAAGGAGCCGTAAGAAAGTAAACTTAAACCTGCCTACAACCAGCTGTTGTAAAAAACACCCCCACGCTGGCTGATGTGACTCCACCACGACAAACTAGCATTCAGATACCACCTGATAGAATCCATCACTACTGCACAGGTCCCGTGAAAAAATGCCTAACCTGAATCAGTCGATAAGGAAACATCAGACAATCCAATCTGAGACACATACACAAATGTGGCAAAATGTAACTAACTGGTGATTCTAGGGGGAAAAAGTAAACAGATTTTCATTTAACTATTGTTGAAACTTCGGGGAAGATATGCATTTTTCAAAATTAAAACTGGCCCTCAAAACCTTGAAAATATATGAAATAGAAAATATATTAGTGATTGTCATCACCATTACTGTTATTTTGCAAATACACAAAAAGCTTGGGCTCTTAAGTTAGACTTTATTTTTGGTTCAGTGATGGCGAAGAGCTCAAGAAATTTCCTTAGGCGTGGCTATTGCCACTGACCAGCCAACTTCCTCTTTCCTGTCTTGGCTTCTTTTTCCTGGGGATACAGTGCACACCCATCCCCTCCTTCCTTGAGTTATTCTTACCTGGCTCATCCAACATTTGAGCCAAACTCTTCATCGCTTCACAGTTGCTCATGTTCTCAGTGGGTAGAGACATACCACAGAAATCTTCCTTTGCTCGGGCACCAAGGTCAAGGTCGGATACAGGCCCAAAGGCCCTGAAGTGCTTCCTGCGGCGCCAGGCTCTGCTCTCAGGGTACAGGAGTCAGCTCTCCAGTCAGGAGGCTGCTCCGGGCGTCACAGGAGTCATGGCTTTTTCTGTGGACTGAGGAACAAATTCCTGTTTGCTGGAGACTTGAGAACTCAATGACTCACTAGGAAGAGGTCAAAGAAACAGCCAAAATGAGAGAAAGGAACAGAACCAGGTGTGGGGGCGAGCGCCCTCAGCAGCGCGGCCCTCGGAGGGCGACCATGAGGTGACCACGCGGTTCGGCGCCGCCCGGGGCCTGGCCCGACACTGAGACCCACCGGCTCGCGTGGGAAACGCCGCGCAAACGCCTTAGCGCCGCGGATTGGGGGGATGTCCCGGAAGTCCGTGCTCGCCACCAACCGCGGGATCCCGCTCCACTCACCGCAGAACCTTCTAGCCATCGAGCCCTGAGGGGTGAGAATCGGTCCCACCGTCCACACCTCGCCCCGACACACACCCCACCCAGACACAAGCCCTAAACGGACGTACGCCCCGCCCCCGGCGCAAGTCCCAAACGCCCTGACTCACCAACCGAGGCCAGAAAACGGACGGCCGCGGCGGCGAAGAGCGCGTGCGCAGACCGGACGCGCGGCCAACCCTCTCTGGGAGATGATAGTTTCCGTGGTGGTCCGTGCGCGCGCGCGCGCGGAGGAGAGGCGACCGAGGGAGCAAAGATCACGGCGGTGACATCCCCAGATTTCGGAAAATCTGAGTTGAAAGCTAGAAAACGGAATCTCGCTAACATAAAAAATAAGTACAAGTGAAAACAAAACAAAAACCGGAAAGATTTCTTTTTAATATCGAATTGGGCAATGCAGGTGGTATACACGAACTGTAGGAATGTCAGAAAATCTACAGCAGAAATTTAAAAATGGGTAATGACTTCTGATTCCTGTCGCCGAACGTGACCACTATTTTCATTTGTTGTACTCCCTTTCCCACGACTTAATCTACATTTTAATGTGTGTTGGTTCATCATAGGAGCCCTGGTGGCGCAGTTAACAGCTGGGCTGCTAACCAAAGGTTGGCGGTTCGAATACACTAGCTCCTCCTTGGAAACTCTATGGGGCAGTTCTAGTCTGTCCTATGGGGTCACTATGAGTCGGAATTGACTCGACAGTAACGTGTTTTTAGTTTGGTTTATTATGATTGGCTCATTTATTTGAAAGAATCTTAGACTTTATTTTGTTTCCCTTGCATGCATTTTAAGGGGTTTTTATATACATCGAAAATAAGATCATAATTATGTTGTTTGGTAAACATTTTTTAAAACTCATTCCATCTTGTTCTCTAGTTTTAAAAAATAAACTTTCTATCACTACCTTAACCAGCAACATAAATAAGCTGGAAAATTAAATAAAAAATAGATCCAATTCAGAAGAAAGCTGTAAAGATATAAAATACATAGAAATAAAAGGATTAGTTTAAATAATAAATTAGGGAAGCACACTTACAGGACATATGACAAATGGCAACGCAATGTCTACTCTACCCGTCTACCCGTTGTCATCCAGTGGATTCCAACTCAGCGACCCTATAGGGCAGAGTAGAACTGCTTCACGGGGTTTCCAAGGCTATAATATTTACATAGGAAACCCTGGTGGCGTAGTGGTTAAGAGCTACGACTGCTAACCAAAAAGATGGCAGTTCGTAATCCACGAGGCGCCCGTGGGAAACCTTATGTTCTACTCTGCCCCATGGGGTCGCAATCAGTCGGAATTCACACAAGGGCAACGGTTTTTTTAAAAAAATATATATATATATTTACAGAAACAGACTGCTGCATCTTTCTCCTGTGGGGTGTGGCTGGTGGGTTGGAGCCACTGGCCTTTCGGTTTGCAGCCGAGCACTTAACCACTTCGCCACCAGGGTTCCTTAACATAACGTACAAGTCATAAAGAAAAAGGGTAGCACTAAGAAGTAAGCCAAGAACCCGAAAAAATATTTAAGAAAGAAAAAATAAAATATGACCAATACATTTGGTTAAAGATGTTCACACCCCCAGTTCTAAAAGAAATTAAAAATAAAGCAAAGCGATACTATTGTTACCAGCTGTAAGATTTACAAAGATTAAAAGATTGATGATATACTGTGTGAGCGAGACAGAGAAAATATGAATAAAATGGAAGTGGCATACAACATTTTTTTCCTGAAATTAAATATGGAAAAATTTAAAACTAGAAAAATGAATCTGACAATACATCGAAATAAAATTACTGATCAGGGAGCTAGTGACTGATGAGTCCAGTTTGTGAAAATTAATCAGGCGCTACACCTACAATATCTGCACTTTTCTATAATAGTTTGATATAAAGTTAAAATATTGGCAAGGAGGCATTCTATGAACAATACAAAATAATCCTTGTATAAACTGTAATAATTATAGTTTATTATTTCAATGGGCCCTCAGGGACACAGAGTTAGATTAATCATAATCCTTAATTTATAATATATTCTCATCATTGTCCCATGCATTATTTTTATTTCTTTTTTTTATAATAGATATGTAATGATTGCCAGTGAATTTACCACCCAACTACCAAACTAGAACCTTACTAACGAATTATATCCAGTACCTCTCAGAGGTGACCAATATCCTAAGTTTTGTGTGTATTACTTCATTATTTTTGATAAGCAATAAATACTTAGAGTGAATACACTATACAATAAATATGTAATATCAATTAACTTTATTATACAAATTATATTTAATACCCAAGTAGGTGAACATAAAAATGTGTATCAAAAATACAAAAATCAATAAATACAAATAGCAGAAAATTATGCTGTAGGTTTCCAGACATACTTGGTTAAAAAAGTAGTGAAAAGTGTTTCATATATAGAAGTAAATAACATTAAGCTATTTATCATTGTTTTCAGTGAATAAAGTGTAAAAGTTCCCTGATAAGTTTGTTATTTTGCTGGTTAAAAAATATTCTTTTCACCCTGAGGGACTGAATTGCTGGCTGGAGGGCTGTTAGGACCATGGTCTCGGGGAACATCTAGCTCAATTGGCATAACACAGTTTATAAAGACAATGTTCTACATTCTACCTTGGTGAGTAGTGTCTGGGGTCTTAAAAGCCTGTGAGCAGCCATCTAAGATACTCCACTGGTCTCATCCCTTCGGGAGCAGGGGAGTATGAAGAGAGCAGGATACAAGAAAAAGATTAGTCCGAAGGACTAATGGACCACAGCTACCAAGGCCTCCACCAGACTGAATCCAGTACAGCTAGATGGTACCGGGCTACCACCACTGACTGCTCTGACCAGGATCACAACAGAGGGCTCTGGACAGAGCTGGAGAAGGATGTAGAACAAAATTCCATCTCACAAAAAAATGACCAGATTTACTGGCCTAAAGGAGACTAGAGAAACCCCGGGAGTATGGCCCCCAGACACACTTTTAGCTCAGTGGTGAAGTCATCTCCGAGGTTCACCGTTCAGCCTGGGAGTGGACAGCCCCGTAAAACCAAATGGGACTAATGAGGCACAGCAGTCCAGGGACAAGGGCCAGAAGGCAGAAGGGGACAAGGAAGCTGGAGATAGGGAACCCAAGGTTGAGTAAGATAGTGTTGATGTGTTGTGAGGTTGTTAACCATTGTCATAGGGCAACATGTGTACTGCTAAATGAGAAACTATTTTGTTCTGTAAGCCTTCATCTAAAGTGAGAATAGCAGCACAACTGTAAGAGCGTAGTCGATGTCACTGAACTGTGCATATAGAAATTTTTGAAATGGTGTATCTTTGGCTACGTATATTTTCACCAAAAAAAAAAGGTCGAGAAGGGAGGGGGTTGACATGTTGTGGGGTTGTTAACCAATGTCATAAAACAATATGTGTAATACTGTTTCATGAGAAACTATTTGTTCTGTTAGCCTTCACCTGAAGTACAATAAAAAAAAAAATTAAACAAAAAAAAAATTCTTTTCAGAAGATGTTTGATAGTTGATCAAATTTTATTTGTGAAAAGTCAAATGCATCAATACAAATTTTGTCTTACGTTAAGTGCTGTTAATAATATTTTCAAGTCATACAAACATGTATGTGTAATAAAATAAAACGTTCCATTTTACTCTAATCCTGGTGCTAATTGAAAACGGCAGTTTTTCAAAAGATAAGGGCGTGAAAATCAATTTTAAAAGAATACATGTGTATGTAATAAATATTGATTATAAAGATATTTAAATGCAATGGTACTCAAAAAGGCGTTTCCTGTGACGGTTTAAGTGGTGGTGGTGGTGGTTGTTGCCATTGAGTCGGCTCTGACTTAGGAAGACCTTATGTATAACAGAACAAAACGTTGTCCAGTTCTGTGCCATCTTCATGATCTTTGATATGTTTGAGCCCATTGTTTAGGCCATTATGTCAATCCCCCACACTGAGGGTTTTCCTCGTTTTCACTGACCTTCTACTTTACCAAACAGGAAGTCCTTTTCTAGTGATTGGTCTTTCCTGATGAGGTTCATGTGTAGGGGTTGGTATAATTTATTAAATTGCTATCAATTTGGGGAAAAGGAGCCCTATCTAGGTCTTTCTAGATTAAAAGGGTCCATGTTTCTAAGAAATGATGTAATTATTTAAGGTGGGACTTTAGAATCACCCAAATGACTCAATAAATGGGTGGTGGCAGCTGGAGCTGATAGTATAAAGCCCAGCCTCCAGGCTGATTACTCTCCTAAACATTGGAAACCAGGATTCTCTCCCAACAAGGACACTCTCTAAACAGTAAGTTACCCTCACACCTAACTAATTGAGGTTTCCTTGGTTTGGGGAGGATATTTGGGTTAAAAACCTAGTGGACTTGTCAGAAGTTGTGGGAATTCCATTCTTTAAACTTTTAAGAAGCTATACTAGGGTCAAGGAAAACCAGTTTCTATGATATGATGTTATGAAAATGTGTTATTTGTTGTGTGTTTGAGCTCTGGGAATTTCAGAAAGGTACAGGCATTTAAGAACTAACAAGATAAATTTTTTATTTTTGGAAGGTAGAGGGGAGGAGAGATTAATTAAGAGAGATGAAGAGAAGGAGAGGAAGATAGAAAATCACAAACAAAGAGACTATGGGAGGCATCAGAACGTTCAGAAATCTGTATCTGTCTGTCTTGTCTCTAGGAGCACTGGTGGCACAGTGGTTAAGTGGTCAGCAGGTACCTGAAAGGTTGGCGGTTCGAACCTACCAGCCAATCGGTGGGGGAAAGATGTGGCAGTCTGCTTATGAAAAGATTACAGCCTTGGAAGCCCTGTGGGGCAGTTCTACTCTGTCCTATAGGGTCGCTATGAGTCGGAATTGACTCAACGGCAACGGGTATCTACCTATTTACTCATAATGTTTATTTTTAGAATGTTTCCTCATAATTATTCGCAGCGTTTTTTTTAATATTCTATAATTTATCCTCTCTGACACTCAAAGCACCTTCACATGTGTTAATTTACATATTCACTAATGATAAATAAAATCAGATGTGGAAACTAAAAAAAGAAAAAAGTTTAGAGATCAAAATGTTTTGAGGATCAAAGCAGCCAGCTTCCAAATTTCTCTCTCCAGACTGAACTTTTTTCCTGAACTTGAGAGAAGAACATTGCAGGGAAAGGGAACAGCAAAGGCCCTGGGTTGGGAGCTTGCCTATCCTATTCAAGATGAAGACCACTACCACCAGTTGCCACTGAGTTGATTCTGACTCATGGGTCATGGCGACCCCATGTGTGCAAAGTAGAACTGGGCTACATAGGGTTTTCAAGGCTGTGACCTTTCAGAAGCAGATCACTAGACTTGCTTCTAATGATCTTGTCTCTAACAGCCATCTCAGACTCCATATGTCCCAAACTACTCCTCCTACTGTTTCCCTCAGCTCGAGTAATGGCAATGGCATAAATGGTAAGGTAGAGGGTCAGCAAAAAAGAAGAACACCTTCTACGAGATGGATTGACGCAGTGACTGCAACGATGGGCTCAAACATAGCAACGATTGTGAGGGTGGTGCAGGACTGGGTAGTGTTTTGTTCTGTTCTCCACAGGGTTGCTGTGAGTTGCAACTGACTTGATAGCACCTAACAATAACAACACGCCAACAAATCCAGGAAGCATCCTGGACTCCAGGTTTCTCCTCATCACCTACGTCTAATCAGGCTGGAGATTCTATTGGCTTTAACTTCCAAATATTTTAAGAATCTGATCATTTCTTGGTCCACCCCACCACTGCCACCTTGGATTACTGAAGTATCCTCCTAACTAGTCTCTCTGCTTCCACCCTCCCCCTTCTTCAGTCTATCTATACTCATCACTCTTGCCTGTGTGATCTCATTAAACTATTTCATTTATCTCCTCAAAACCCTTCAGTGACTTCCTGCATTGCTTAAAGGCACAGGGACCTTCAAGGTCCTGTTTATAATCTGGCCCCCTCTAAGGCCTATGACTTCATCTGTTGCTCCTTTCCCCTTCGCTCACTCTTCTCCAGACTCTCCTCCCTCTTTATCTTGAGGAGTCCCTGGGTGGCACAAATGATTAAACACTCAACTACCAAGTGAAAAGTTGGTGGTTGAAACCCACCCAGAGGCACCTGGTGATCTTCCGAAAGGTCACAGTCTTGAAAACCCTATGGAGCCCATTTCTACTCTGCACACAACAGGGTCGCCATGAGTCAGAATCAACTCAATGGCAACTGGGGTGGTGGTGGTCTTTATCCTGAATAGGATAGGAAAGCTCCCAACCCAGGGTCTTTGCTGTGCCATCTGCCTTCAATGTTCCTTTCTCAACTATCAGCATTGCTCTACTTTGCTTCAAGTCTTTACTGAAAAGACATTTCCTCAGTGAGGCCTTCTCCAACTATTCAACTTAAAATTGTAACCTGACCCCTGCACCTTCTATTCTCCCCTTCGTTCTCTGTTGCCATGGCAATATGCACTATCTGACATACTACATATTTTACTTGTTTTGTTTCTCATCTCTTGCCTCTTGATGAGGCCAGGAATATTTTGTCTGCTTTGTTCACTGAGCCTAGAATAGGGTCTGGTTTTCAGTAGGTACTTAGAAAATATTTTTTGAACAACTGAAAAATTAATTTGCTGATGTTGTATTCTCAAATGTTCACTCGCAGATGTTCAATGTTATGATTTACTGTTCAAAACACTGCCATATAGCAGGCAATAATGAAAACAATGAAAATAATGAAAACAAAAAGTATCCAACTAAGTTAGAGCTGACTGTCATTGGAACAGAGGCCCATCATAAGGCAGGGACTACTTGTAGTTAGAAATCCAGTCAAACAAAGACAGAGAATCATCCAGGTCTTCCTACTTTTTCTAAAACAGAAAGCAACAAAGGAAAGTGGAGGTTGAGAAAAATTAAAGCAGGTTGAAACCAGTTGCCATTGAATGGCTCTGTCTCATGAGGATCCCACGTGTGTCAGAGTAGAACTGTGATCCATAAAATTTTCAATGGCTGATTTTTCAGAAGTAGATAGCAGGGAGTCCCTGGGTGGTGCAAACAGTTAACATGCTGAGCTGCTAACCAAAAGGCTGGAAGTTAGAGTCCAATCAAAGATACTTCAGAAGAAAGTAGATTTAGGAGTGGCTTCATGGGTCTAATTAAATAAAACAGTTTATCAATTTCCCAAGGCAGCAGGGCAGGTCTAACCTAATCGTTTTAAGTAGTCAGAGTTCTAAATTTGCTGAAGAACAGAGAAATTTCCTCTAGGGCAGCTGTTTTCAAAGTGTGGTCTATGAACTTCTGGGGGCTTCTGCAAGACCCTTTCAGGGGACCTGCAAGGTTGAAACAATTTTCTTAATAATACTTAGACATTATTCTCCTTTTCCACTATGTTACATTTGAATGGATGGTGCAAAATCAATGGTGCATAAATCTGCTGTTGTTTCTGCCCAAATCCAGCAAGTGATACCAAGCCAAATTTAAAAACCCATTGCCGTCAAGTTGATTCTGACTCACAGTGACCCCTAGGACAGAGTAGAACTGCCCTATAGGGTTTCCAAGGCTGCCATCTTTATGGAAGCAGACTGCCACGTCTTTCTCCCATGCAGCAGCTGGTGGGTTCGAATCACTGACATTTTGGTTAATAGCTGAGTGCTTAACCACTGCACCACCAGGGCTCCTCCAAGCCAAATTAGTGGTCAGTATATGCTGTTGGTACAATGGTTAATCACTGGCTGCTAAGTGAAAGGTTGATGGATCAAACCCACCCAGCAGCTGTGAGGGAGGAAGCCTAGTGATCTGCTCCCATAAAGATTATAGCCTAGAAAACACTATGGGGAAGTTCTACTGTCTCACAAGGGGCCGCTATGAGTTGGAATTAACTCTATAGCACCTAACAACAACATATCCTCATACTCTTAGTGCAGGTGGGGGCTGAAAAAAACAAAGCAAGTTTCACTTAGGAATGTCCTTGGTGATGCAATAAAAAAACGGTATTAAATCTTGACCTTCAAGTACACATCTTTTTAGTGTTCTGTGTAACAAAACAGAAGCATGCATTTGGCACTTTTCCATATCAAAAGATGATGGTTGTCTGAAGGAAAAGGATGTGTACAAGTGTTTGAGTTGCTACCTTAACTAGTAACCGAATTTTTCATGGAACATCATTTTTTACTTGAATGAATGTCTGACAAACTATGATTATTGAGACTTGTGTATGAGGCAGAACTTTTCTTGAAAAGGAACAATGCAAACCTGTCACTTCAAGGAAAAAAACTGACATTATTTGTGGCCAATGAGAAAAGTCAAGCTTTCATGAGAAAATTAGAGGTTTGGAAAATGTGTACCTGCTTTAATGATGATATCTTTCATTCCAACAATGTTTTTCCATTATGTGATTTTTGGGTCTTATTTAAGTAATCCATTTCTGTCTCAATGTAACATAGGTTTCCTCATACATGATCACTCATTTAATTTTACCTTTCACATATCTTTGTTTGGCATTTATTTTATATACTGTGTATTGTGTGACCTAACTTCATTTTTCTCTATACAGTAAGCCATTTTCTTTCCCTAACACTACCCTTTTCCACTGATTTTGAATCCTCTAGCTGTTTAGTTCAAATCCACCAGCTGCTTCTTGGAAACACTATGGGGCAGTTCTGCTCTATCCTGTAGGGTAGCTATGAGTAGGAACCTACCTGACGGCACCTAACAACAACGACAACAACAATAGCTGTTCCAAGTTCTCAAATACAATAGGCCTGTTTCATAGATTCCACTTGACTACTTGTCTAGTTCTACATCTATAACACAGGGAAAACTTTTTCTACTACTGTGTTGTTTTATTATCTGTACTATTATATTGATTCTTCTGCAGCAAAATAGCTTATGTATTTTGTAGAACTTTTTTCTTCTACATACATTTAGAAAGCTTCCAAGTTTCCCTCAAAATCCTATTGAGTTTCTCCCAAAAGCCTATAACCCCAGTCTAATTACTGGAAACATCAGACAAAGCTCAGTACCTACTCTATAGTCCTCAAAACTGTTAAGGTCATCAAAAACAAGGAAAGTCTGAGAAACAGTCACAGCCAAGAGGAGCCTTAGGAGATATGACTACTATGTAATGTGGTATCCTGGATGGGATCTTAGAACAGAAAAAAGACATTAGGGGAAATCTTTGGAAATCTGAATAAAGTGTGTACTGTAGTTAATAATAATGTATCAATATCGACTCATTCGTTATGACAAATATACTATACTAGTGTGTTGTTGTTAGGTGCTGTCAAATTGATTCTGACTCTTAGTGACCCAATGTGACAGTAGAACTGCCCCACAGGGTTTATTAGCCTATAATATTTCAGGGAGCATATCTCTAGGTCTTTCTGCTGTGGAGCTGCTAGGTGGGTTCAAACTACTGCAACAATGGGCTCAAAAATATAGCAAGATTGCAAGGATGGCACAGGACTGGGCAGCATTGTGTTCTGTTGCACATGGGGTCACTATTAGCCAGAACCGACTCAATGGCACCTAATGACAATCAAAGACGAACTCTGGCACATGTACATGTGGGTAATGCAAATAGTGGAGAGTTTTTGAGGTAGTGAGCATGTTAAATATCCATCAACAGGAGACTGAATTTCCAAATGAAAATTCCAACAGGATTTTTAAAAATAAACTTCTAGTCTTAGAATGGATTTAGATTTACAGAGGCATTGTGAAGCTAGGCAGAAGCCCTGGTGGCACCGTGGGTAAGGACTTGGCTGCTAATGAAAAGTCAGTGGTTCGAACCCATGAGCCGCTCTGCAGGAGAAAGATGTGGCAGTCTGCTTCTGTAAAGATTACAGCCTTGGAAACCTTATGGGGCTCTACTCTGTCCTATAGAGTTGCTATGAGTTGGAATTGACCAAACGGTGGTGTTTTTGGGTTTTGATCTTTGGTGAAGATAGTACAGGGTGTTCCTACATACCACACACCCAGTTTTCCCTATACTGACATCTTAAACTAGTATGGAAGGAGCCCTGGTGGCATAACGGTTAAGCAGCAGAGTGGCCCTATGCAATACGTCATTTGATTCTTCTAGGGTCTAGATTTAGGAGGAGGATTAAGCTGTGGCTCTGTCTCAAGCCCTGTGTCCTGTAGTCAGAGATGAGCTGGATATTGATCCTGCTGTCACAGAGAATTTACCTTGTTGGGGATTATACACCTAAAACATGAATGCTGGGGTGAAGAAAGCTCTTACTCAGCTTTTACCTCTTTATTTCCCTCCCTTGTTCTTTTTCGTTTCTCTCTGGCTCTTCCTCATCTCTATCTCCTCCCTACCCAGCCTCAACCTGCCAGTGTCCCCAGAAAACCTTAATTTCCTCACCCTATTCCCACGCTCCCCAAAGGAGTTGGTCTGGAATAGAAGGCATGTTAGGCGTCCTTGTATATCTACTTAGGGGCTCAGGTTTCCTTTTAGACTTTCTTGCTCAGAAGGAATCTTTCGTCTAAGAGTGGAAGAAGTGAAAGACCTGTGATCTGAGAATAATGCAAACCAAGGTCTAAGATGGATGGGATTCCTGGGGATTATTAACCTAAACTCAATTTCAGAGCAGATAAGTTTGCTGCAAGCCTAATTCCATCACAGACTATTTGGAACTGCTCTCCAAAACCATCTTTTCATTTAGTTTCTGATTGAAACATGATTGGTTTGGAGTGGGGACAATTGTTTTGCAAGGTTAAAGATCCATCATTTTTGCCAGAGGGTTGTTCAACAAGTCAACTTTTCAACAGATGTTTATGGAGTGGATATTATGTGCCATGCACTAGTCTACTCAGGGATAGCTTCATGGGAATGTGACATGTGCGGTCACACAGAGCTCTGATCTAGAAGGGCCCCTACTTGGTTTAATGCTCTGCTGTTGTAAAATTATTAATTTTTGAACAAGCTAGGGAAGCTGTGTGTTTGAAGAAATTATGATTATACAAGCTATACGAAGATAGTTCTTCCGTAGTGAGCGCTGGTGTATTCCAAGAGAGAAGTGAAAAGTAGAAACTAGCTTGAACCCAAAGTTTGAAGGTATCTACTGGCCTATTAAATGCCTTTCTCTTCTCATCTTTCCACAGAGATTGTAGCAATGAGTCACAGGCGCAATCGCACCAAATTCACAGGGGAACAATTGAAAATTCTCATCGATACGTTCAACCACAAACCTTACCCAAATTTTGCTACCAGACAAAAACTTGCTTTAGAAATCAACATCGAAGAGTCTAGAATCCAGGCAAGTTATAAGTTCTGTTTCCTCAAGACTAAAGTAGAAAGTGGCAGGGTGGAGGGACCATTAACTGAGCTTATATTAAGTGCCAGTGTGCTAAGGGCTTTGTGTGGGTGATAATAATACTCAGAATAAACTCACAAGAATGTTGTTTTTAATGGATGAGGGGGCTCACAGGAGTGGGGAGGAAGTATACTGGTACAGCTTCAGAGAGTGTAAATGGTTAAGCTAATTCTTAAATGCATAATAATTGCAGCAATTATTTATTAATTGCCTCAAAAATATAATAATTATAGCAAATCATAAACTGGGAATTATTAGTGAAGGTACTACATGCCAGGCTAAGAATTCTGAGCCTTGACCTAAGACCCAGTAGGATGTGGCCGATGTTGGTAATAACCCTAATGAGAAAGAATCATTCACTCTTACTTTTGGAGAAATGCAGGGGTGGGGCTGAGATGACACTGACATGTTTGATTCTATCGCTTTCTTTTCCTCACTTAGATTTGGTTTCAGAATCGAAGAGCTAGACACCCATTCCAGAAAAGACCAAAACCTGAGGAGGCCTTAGAATCAAGCCAAGACCTTGGGCAAGATTACCCTGAAGAAAGGAGTCAAGGTAAAGAGCCTGTTCCAGTCCTTTCTCCCAATATAGCCTCTTCAGCACTAAGTGTCTCTCTGTAGTAGAGTCAACTGCTATTTGAGGTGGTAGATGAATGTGCCCTCCCTCAGATCCTCCTATCCAGGGTCTTTGGTGGCAAAGGGTTAAACATGGCCTCTTTGCATTCTTCCTTGCCCTGCCTGTCCGTGAAACTTCTGTGACCTTCCACTGCTTACCTTCTTCCAGCTGGTGTCCATATCCTCCTGCGTCTCCTCTGGCACCTTCTTCCAGGAATAGGCCTGAGAAGAGGCCTTCTCAGGGAGAGGCAACAGGTTCCAAATTTGATGGAGACAGTGGGACATGTTTGGTTTTCATGTTTGAATATGTCATTGGGCTTCTAAAATGTTCCTTTACCTCTAATCTGTCTTACAGTCAGGCGCTATCGTACCTACTATAACTATTCTCAATTACACACCCTTATGGAGGCATTTGAGAACAACGCTTACCCTGGGATTGATTCCAGAAAACAACTTGCTAAAGAAATTGGGGTTCCAGAGTCAAGAGTCCAAGTAAGTGATAAGGACTTTGTTCACTCTGTTTCCTGGGGATGGAGAAGTGTGGGAAGGGAAGCCATACTGGCCTTGGGCTATTGCTCAAAACATCAAGTGCACTCCCACTTCAGGGTCTTGCACGAGCTCTTCTCTCTGTCTGGTAGATTCTCTCACCTCCTTCTGGCCTTTGCTGTTTTTGTTTTTTTTTTTTCCAAATAATTTGAGTTTTTAATGAAGGTTTACACAGCATTTTAGGTTCCCATTCAGCAATTTCTGTACAAATTGTTCAGAGACATTGATTATGTTCTTCACAATGTATAAACATTCTCATTATTTCCATTCTGGTTGTTCTGTTTCCATTAGTTTCCCTGCCCCCTTACTTTCTCATCTTTTGTTTTAAAGTAGTTGTTGAACATTTGGTCTGATATAGATGATTTTTTTAAAGGAGCACAGCACTCACTGGTGATATTCTTTATTTTGTGAGCCAATCTTTTATTTTGTTAAAAAGATGATCTCAGGGGCTAGTTTTGGTTCAAGGTTTAAAGAGTATTTCAGGGAAATAGTCTCGAGAAGTCTTCTAATCTCAACCAGTCCAGTAAGTATGTTTTTTGTTTTTTTTTAGGAATCTGAGGTTCTGTTCCATGTTTTTCTCCCATTGTATCAGGATCCATCTACTGTGGCCCTGATCAGAACAGTCAGTAGCGGTAGCTGGGCACCATCTAATTTTTCTGGATCTCAGGGTAGATGAGGCTGTGGTTTGCGTAGACTATGAGTACTGTAGACTAATTTTTTCTTTGATTTTGCTATCTGTTTTGATCAGCACTGTATGCTTTATGCCCTGAATGGTGCCTGACACATGGCACTCAAGAATTTGAGTGAGTGAGTGAGTGAATGAGTGGAAGAGTGAATATTACTTAACTCCAATAAGAGCCGGGCACTTGGCTAAAATCTTTAAATGTATTATATTCTTGAACTTTTCTAATGATCTCATGTTGTTGTTGTTAGGTGCTAATGAGTCGGTTCTGACTTATAGCAACCCCATGTGACAGAGTAGAACTTCCCCATAGGATTTTCTAGGCTATCATCTTTATAGGAGCAGATCACCAGGCCTTTTCCCCCATGGAGCCACTGGGTTGGTTCAAATCATCAACCTTTCAGTTATCAGCCAAGCACTTAACCATTGCGCCACCAGGGCACCTTTTGAATGGATTAGGTACTTAAAAAATGCTTACTAGAGGAAGGAATCCAAGA
Organism: Trichechus manatus latirostris; assembly: GCF_000243295.1. Lineage (NCBI taxonomy): Eukaryota > Metazoa > Chordata > Mammalia > Sirenia > Trichechidae > Trichechus > Trichechus manatus. The sequence continues at coordinate 4,476,815 of NW_004444112.1, forward strand.
GAGGGGTTTATATTGCATCCTTTGGGTGGTGGGGACCTACTGAAAGAGTTAAGATGGAGGAGGGTGCATGTTATAGTTGCACATGAAAGTGGTTGCTCTTTTCCAGAGTGAAGAATGGATTTCATGCTGGAGAAAAGATATAACATTACATGATAATGATAAGTCATTATGAGGAGGAGGATGAGATTCAGAAATTAGTTCTGTTTAAAAAACAAAATGGATATGCATTGATAGCATTTATATGGCTGATGGAGAGAGAGAAAAGAGAGGTGATGACAAAGAAGATGTTAGGGTTAGGGTTCTGGCTTTGGGTGACTGGCTGATATTGGTGTTATCCATCAGGAAGATCAGGCTGTATGAAAACATCAGGAGTTCCTTGGGGGATTTATTTGCTGAGTTGGAGATGTCTGCCTAAGACATTCAGAAAAGATATCTAAGAGGCAGAGTCCAAAGCTTTAGGGAAAGGATTGGGTAGAAGACAATGTGCCACAGTGAAGACTAGATGACTTTATAGAGAAGACACGTTTAAAAGGCAGAACAAGCTTGCTGGACTGTACCTTTTTTGACTAAATGATTTCATATGATTCTGAAGGAAGTGGGGGTAAGGGTTGGGAGAGAAGAAAACAGAAGTCAGTGGAGGAATATGCAGCTAGGCATGTCCTAGAATAATCATTCTAATATCCTTTGGGCTAGTTTTTCTCCCCAGAAATCAAGCTGTATATATTTGCCTCATAAAACCAAAATATTTGTTGTTGTTATAATTCCTAGTTGTTAGTTTCTTCTGCGGCACCTCTTAGTAGACTCAAACTTTCAACCTTTTTGGTTAGAAGCTGAGTGTGTTAACCTTTGCACCACCCAGGGCCTCCACATTTTATATATATATATATGTATATGTATACATATATATACACACACATACATATATATATATATTTAATTTATGTACCACATTTTACTTATTCATTCATCCATTGATGGGCACTTAGGTTGTTTCTATCTTTTTGCTATTGTGAATAGTGCTACGACGAACATAGGTGTGCATATGTCTGTTTGGGTCAATTTTATTAGATCCTTAGGATTTATACCTAGGAGTAGAATTGCTGGGTCATATGGCAGCTCTACCTCTAGAGTTTTGAGGAACCGCCAGACTGTTGTCCACACACAACAGCTGTACCATTTTTCATTCCCACCAGCAATGGATGAGGGTTCCAATTTCTCCACTTTCCTTCCAACACTTTTTATTTTGTTTGATCTTAGCCACCCTAGTGGGAGTGAAATGGTATCTCATTGTGGTTTTGATTTGCTTTTCTCTGATGGCTAATGACTATATATGTATAAATTTATAGGTGCAGGCAAGGGGTAGTAATTAATTCTATATCTTGGGATGAAGAATGTCTTCCTAGCAGAGATTACTCTATCCTGTCATAGAAGATAAATAGAATTTTGAGAGGGACAGATACAAAGAGAATCCAGGCAAAGGGAAGAGCTGGAATATGGGCAAGACACCTTAGGGAAAGACCAGCACCTGTAATGAGGGGAGAGTGGGGACTGTCAGGATATGAAACCGGTGACCAGGTTATAAAGGAACTGGATGCAGGATTCAGAGTTTTGAGCTTTATCTTTAGGTCTGGTAGAATTTCGCAGAAGTTGTATACATGTCAGTAGCGATCTTGGAATTAGACCTGAAATAAACTACCTCTCCCCTTCTTTAGTTGTTTTAATTAAATCTCTTTGTTTTACTTACTCAGATTTGGTTTCAAAATCGAAGATCTAGATTACTTGCCCAGATGAAAAAAGAACCTGATGAGACCCTAGAACAAAGACAAGACCAGGAACAAGATAGCTAAGATGAAAGAGTTCAAGGTAACCTGACTGCCATGCCCAATTCGGTTCAAAAGCAGAGACTCTTGGGTAACCAGTGCTTCCACATGGTGGAATCAACTGTTCCTCTTGGGAGGGGGGTTGTTTATCAGGGTCTGTTGAGTCAGTGGACTGGTCAGAGTCCCTGAAGACTTCTCCTAAGTCTGTGGACCTTCTGAGGAATCTACGGCCCACTCTTCCAGCTGGAGTCCAGAAACCCAGTCGGGATACTAAATCTTCCCAGGGCCTATAACAGTGCCTATTGTTGTTGTTGTTGTGCGCCGTGGAGTCGATTTCGACTCACAGAGACCCCATGTGACAGAGTAGAACTACTCCATAGTGAGCTGTAATCTCTATGGGAGCAGATTGCCAGGTGTTTCTCTTGCAGAGCGGACAAGTGAGTTCAAACCAACAACCTTTCAGTTAGCAGTGGAGCCTGGTACATAGTAAATGTTCAATAAACCTTTGTTGAAGGTATGATTGAGTGAAGAGAGCAATGAATTCTCAGGTATATGCTGCCTGAGTCAGGCTTGGGAATGGATTTCTCAGTAGGAGCCAGTAGGTTCCATATTGGATGGGAAATACAGGAAAGGTTTGACACCGTGTATATAAATTGGCCTCTTGGATTTTTCTTTCTCCCTATCTTTCCTCCTTAGGTGTAGAAGCTACGCAAGATGACATTACCCACACTAGCAACTGTATTTCTCTGGATCCAGAATGGGTAGCATAGAAACAAATCCAGTGTATCTGATATCATCACTCTGGGCCCCAAATCTGTCTCTCACTCTTCCTGGGAATGTCTCCTTCCCCTGGTACTGCAAGCTGAGCCTTCTGAAAATGGTAACACAACTTAAGGTGGCCGAGGCATGTGTAAGAGGTACTCCACAGCCCTCCTGACCCCACCTGGCTCTAGAGTTCAGCAGAACTGGAAGACAGTGGAAAAAAAAATACATACCATTTTTCAATCAGCATCATCGTTAATTCATGCAAAAATCATCAATGAGTGTTAAAAACCTTTAAGTGAGTGTTTGATGAGCAACAAGATATTGTCTCAAAAAAATCCCCATCACAGATTACTTATTAATTACAAAAGGAAAATTGCCATTGAGAAACTTGGAAGACCAAAATCTGCTTAACCAGCAATGGCACAAACCGATATGAGGTACCTCCTGATAGGATACATTAAAGAGGACACAATAAGAACTCTGTGATATCACTGCCGAAAGTACATATGCTGACGCTAACCATAAGGAAACATCAGACAAATGCAAACTGAAGGACACTGTACAAAGTAACAGCCCTGTACTTTCAAAAATGGATTGAACAATTGTAATGGGAATGGAGAGAAAGTAAGCCAACTTAGGAGATGTTGAGAAAGCAAGTCCCCTGAAGAGTTTTCTTCTATATGTAGAGGTTTGTTTCTGCCTAAAATTTCTCTCCAAAGATACTCAAAAAACTGTTAACATTAGGGAAAGGAGTGGGAGACAGAACAATTTTCCATTTTAATCTTTCCATCTTACCTTAATTTTAAAAACCATTTAAATGGGTTATTTAAAGTTTTTAAAACTTAAAGGTGGTGCTCAAATGTAGTATTAAGTGAAAGAAAGCAGACACAAAAAGGGTACACATACTGAATGATTCTGCTGACATAAATTTCAAAACCAAGCAAAATGAATCCCTGCTATTAGAAGTCAGGCTACAGGTTGGCCTCACCCTAAGGTGGGAATAGTAACTGTGAGGGGCCCAAGGCAGCCTCTGAGGTGTGGGGCTGGTAAATTTGGTCTCTTGGGCTGGTTCTAGAACCCTTGTGTGGCAATCTGTGAAAATTTAGCAAACTGTATACTGGTGATCTGTGCTATGTCCTCTGTTACAATATGCCAATAAACACAAACATTTATTAAAGGAGATTCTTGCATTTTTATCAGGTGACAGGGCTGGGGTTAGGGTGAGGCAATCAAGGTGAATCATGCAGGATTGGAACTGTATGTAAAATTTTGATATCTTGTTCATCATAGATTTTTTTCCATTCACTTTGATGTTTTAAAATATTCTTCCTAAATATTATTTCAGTTACTGAGTTTTTTTGTTTTGTTTTGTTTTGTTTTGTTTGACACCCCTGACATTTTGCACCCAAGGCAAGGGCCTCATTCACCTCACTGTAGTCCCAGCCCTGAATTTCAACACAGTGCCATTTTCTGGAAAGGAGCCCTGGTGGCACAGTGGTTAAGTGCTCAGCTGCTAATCAAAGGTTGGTGGTGTGAACCCTCCCAGTAACTCTGCTTCTGTACAGATTACAGCCAAGAAAACCCTATGGGGCAGTTCTATTCTGTCACATGAGATCACTATGAGTTGAAATCGACTTTACGGCACTCAACAACAACCACCATTTTCTGAAAGGGAAACCAATGAAAATGTAGTCTGAATCACCCCTGCTTGGCTAAGGAACCAACCGTTATGGAGGAGGTTGGCTTCATACTGCTCTTGCTGGTTCCAACTCCACAGCCAACTCAGAAGCACAATTGTATGGGGGTGCGAGGGTAAGGGGCTTCCCGAAGTGCCTACCTCAGCCTCAGAAGCACAAGACCCCTGCTCTTGTCCCTGGTACTCTACCTGGGCTCCCAAACCTGCAACGTCCTGTCTGCTGGGTGAGGCCCCATCTCTCAGTGGGCAGGGACTCATGGCCCCACATCAACCACCAAAGAGCTAGTTAGAAGGTTGTCATTGTTGGGTGCCATCGAGTTGATTCCAACTCAAAGCAACCCCATGTGACAGAGTAGAACTGCCCCATAGAGTTTTCTTGGCTGTAATCTTTATGGAATCAGATCACCAGGTCTTTCCACTGTGGAGCCACTGGGTAGGTTCGAACTACCAAACTTTTGGTTAGCAGCCAAGTGTTTAACCATTGTACCACCAGGGCTCCTAGATAATAAGGTAGCAGCAATGAATGAGGAGTCTCCGGAGTACCCAAATAGAGATGCCCCATTCCTACAATCATTAGCAACATTCATTTCTGGGAGCTTTTTTTTTTAAAATCTTGTTTTCTGAGTGGAAGAAGGTAAGGGTTGAAGACAGCCAAGAGGAGGGCAGAACTCTGCAGTGCACATTTGAGAAGGAGATAAGATTGAAAATATGGCATGGATGGTAGGCTACATTTGTGTGCCTGCTCCCCTAAAGGACAAATGTGTTAATGCTGGTATTTGCATTGAATATCTCTGGAGGGATCCACAGTTGTTAACAGTGGGAGCAATGGCTAGAGAACAGGAATTGACAGACAGCTATTTTTAACGCTATGCTCTTTAATAGTACCATTGTATTTGGAACCACATGTATATATTCCAATTTTTCAAAGTACATAAACTTAAAAAAAGACATGGTTTGAATTAAGAAGCCCTGATAGTGCAGTGATTAAGTGCCTGGCTGCTAATCAAAAGGCTGGTGGTTCAAACCTACCCAGCAGTTCAGTGGGAGAAAGACCCGGTGATCTGCTCGCATAAAGATTACAGCTTAGGAAACCCTGTGGGGACAGTTCTACTCTGTCACATAGGATTGCTATGAGTCGAAATTGACTCAACAGCACCTAACAACTCAATAACACTTAAGACTGACCAATGGGCAGAAGGGAAAACAGAAGTGTACGGTTCATGGAATCCCAGAGAGGAAATTGTTTCAAAGAAGGTGGGGATTAACATTTGAATACTGCCGAGAAGCCTGATATACCAAACCCCACCAAACCTGTGATTCCAACTCATAATGATCCTACAGGACAGAGTAGAACTGCCCCACGGGGTTTCCAAGGAGCGGCTAGTGGATTCAAACTGCCTACTTTTTGGTTAGCAGCCAAGCTCTTAACCACTGTGTCATCAGGGCTCCAAGAAGCCTACTAAGAGTATACATTCAACAACATGGAGGCCATTGGTGGTCTTGCAAACAGAAGCTTCAAGTAGTAGTAGACTAGAACCTATACTGAAGTGGTTTGAAAATAAGTTTAAGCAGTGTAGACAATTATCTAGAGAAGTTTTTATAATGAAAAATTGATACCACAGGAGGGTGTGAGGTGGAGTCAAAAGGAGGTTTTCTAAAACCCTGCAGGCAGAGAAGGCAAAGCTAATGATTTAGGTGAGTGTGAACAACTGTGAAGAGATGTGCGGGATCCTGAGGATAAGTGGAGTGGGCAATCTTTGATCTTTGATGGAAGCAAGGCACTTCTTCATTTGCAAGATTTAAAAAAAAAAAGTTTCCCTCTAATCAATTCCAACTCATGTCAACCCCATGTGTCAGTAGAACTGCTCCATAGGTTTTCCAAGGCTGTGACCTTTTGGAAGCAGATTGCCAGGCCTTTCTTCTGAGGCTACGCTTTTGCTTGGTAGTTGAGCTTTGACTGAACTTGAAGGTGAGAAGCCTATGAATGATGGTCTTGAAGTCTGGATAGGAAGCAGGACTTGCAGGACAGACTGAGTGGCATTTGATATAAGTCGATGCTATGGAGCAGGCTCTTTCTGCTGAATGGAATGCTCTTCCCAAGCTCCCATCTTTTCGTTTTCTTCTATTCATTCTTGACAAATCAGTTTGGACTTTCAGTTTAAAGTTGGAATGATAAAGACATCTAGAAGTACAAATAGTATAGATGACATTCACTGATTACCCTGTTGTAAGTTCAGTGAAAAACCTAAAAAACAAAAGAACTCCTACCTTTCCTAGATATTAAAAGAACAAATAAAACATAACTTTCTCTGGAACACCTCTTACCAAACACAACAACAACAAAAAAACCAGTTGGTGTTGGGTCAATTCTGACTCGTGGCAACACCATGTATGTCAGAATAGAACTGTGCTTCATTGGGTTTTCAAGGGTGTGACCTTCTGGAAGCAAATCACCAGGCCTTTCTTCCGAGGCACCGCCATCTTTCAGTTAGTAGCCGAGTGCTTAACTGTGCCACCCAGGTTAAAGAATAACTCAAGCATTTTATTTAGGAATAAAAAATTATTTCCCTTAACCCTCTTCCGGTAAGCTGAAGAGCTAAACCTTTTGCAGTTGAGTCAAGTCGATTCTGACTCATAGGGACCCTATAGGACCGAGTAGAGCTGCTCCATAGGGTTTCCAAGGCTGTAATCTTTATGCGGAAACCCTGGTGACTTAGTAGTTAAGAGTTACTGCTAGCCACAAAGGTCAGCAGTTTGAATCCCCCAGGTGTTCCTTGGAAACCCTCTGGGGCAGTTCTGCTCTGTCCTATAAGGTCGCTATGAGTCAGAATTGACTGGAGGGCAGCGGGTTTGTTTGTTTGTTTGTTTTCGGTTAATCTTTGCGGAAGCAGACTGCCACATCTTCCAGGAAGCGGCTGGTGGATTCCAACTACCGACCTTTTGGTTAGCAGCCGAGCACTTAACCACTGCACCACTAGGGCTCCTTAAAGAAGGAGATACTTCACCAAAATGAAGAAGAAAACCAGAAGAGGGAGCCAGGAAGCAGGGGAGCTAAAAGAGAGAGGGGACAGGGAGTCTCCCCTTCGCAGCTTCTCAACAGTTTCTCAGCGTATTGGTCTCCATTCATGTTACCTTAAACTCACTCCGGATGAAAGTGAGATTATTTCACTTTATAAAGATGTACCTACATAACTTTAAGAATAAAAATTAAAATAATAATAAATAATGACAGTCAATACATCAACAAGTCATAAGCAAGATAATTTCAGGTTGTAAAGACAATAAAATAGATCATGCAGTGGGGTGGGATCACATCTTTGGGGAGGAGCTATCTGAGTCTAGATGTGAGTGAAGTGAAGAGGGAATCCATTTTATGTAAAGAGAAAGAATCTCTTAGGCAAAAGAAACTGCTGGGGCCAAGACTGGGAGGTAGGGGTGAGTGTGGTTTGTTGTAGTACAGTGACTGGAGTCACTAGAACTGAGGGAGGACGCTTCGAAGGGTCAGATCACACAGGGGTTAAGAGGCCAGCGAGAATATATTCTGAATAATGGAAACGTGAGGGGCCAACATAAAGACAGCACACAAACAACAAAATCGCTCCACATGTCTAAAACCCTGAACTTTGAAAAAGATCAAAATAAATGGAAAATGGCCAACTTTCATGAGTTGGAACCTAGCTAAGCTGAGGCAGACAGGTATCCTGTACTTAGAATATTTCTTTTTCTTACATCGGATTTTAAAAACAAACAACAGTTGCCTTCAAGTTGACTCCAACTCATGGTGCCCCCATGTGTGTCAGAGTAGAACTGTACTCCATAGGGTTTTCAATGGTTGATATTTTGGAAGCAAATTGCCTGGTGTTTCTTCCATATTAATTATAGAATAACATATAATGTATATACGATACGGAGCCCTGGTGGTGCAGTGGTTATGATCTTAACTGCTAACCAGAAAATCAGCATTTCGAATCCACTAGCCGCTCCTTGGAAACCCTATGGGGCGGTTTTACTCTGTCCTATGGGGTCAATATGAGTGGGAATCAACTCCATGGCAATAGATTTGGTTTAGTTTATATACTGTCTTCAACATCTAGTGCTGCTATAACAGATATACCACAAGTGGATGGCTTTAACAAAGAGAAATTTATTCTCTCTCAAGTCCAAATTCAGGGCATCAACTCCCGGGGGAAGGCTTTCTCTGTCAGCTCTGGAGGAAGGTCCTTGTTGTCAATCTTCCCCTGGACTAGGAGCTTCTCCACGAAGGAACCCTGGGTCCAAACGACGCGCTCTGCTCCCGGCGCGCTTTCTTAGTGATATGAGGTTCCCAGGTCTCGCTGCTTGCTTCTGTCTTTTATATCTCAAAGGAGATTGGCTTAGGACACTACCTAATCTTGTAGATCTCATCAATATAACTGCTACTAATCCATCTTATTACATTATAGTGTTAGAATATACAACACATAGGGAAATCACATCAGATGACAAACGGTAGACAATCATACAATACTGGGAATCATGACCTAGCCAAGTTGACACATATTTTGGGGGGACACAATTCAATCCATGACAGACACTATATAGATCATGATTTATATAGTATATCTATATATTAAGGAGCCCTAAAGTTTGTGAACCACTTGCCTAATATGTGGTTAAGGAGCCCTGGTGCTGCAACGAGCGCTTACTGAAAGGTGGGTGCTTCAAACCCACCCAGCAGCTCCACTGGAGAGAGTCCTGGCAATCTGCTTCCATAAAGATTACAGCCTAGGAAACCCTACGGGGCAGTTCTACTCTGTCACGTGGGGTTGCTATGAGTGGAAAATCAAAAATATGTGGTTACCGTGACATATCAAGGGCAGAGAGGTCAGAGTTGGAGGTGGGGAGTGTATTATTTATTTGTACAAAATTTAGAAACAATAATGTAACTTACTAACATCATGCCAATTCTAAACAATTTCATTAGGCAATATTCCTCTTTTCCTCCAAATTTTGTAGGTATAAATTTTAAATAATTGCCTACACCCAGAGAGGATTACTACCACACACACAATGGTTATTCACAATAGTTATTGTGTGTGGGTTTGTGTGTTTGGATGCCCCGTGGGCACCAAAAAGGAAGGAAACTTTTTCTTCTCAGGGTATTGAGGTTGCTGTATATCAATGAAATCTAAGTTATTGTTCCTTTTTTAGCGTTTCTTTCTACTTTCTTAGAGATGGTCAGAAAAGAATGAAAACCTTGTTTTCTTGTCATTGCTATTGTTTGTCTATTCTTCCATGTATTTCTAGTAGTTTCTGCTTGATCATTTTGCTGTTACTATTTGGGACATAAACACTATGGCTGGTGGATCTTATTTAAGGATTTCACTGTTTATAATTAAAAAAAAAACCCGAAAACCCAGACAAAACACAGAACAAACCCGATTCTGACTCGTAACAACATTATAGGACAGAGTAGAACTGCTCTATAGAGTTTCCTAGGAGCAGTTGGTGGATTCGAACTGCTGGTCTTTTGGTTAGCAGCCGAGCTCTTAACCACTGAGCCACCAGGGCTCCTCTTTATAATTATGCAGTCCTTAAAAAAAAATTTTGCTTCTAGTGAAAAGATCAGACTTAATGGTCTGACTGAGACTGGAGGAACCCCAGAAAGCATAGCCCCCAGACTCTCTGTCAGCCCAAAACTAAAACAATTTCTGAGGCCAACTCTTCAGACAAAGATTGGACTGGACCGTGGGACATAAAATGATACTCTTGAAGACCGTGCTTCCTAGCTCAAGTAGATACATGAGACTAAACGGGCAGAGAAGGCAGAGAGGGTTAGGAGCTGGTTGAATGGACATGAGAAATCAGGGGTAGAAAGGAGAAGTGTGCTGTCACAGTATAGGGAGAGCAATTAGGGTCACGGAACAATGTATGTATAAGTTTTTGTATAAGAGACTAACTTGAAATGTAAACTTTCACTTAAACCACAACAATAAACCAAAAAAAAAAAAATTTTGCCTAGAAGTCAAATTGTTTTTGATATTCATATTGTAAATTCTGCTTTTTTTCCCTATGTGTTTTTCCTAGACTGTGTTTGCTGATTATTTTAATATTAAATTAATTCATATCATGTTGTGTGGGTCTTTTGTATACAGCTTGTTGTTGTTGGGTGCCGTCAACCAGATTCTGACTCATGGCAACCCCATGTGTTACAGAGTAGAACTGCTCTGTAGGGTTTCCTAGGCTGTAATCTTTAGGGGAATAGATCAACAGGCCTTCCGCTTTGTAGCTTAGTGGGTTTGAATTGCCAAGCTTTTGATTAGCAGGTGAGTGCTTAATCATTGTGCCATGAGGCTCCTTGTATGCAAGAGTTGTGTTTTACTTTGTTACTGTCTGACAATTAGCTTTAAAAATCAATAAGTGCATTCCAGGAGTCTAGCAGGACTCATACAGTAATGGATGAGAATATGGAGGGTGGGGGGAATTTTCTTTACATGTAAAAGAGTTCAACTGAATCTGAGTCTTCACGAAATTCTTGGGTACTACACATCAGTTGTATCTGAAACCTGGTGTTTTTCTTTAAACTCTTTGTGGTTGTGGTCAGCTTCTATAAGTTAATGTGCGTGGATCCACCTTGCCTCACCAGCCCCAACTGATGCCATTGTGGCATTGAGAGGACTTTGGCCCTGGAAATGGCAATCCTTCTCTTGGAGCCTGTGTAAATGTCATGAGTTTTTGGAGTTTGTTGCTTTTATTATGTTCCCTGCCCGGTAATAACCAAGATCAAACCCACCTATAGAAGGCATAGAGATCAAGATAGGTAAGGCAACACTGTCATAGACATATCCTTTTGGATAGGAAATTATATATAATTATTAATTAATCATACATATTTCACATAGTATGCGAACATATATAAATAAATTTACATATTTAAATATATATGTGTACGTGTCATTGGAAGAAAATATACCAAAACATGAATGGTGGAATTATGGATACATTTCTATTTCTACTTTATATTTTTCTACTTTCCCCCTTAAATGCTAAAAACAGTATTTTCTTAAAATCTTGTTTGCTTTTCTCTTCTTTCCCACATCCACTCTGCTTAACTTTGCATCATATTGTATATGTCACTTGTCTTTTCTTATCTCTTTGTACTCATGGAATCCCCTCTATGTTTATACATCTACTCATATGGCCTGTTGACATGGGGCACTTAATAGGCTGTTTAAGCCTTGGCCATGAGGTTATGTTGTACATTTATGAGGATGAGTATATGTTGTTGTTAGTTGCTGTAGAGTTGATTTCAACTCATGGCGACCTCATGTGTTACATAGGAGAACCAAACTCCACAGGATTTTCTTGGCTGTATCTTTACAAAAGCAGATCACCTGGTCTTTCTTTGGCAGTACTGCTGGGTGGATTCAAACCACCACCTTTAGGTTAGCAGTTGAATGCAAACCATTCTCGCCACTTAGTGTTATTGATAGCATAAGCAACGTGTTAACAGTGCTTTTATTTGCAAATCACCTCCATTTCATTTTGTACTTAGTGCATTTTCCCCGTAACTCTGTGGCTGTGCCCTGCAATTCCTAGAAGGATGTGCAAATTCTGTTCATTGCTAATTAGCACATTTTACTGGTGATCGACCACTCAAACACATGGGAAGGCTAGTCAATGGTACATGTACTGGCTGGGTTGTTACTTAACAAGTTTACAAAAAAAAAAAGGCATGCATGAATACCAGGAACACAAAAATATAATCAAAATCCTCTATGCAACATAAGCAATTAATATATACTACCACTACCACCACCACCAATTGCCGTAGAGTCAATTCCAACTCGTGGCGACCCTAAGTGTGTAAGAGTAGAACTGTGCTCCATAGGTTTTCTTTTAAAAACATTTTTTTATTATACACACCAAAACATTCGCCAGCACAACTTCCACATTTACGATTCAATGATCATGATTCCATTTTTCATGTTATGCCACCATTATCTCTATCCTTTTCCAAAATATTGCATTAAGATAAACACAGTACCCCCAAATAATCCCTCCCATTCCTCTCCCCCCCACCGGTAACCATTAATCTTTGGTTTCTATATATTTGCTTATTTCATAAGTGGGTTCATACAGTATTTGTCCTTTTGTGTCCACAGAGTTTTCAAGGGCTGATTGGAAGTGGATCTCCAGGCCTTTCTTTCAAGGCAATTCTGGGTAGACTCCAGCCTCCAACCTTTTGGTTAGCAGCTGAGCACGTTCACCATTTGCACCACCCAGGGACTGCAATTCGCATATACAGAAGCAAAATACACCAAGATACTCTACACACTACAGCAGTGGTTCTCAAACTTTCTGAAGCATCAGAATATCATGAGATTGCTTGGTCTTATCCACAGAGTTTGTTTCAGTAGGTCTGAAGTGAGACCCAAGAATTTGCATTTCTAGTGGGTTCTCCACTAATGCTACTGCTGCTTGTTTAGACACAACTTTTCAAAAGCACGGCGTTAGAGAATGAAAAGCACCGCGTTAGAGAATGAAAAGCACCATTATAGTTTTGTAGGAGAGAAGGACACTTGCCAGCCTGAGCTGTGGGACTGAGGTGCCTGCAGCAGGGTTAGAATAAATGTTTCCCCATAGTAAATGTGTCTGTTTGAGCTTTCGTCCTGGGCTGCTTTTCTCTCAATCTCTAGGTAGAGCTCAGAATTTTCTTTCCACAGAGGAAGTGGTCATGAGTAAGGCGCTCAAAAAAATCTATGCAGAGGAGTCTTCCTCTTATTCCCCATGAAGGATCATTTCCAATGACTCTGTGCTCAGTGACTAGGAAGTCTCTGCCTTTCTCAACAGTGCCTTGAAGATGTCATCGTGCATGTAGAAGAAGATGTACCCGTTGCAACACCTATCCTTCTGCATACTGGCCTCTTGGATCTGCAAGGCTTTGAGATCATCGTACATGAACCAGGCCTTCTTTGCAAAGTCATAGACGTCACTGATGTAGTGACCTGAGTATGGGGAGCTCCCAACATGGCTGACAACACTGATAAGCCTGTAGGCATGACGAGGATCCCCTGTTGCGGCATTTCTGTTTGGTTCCTCAGCCTTAGCTTCTGTGTTCTCCATACCTAAGATGCCTTTGTTTCCAGGGTTCTCACCAGAACCCAATGCTCTGAGGGAATTCAGGCTATCCTCCAGCAAACTTAACTCTGTAGATCTACTGAGGTCTTCGTCTGTGTGTTCCTGGGTGTCAGGCTTCCTGAGGCTTTGAAGCAGTGCCCTTTGGAGCTGCTCAACCACTCCTTGAGATCCTTCTGGAATCTTGTTTTCTTTATCCTCATAAAAATCTTCAGTAGACTGAGTGACACTGTCAGAATCTATCTTTACAGATGCTTTTGTTGTCTGGTGTGTCTTAAATGCTGGGCTTTCAGGCACCTCTTGAAGACGAGCCTCTACGAGACCTGCTACTGGGCTGCTGATGAGTTTACCTCCATGTTCACAGATCACTGAAAGAGAGGTGTCTTCCCAATAAATCACTGAGTCAGCTGCTGGCCGCTCCGTCTCACTGGCTGGCCCATCCCTTGAGTTGACCAATATGGACTCTGTTATATTTAGTTTGGAGCTGTTTTCTGGATCTCTCTGCTGCTGTTCTTGGCTTGACCCTTCAGAGAGTCTCTGGCATTTTTGTGGTTCAGCATCCTTGTCTGATCCAATGCGTGGAACCAGGAAATCCTTGGACGCCGAGGTCGATGTCATTGGAGGTGTCCATGAGTTGATTGTCCCAGAAATCATGTCTTGAGAGACTTTAAGGACTTGAGGGTCCTCAATATGTGCATTACCGCCCAAGGGAACAGGTGGTTTGGTATTTTCATTGCAATGGGGGGATAAGCTTAAATATATGGGAATACCAACTTGCTGATGATCCTTCACCAAAAACCAAAAATCATTAAAGCTATAGCGCTTCAGATGAACAATAAGGATCCTGGGTAGCCTACTGAATTTGTGCATTGCAACAGAACTCTTGTGCCTGCACTTCTCACAGTTATATTCAATTTCTTCTGCTCTAAAAAAAAGATCAAAAGAATATTGAATAGACGAAGGGAGTGATTGTGTTTCTTGGGAAAGGTTGATGGAGAGATAATTGCTCAGTTCTGTCTTGTAAACTACCTCACCACAGGCTTTACAGATGATGGAGCGCTGTAACTCAAACTCAAAATTTGCGACCACAGGACAAACAAACACTTTGGTGGAAGCATTAGCAGCAGAAATCTGTGGGTGGGAAATTTCTTCACCAGTTTCCCTCCTTGTCTTATAAGTGATGTTTAGTTTTTCCATGTCCTCTTTCATCTGATCTAAACACTGGCTTAAAAACTCATGAGCATCATTCTGCATGTTGCCGGAGAATATGGTTGCAACCGAGGAAATGGAGTTTTTAATATTGACGAGTAACTCTCTCTTCGTCTCTGTGTTACAAAGATCTTTCAAAACAAGCAGCTGGCTGAAGCACATGATAAGAGCATCTAAGGGAATTTTCTCCCAGGGGATTCCTTGGTTGAGTAAGTCATCAGCAAATGATGGAACTGCAAATAGTGACTGTAAAATTGCATTCATATAACAGGTATTTCCCAAATTGGGGAAGCCCCGCCATTGTTGCTCTGGGTAAGAGTTAGAGGGCACCTGAGATTCATTCCGTCCTGGCTCATTCTGCCTACAATTTGGTTCTGATGAAAGTGCCAAACTTCCTTCAGCAGAGAGATGCTGAGTTAAAAGAATATTTTCATCTAGGTTAGGGTTTCCGGTAGAGCTGGTGTAGAATGAAGGTTCAAGTTCCGATTTAATATACTTTTCTTGATTTTCTAAACTCAATGGTTCTTTCCTGTTGCTGCTGACACATTTCAAGGGGTCTGTCTTGGATTTCTTGTTTAGTACAGGGTTATTCTTTTTCAGGAAGTCCTCATGCATTTCTAGGTCAGATGACGGCATTCTTTTCCTCTTGCCACCTGGATTTTCTAATAAACCTGTCCCAACAAGTGTCGATGATTTGGACATTAACGAAGGCATTTCTTGAAGAACAGATGTTCCACTTCCATTTTCTAGACTAAAGGATCCATTACTTGGCCTGTCACAAACTTTGTGAAAGGGGATTTTGTCGCTTTGCTCCTGTGTTTTCCCGCCACCAAGGATACTCCATTTATGGCCAGGTTTCATGGGTGGTTGAGATATCTTTTGGTGGACTCTGTCCAGAAACTTCTTCAACTTCTCAGCATCTCTACAGGATAATTTGTCAATGAACAAGGAGCAATTGTTTTGGATAGTTAAATGCAGGCTACTTTGTTCTTCTCCGGAGTGCCTAAGGTCCATTCTTATAGTATTATTACTTAGCTGGAAAACCTTTACTTGTCTTCCAGAGTTGAAAATGACCACCAGTCTACTTTCTTTCTCTCCTTTCACCATTTTAATCAATGCTTCTTTCGGGTTGGTCATCCCAGTCCTTTTGCTCCAAGTTTGGACAAGACCTCGTATCTTTGGAGAAGTCATCCTTTCTTCACAAATAAAACACACGTAACCTAAAGAAAACATACACACACACACACATAAGGTTTAGCCCAAAACATATTATCATTGATATTTTATGGAGAAGCTCCATGTAATAATAATTTAAGGAGCCCTGGTGGCACAACAGTTAAGCAGTTTTGTAGTTTTACAGGAACCCTGCTTGTTCATTCGATTATTTCAAAATCTTGCCCCAACCTCCCTTTACCATTTTATATGCCAACAATTCCTTCTTTAAGGTCATACTGTCTTCGGTCTCCTTATGGGAGCAGATCGCCAGGCCTTTATTTGTGGTGCTACTGGGTGGGTTCAAACAACCAACCATTAGGGATCTGTCTTTGCTCCAGGTCCCACTAACTAGCTGGCACACTAGTTCACCCAGAGCTCTCCCAATCCATATCTTTGCCTATCCTTCTGACACTGGTGTCTTAGGCTAGGTTCTCTAGAGAAGTAAAACCAGTGAAGTGTGTATATATATATATATACATACCTGTATATGTATATATGTATATGTATGTATGTATGTAGAGAGAGAGATGGTGGGGGGAAATGGCTCATGCAGGTGTTGGTTCAAGAGGGTGTTAGGGGTTGGAAAGTCTCAAATCTGTGGGTCAGGCTGGAGGCTTCTCCTGACTCACGTAGCTGCAGGGGCTGGTGAACTTAAGATCAGAAGGTCAGACAACAGGCCGCTGGCTCACAGGCTGTGGAAGCTGATGGATCCCAAGATGGGCATGCTAGCTGCGAGCTCAAGTCCGAAGAACCGGAGGTCAGAAGAACAGGAGCCAGCTGCAGGATCCACAGTGAGCAAAAGCCCACAAGCTTTGCCAGAAAGTCCACCTACATTGGATGCAGGCCACACTGCCAAGGAAACTCCCTTTCAACTGATTAGCTGCTCACAATAGACCTCATCATGGAGGTGATTACATTATATCAGATCTCATTATGGAGGTGATTACATTATTACACAGCTGCCAAACCACTGAGAATCATGGCACAGCAAAGTTGACACACAACCTTAATCATCACAAGTGCTAAGATATTTAATCAGTCAGTACATAGCATCCTACTGGAATATCCCTTTCCTCAATCATCCCTACCCTGTAACTGGAGATGAGTCAACATTTCCCTCAGTGTTTGGAATGTATGGCTGAATGGTTGGTAGTTGAAGGAAACTGGAATACAGTGAGGAAGAATAAGTAAGGAGGGGTAAAGGCTGGGCATGCAACCAGCCATGTCAACACAGGAACTAAGGAAGCTTCTCCAGGAAAATAAACTTCTGTTTGCCAGAAGGTGAGGGCACAAAGCCACATTCATTTCTGAATCAGGGAACCGTTTGAGCAAAGACACGGATTTTGAGAACTCACGGTGAGCTGATGTGCCAAATAATTAGTAAAATTAAGAGAGAGGTGGAAAGATGGAGAATGAAACAAATATTCAGAACCGCATTGCCATCGAGTCCATTCTGACTCCTAGTGACCCTCTAGAACAGAGTAGAACTGTCCTATAGGGTTTCCAAGGTCATAAATCTTTACAGAAGCAGACTGCCACGTCTTTCTCCCACAGAGTAGCTGGTGGGTTCAAACCATTGACCTTTCAGTTAGCAGCCAGGCACTTAACCACTGTGCCACCAGGGCTTGAAACATGAAGAGGGAGAAACAAATTTCAAAACAGAGAGAGGTTTCAGAAATAATAATTTTGGGGCATCTATACAAAGCCAACAGCCAACATCATTCATAATGGGAAGAGGCTGAAAACATTCTCCCTAGAACAGGAACAAGACAAAACCAAACCAAAAACCAAACTTGTTGCCATCGAGTCATTTCAACTCATAGCGACCCTATAGGACAGAGTAGAACTGCCCCATAGAGTATCCAAGAAATGGCTGGTGGATTCGAACTGCTCTACCTTTTGGTTAGCAGCTGAGCTCTTAACCACTGTGCAACCAGGGCTCCATGGAACAATACAAGGATGTCCTTTATCACCACACCTGTTTACAATTGTGCTGGAAGTCCTAGCTAGAACAATAAGGCAAGGAAAAAAAAAAGAGCATCCAAATTGGTAAGGAAGAAGTAAAACTGTCCCTATTTGCGGATAATATGATACTATATGTAGAGAACCCAAAAGATTCCACAAGAAAACTGCTGGAACTAATAGAAAGATTCAGCAGAATAGCAGGATACAAGATAAATATACAAAAATCAGCTGGATCCCTATATATTAATAAAGAGAACTACGAAAAGGAAATCAGGAAAGCAATAGCGTTTATAATAGCCCCTAAAAAAATAAAATACTTAGGAATAAATCTAACCAGGGATGTAAAAGACCTATACAAAGAAAACTACAAACACTACTGCAAGAAACCAAATAAGACCTACATTAATGGAAAAACATACCATGGTCATGGATAGGTAGATTCAACATTGTGAAATGTCAATTGTACCCAAAGCAATCTACAAGTACAATGCAGTCCTGATCCAAATACCAACAGCATTTTTTAATGAGATGGAAAAACTAACTGTAATTATTAACTTTATATGGAAAGGGAAGAGGCCCCTGATAAGTAAAGCACTATTGATGAGAAAGAATAAAGTAGGAGGACACATACTACCTGACCTCAGAACCTCCTATACAGCTACGGTAGTCAAAACAGACTGGTACTGGTACGAGGACAGACACATTGACCAACGGAATAGAATTGAGAACTCAGATGTAAATCCATTCACCTACGGTCACCTGATTTCCAGAGGCCCAAAGCCCATTAAATGGGCAAAAGACAATCTTTTTAACAAATGGTGCTGGCAAAACTGGATGTCCATCTGTAAAAAAAAGAAACAGGACCCACACCTCACACCATATACAAAAACTAATTCAAAATGGATCAAAGACTTAAATATAAAATCAAAAACTATAAATATCATAGAAGAAAAAATAGGGTCAACACCAGAAGCCCTAATACGTGGTATACGTAGAATACAAACCATAACTAATAATATACAAACACCAGAAGATAAGCTAGATAACTAGGATCTTCTAAAAATTAAACACTTAGGCTCATCAAAAGACTTCACCAAAAGAGTAAAAAGAGAGCCTACAGACTGGGAAAAAAATTTTGGCTATGACAAATCTAACAAAGGTCTAATCTCTAAAATCTACAGGAAAATGCAATACCTTGACAACAAAAAGACAAATAATCCAATTAAAAAATGAGCAAAGGGTGTGAACAAGACACTTCACCAAAGAAGACATTCAGGGGGCTAACAGACACATGAGGAAATGCTCACTATCACTAGACATTAGAGAAATGCAAATCAAAACTACAAGATAATCCCATCTCACCCCAACATTACAAACAGAAAATAACAAATGTTGGAGAGGCTTCGGGCAGCTGGAACTCTGATGCACTGCTGGTGGGATGTAAAATGGTACAACCATTTTGGAAAATGATATGGCACCTCCTTAAAAAGCTAGAAATAAAAATACCATATGATCCAGCAATCCCATTCCTAGGAATATATCCTAGAGAAACAAGAGCTGTCACATGAATAGACATATGTACACCCATGTTCACTGCAGCATTATTCACAATAGCAAAAAGATGGAAACAACCTAGGTGCCCATCAACACATGAATGGATAAACAAACTATGGTACATACACACAACGGAATACTACCCAACAATAAAGAACAACAATGAATCTGTGAAACATCTCACATCTTGGATGAATCTGGAGGGCATTATGCTGAATGAAATAAGTCAATCACAAAAGGAGAAATACTGTATGAGACAATGTCTTAGTCATCTAGCGCCACTATAACAGAAATACCACAAGTGGATGGCTTTAGCAAAGAGAAGTTTATCTCCTCACAGTCAAGTAGGCTAAAAGTCCAAATTCAGGGCATCACTCCAGGGTAAAGCTTTGTCTCTCAGCAATGTTCCCCAGGACTAGGAGCTTCTCTGCGTAGGGACCCCAGGTCCGAAGGACGCGCTCTGCTCGCGGCACTGATTTCTTGATGGTATGAGGTCCCTCTGTCTCTCTGCTCACTTGTCCCTTTTGTATCTCAAGAGATTGCCTCAGGACACAATCCAGCCTTGTAGACTGAGTCCTGCCTTACTAACACAACTGCCACCCATCCTCCCTCATTAACATCATAGAGGCAGAATTTACAAAATATAGGAAAATCACACAATACCAGGAATCATGGCCCAGCCAACTTGATACACACATTTTTTGGGGGACATAATTCAATCCATGACAGACCACCATTATAAAAACTCATGAAAGGGTTTATACACAGTAAGAAACAATCTTTGATGATTACAAGGGAGGGAAGCAGGGGAGGGAAAAACATTAACCAGTCAATAGATAAGTGTAACTTTGGTGAAGGGTCAGACAGTACACAATACTGAGGAAGCCAGCACAACTTGACCAAGGCAAGGTCATGGAAACTCTATAGACACATCCAAACTCCCTGAGGGACAGAATTATTGGCCTGAGGGCTGGGGACCATGGTCTCAGGGGACTTCTAGCTCAACTGGATAACACAGTTTATAAAGAAAATGTTCTATATCCTATTTTAGTGAGTAGCGTCTGGGGTCTTAAAAGCTTGTGAGCGGCTATCTAAGATATTCCACTGGTCCCACCCCATCCCCATCTGGAGCAAGGGAGAATGAAGAAAACCAAAGACACAAGGAAAGACTAGTCCAAAGGACTAATGGACCGCAACTACCACAGCTCCCACCAGACTGAGTCCAGCACAACTAGATGGTGCCCAGCTACCACCACCGACTGCTCTGAAAGGGATCACATTAGAGAGTCCTGGACAGAGCTGGAGATGTAGAACAAAATTTTAACTTACAGGCAAAAAAAACACCAGCCTTATTGGTCTGACAGAGACCGGAGGAACCCCGAGAGTGTGGCTCCTGGACGCTATATATATAAATTTTTTAATTGTGCTTTAGGTGAATGTTTGCAGCTCAAGTTAGTTTCTCATACAAAAATTTATACACACATTGTTATGTGACCCTAGTTGCTATCCCTATGATGTGACTGCACTTTCATCCTTTCCATCCTGGATTTCCCGTGTCCATTTAACCAGCTACTATCCCTTTCTGCCTTCTCATCTCACCTCTGGATAGGAGCTGCCAGTTTAGTCTCGTGTATCTACTTAAAACTAAGAAGCACACTCTTCGCAAGTATCATTTTGTCTTATAGTCCAGTCTATTCTTTGTCTGAAGAGTTGGCTTTGGGAATGGTTTTAGTTCTGGGTTAACAGAGAGTCCAGGGACCATGTTTTCTGGGGTTCCTCCAGTCTCAGTCAAACCATTACGTCTGGTCTTTTTACTAGAATTTGAGTTCTGCACCCCACTTTTCTCCTACTCTGTCAGAGACTCTCTGTTGTGTTCCCTGTCAGGGCGGTTATTGGTGGTAGCTGGGCACCATCTAGTTCTTCTGATCTCAGGCTGATGGAGTCTCTGGTTTACATGGTCCCTTTTGTCTCTTGGGCTAATATTTTCCTTGTGTCTTTGATGATCTTGATTCTCCTTTGCGCCAGGTGGGTTGGGACCAATTGTCCTGGACACTGCAGTCACTCCTGAGGTTCACCCGTCAGCCAAAGATTACACAGGCCCATAAAACAAAACGAGACTGAATGAGCTCACCAGCCCAGGGCAAGGATGAGAAGGCAGGAGGGGACAGGAAAGCTGGTAACAGGGAACCCAAGGTCGAGAACGGGAGTGTTGACATGTCACGGAGTTAGCAACCAATGTCACAAAACAATATGTGCATTAATGGTTTAATGAGAAACTAATTTGCTCTGTAAACCTTCATCTAAAGTACAATTAAAAGAAAGAATGCAATTGTCAGGTATCGCCACATTTGAAATTTTGGTGTTGAATAAGGCAACCTCGCTTTTCTGGATGATTGCTTTTTATAATAATATCTGTGTTAAGAATCATGTTTGTTTAAAACAAAGATCAGAAGGTAAGGGGGCAGGGAAACTAGATTAATGATAACCAGAATAGAAATAATGAGAATGTTCACGCATTGTGAAGAATGTAAACAATGTCACTGAAAACATTGTGTAGAAATTGTTGAATGGGAACCTACCCTGCTGTATAAACCTTCACCAAAAACACAATAAAATATTATATATATAAAAAAGAAGTAATAATTTTTTAAAATCTCTCTTAATTTTGCTCCTTCCCCTCAGTCACTGGAGTCCCTAGGTGGCACAAATGGCTAAGCTCTTGACTACTAGCTGAAAAGTTGGAGGTTCAAAGCTACTCAGAGGCCCTCAGAAGTAAGGCATGGCAAACTGCATCCAAAAGGCCACAGCCTTGAAACCCTATGGAACGGTTCTACTCTGCACACATGGGGTCGCCGTAAGTTGGAATTGACTTGACAGCAACTAACAACAACATCCATGCTCACTTGTCTCATTTCTGTCTTTAGGATTGCCTGTTCCCTTCTGACATTCTGATATCGGAGAAAATGTGAAAGTCCCAATGAAACCGATCCAAAAATTGCCCTTTGCAAGTCAGCACAACTTGACCAAGGCAAAGTCATAGAAGCTTCACAGACATATCCAAAATCCTTGACGGATCGAGTTACTGGGCTGATGCTGGGGACCATGGTCTCAGGGGACATCTATCTTAATTGGCTTAACGTAGTTTATAAAGAAAATGTCCTACATCCGACTGTGGTGAGCAGCGTCTAGGGTCTTATATGCCTACAGAGTGGCTACCTAAGATATATCTACTAGTCCCACCCCAGCTGGAGCAAAGGAGATTGAAGAAAACCAAAGACACAAGGGAAAGATTAGTCCAAAGTACTAATGGACCATAATTATCATAACCTCTACCAGACTGAGCCCAGAACAACTAGATGGTGCCTGGCTACCACCACCAACTGCTCTGACAGGGATCACAATAGAGGGTCCTGAACAGAGCTGGAGAAAAATGTAGAATAAAATTCAAATTCACAAAAAAAGAAAAAAAAAGACCAGGCTTGCTGGTCTAACAGAGACTGTAGAAAACCTGAGAATATGGCCCCCCGGACACCCTTTTAACTCAGTACTGAAGTCACTCCTGAGGCCCACCTTTCAGCCAAAGATTAGACAGGTCTATAGGGCAAACAGTAACACAAGTGAGGCATGTGCTTCGTAGTTCAATCATGTATACAAGACTAAATGGCCACACCAGGCCAAAAGCAAAGATGAGAAGGCAGAAAGGGACAGGAAGACCGGTCGAATGGAACAGGGAACCCGGTGTGGAGAAGGGGAGAGTGTTGACACACTGCAGGGTTGGCAACTAATGTCACGAAACAATTTGTATATTAATTGTTTAATAAGAAACTAATTTGCTCTGCAAACTTTCACCTAAAGCCCAATAAAAAAGTAAAATAAAACAAAACAAAAATTGCCCTTTGTTCACCTACAGTCCAGTCCATGCAAATATGAAATACAATCAATATTCTAGGTCTTTACCCAGTCAAACAATTTCCTCAAAGACCTTGTAAGGTTCAGATTTGATATAAATTAACTTTTAGTTTGGAGAACTCACTTCTGGGCATCTAGGCCTCCTAGCCAAAAATACCACTGGTAAACTGAGTTGCTCAGAGTGAACTTGAGTTTTTACCAAGCATGTTAAATATATTAAAAAAAAACAAACCTGTTGCCATTGAGTCAATTCTGACTCATAGTTACCCCATGTGTTACAGAGTAGAACTTCATAGGTTTTTCTTCATTGTAATCTTTATGGAAGCAGATCACCAGGCCTTTCTTCCATGGCACTGCTGCGTGGGTTCGAACTGCCAACCTTTAGGTTAGTAAAACTCGTACCTGTTGCCATCCAGTTGATTCCGACTCATAGCGACCTTATAGGACAGAGTAGAACTGCCCCGTAGGGTTTCCAAGGAGCGGCTGGTGGATTTGAACTGCCGACCTTTTGGCTAGCAGCCGAGCTCTTAACCACTGTGTCACCAGGGCTCCTTAGGTTAGTAGTCGAGCACAAACTGCGCCAACCAGGGGCCATTGCCCAATGCACAGATTCCATAAAATACAAACAAAAAAGACCCCCGTTTGACAACAAACTGCCAGGTTTCAGCCCAACGCAAGCATTTCCATAACGGCCAATAAAACTTCAGTCAGAACTCAAGGAAACTTACCCTTTGAGGAGTTGTCCTTGGTCACACTGCAGGCTGAGTCCTGATTATCAAGGCTGCTACTTAAAAAAAAAAAAAAAAAAAGGCTAGTGTCAAAACTGGGAGCCCTGGTGGCTCGATGGTTAAGAAAGAGCTCAGCTGCTAACAAAAATGTTGGCAGTTTGAATCCACCAGCTGCTCCTTGCAAACCCTATGGGACAGTTCTATTCTGTCATATAGGGTCGCTATGAGTTGGAATCGACTCGATGGCCATGGGTTTTAGTGTCAAAACTGAGCTTTATTTAATCAGCACCAGAAAGTCCCACCCATTACATATTTCACTTGATTGCCTTAGCTCCTAGAAGAAAACTAGGCTAACCAAAGCCCTATAAATGAATCAAAGCCAGGAGAGTCTTTATGTGTATTGAAAGGATTATCTCCAAATGCATTCCTAAAGGTGCCACCCTCATAATTACACTGATTGGATGAACATATCTTAAATGCTAGCTCTGACTTTGCTTAGCCTAGAACTTTAAGTATTTTTACTTTGTGTTTTCTTGTTACCAAGAGGCAATAGAGAGGACTTGTTAAGATCGCACACTCTACCTCTTAACTGCCAGGATTCAAAGCCTGGCTTCACCACTTACTGGCTCTATGACATTGAGCTTGTAACTCAACCTCCATGAGTCTCAGTACTGCCATCAGTGAAAAGGGGCTGCTGATAATAACAGCTACTACTTAGGCTGGTGTGATAAGTTTTTTGTTCATTATACATCAACTATATGATTTACAGACCTCAATGCAATTTCACTTTGTAAATGACCATGAACAGGTGAGGAAACTGAGGTCTAGATACACTACGTGAAGGGACTTTTTCTGTGTCATTCTAATAAAGCAACAGGGGCGCATACCCAGGAGTGACTGACATGAAAGAATTTATTCAATACAGGCACCAACTGTACCAGGCCCCTCAAACCTTGGGGGAAAGAGACATTTTTTTCCTGATAATTATTGATGTGTCGTCAACTTCCTGGGAGATATTAACATAACGCCTATAATGCGAGTGTCCCCCATTTCATCCTGTTGGTTACTTTGCTGCTGATAAATAACTAAAAGGGACTTTTGCCCTTATTGGGCCATAACTTAAAAGAAAGGATTACAGGATGTCCCTTACTCCTGGGGCTGAAATCAAGTGGCAGATAACCTTCATCATGTGAATTTTGAACGCGTGCTCCCTTCTGAACATACCAATATCCAATGTCACAGAGAACAGAAAACTACTCCCAAATCAAAAGCTTGAATCAAGCTTTTCCTTATCTACAATTTATCCCCATAAAGGGTAGAAGAAGAAACTCTCCTTGCCCCAATATCTGACGAAAGCTCTAGGGCATTAAATCCAGCCAAACACTTTCCCCTGCACACAGCACCACTACCACTCAATCAAGCAAAGTTCAAGCAGAGCTGAAGGAAACTTACAGTTCGGAGGGCTGTCCAGGGCAAGACCCGCAAGACCGGAGAGAGCTCTGCTTGCCAAGGTTGCGGATGGGTCTCATCTCACGGTGGCTTTTATTTAACCTGCCCCAGGTGACTCCGCCCATTTAACTCCTCATTTACATACCTTCTGTGATTGGATATCTCTTAGAGTAAAAGCCAGAAATATTTTTGTCTAGAAAAGGCAAGCTGAACCTTTGTGCTCCAGTGAACATCTTTTTCTTTACGTCAATTTATGATATCATTTTTAACTTTCATTTTGCAATTGTTGCAAATATACAAAAGAAATACAATAATAGTAAACGGAACTCTCATAAACCTCTCACCAGATTCACCATTTACGTACATTTTGGCATCTGTATACATTCTCTCTCTCTCCTTACTACATATATCTCGAACTATTTGAAAGTAGATTGCAGACATTATGCCCTTTTGCCCCTCCTTTAATTCTTACAGTGCGCATTTCCTAAAAACATAGATATTCTCTTCCATAGATGCAATGAAGTTATCCAATTCAGGAAATTTAACATTTACATAAAATTATATTTATGAAACTATTATTTAATCTACTGTCTATACTGCAACTTCACGATTGTCCCAACAATGTTCTTTTTTTTTATTTAAATTTTTTAAAATTGTACTTTAGATGAAGGTTTACAGAACAAATAGTTTCTCATTAAACTGTTAGTACACATATTGTTTTATGACATTGGTTAACAACCCCACGACATGTCAACACTCTCCCTTCTTGACCTTGGGTTCCCTATTACCAGCTTTCCAGTCCCCTCCTGCCTTCTAGTCCTTGTCCCTGGACTGTTGTGCCCTATTAGTCTCGTTTTGTTTTATGGGCCTGACTAATCTTTGGCTGAAGGGTGAACCTTGGGAGTGACTTCATTACTGAGCTAAAAGGGTGTCTGGGGGCCATACTCTAGGGCTTTCTCCAGTCTCTGTCAGGCCAGTAATCTAGTCTTTTTTGTGTGTGTGAGTTAGAATTTTGTTCTACATTTTTCTCCAGCTCTTTCGGGACCCTCTGTTGTGATCCCTGTCACAGCCGTCAGTGGTGGTAGCTAGGCACCATCTAGTTGTACTGGACTCAGTCTGGTGGAGGCCGTGGTAGTTGTGGTCCATTAGTCCTTTGGACTAATCTTGCCCTTGTATCTTATTTTCTTCATTTTCTCTTGCTCCTGAAGGGTTGAGACGAGTGGAGTATCTTAGATGGCTGCTCACAGGCTTTTAAGACCCCCACACACTATTCACCAAGGTAGAATGTAGAACATTTTCTTTATAAACTGTGTGGTGCCAGTGGAGCTAGGTGTTCCTTGAGACAATGGTCCCCACAGCCTCCACCCAGCAATTCGGTCCCTCAGGGAGTTTGGATGTGTCTATGGAGCTTCCTGACCTTTCCTTGTATGAGTTGTGCTGGCTTCCCCAGTATCGTGTACTGTCTTACCCTTCACCAAAGTTACCACTCATCTATTGTCTATTTAGTGTCCCCCCCCACCTCTCCCCTCCCTCGTAACCATCAAAGATCGTTTCTTTTTGCATGTAAACCTTTTCATGAGTTTTTACACTAGTGATCTCATACAATATTTGTCCTTTTGTGATTGACTTATTTCACTCAGCATAATGTCCTCCAGATTCATCCATGTTATGAGATGCTTCACAGATTCATCATCGTTCTTCATTTTTGCCTAATACTCCATTGTGTGTATGTACCATAGTTTGCTTATCCATTCATCTGTTGATGGGCATCTATATTGTTTCCATCTGTTTGCTAATGTGAACAATGCTGCAATCAACATGGGTGTGCATATATCTATTTGTGTGCCAATAATGCTCTTTACAGCAATTTTTTTTCTGGTAGAATTATATAATACATTCAGCTGTCATTTCTGTTTAGTTTTTTTTAATCTGAAATATTTCCTTAGCCTTTCTTTGCCTTTCATGACATCAATATATTCGATATATATACTGATACATATATAGCCCAGTTATTTTATGGGCTGTCCCTCAATTTGGGTTTTTCTGATATTTGCTCAGAATTGGGTTCAGGTTATGCACATTTGGCTGGAATAGTCTGGAAGTGATGTTGTGTCCTCTGGGGACATCACGCCTGGACACACATGATGTTGTTTTGTCTCTTACTAAGGATCATAACTCTGATTACTTGATTAGGGTATTATCTGTTACTGCTACTGTACAATGAGTATTTTTACTTTGGTAATTAATGAGTAATTTGCATGGAGGTACACTGAGACATCACTGTACCAAAAAGAATCATTAGTGTTCAACCATTTCAGGAGGTAGCATATGATCAAGAACCAATGGTACTGAAGGAAGAAGTCCAAACTGCACTGAAGGCACTAGTGAAAAACAAGGTTCCAGGAATTGGTAAAATATGAATTGAGATGTTTCAATGAACGCTCACTTGTCTATGCCAAGAAATTTGGAAGACAGCTACCTGGCCAACTGAAAGGTGATCCAATAGAATGTGGAAATTATTGAATAATGTCATTAATATCACATGCAAGTAAAATTTCGATGAAGATAATTTAAAAACAGTTGCAACAGTACATCAACAGGAAACCGCCAGAATTTCAGGCTGGATTCAGAAGAGGATGTGGAATGAGGGATATCATTGCTGATGTCAGATGGATCTTGGCTGAAAGCAGAGAATACCAGAAAGATGTTTACCTGTGTTTTATTGACTATGCCAAGGCTTTCGACTATGTGGATCATAAAAAATTATGGATCACAGAACATAATTATGTGAATCCCAGAACACTTAATTGTGCTCATGCAAAACCTGTACATAGACCAAGAGGCAGTCGTTTGAACAGAACAAGGGAATACTTTGTGGTTTAAAATCAGGAGAAATGTGCATTGGGGTTTTATCTCTTCACCATATTACTAAATCTGTATGCTGAGCAAATAATCCGAGAAGTTTGGCTATATGAAGAAGAGCGTGACATCAGGATCGGAGGAAAACTCACTAACAACCTTTGATATGCGGATGATACAATTTTGCTTGCTGAAAGTGAAGAAGATTTGAAGTACTTGTTGATGAAGATCAAAGACTACAGACTTCAGGGGACTATGGTCTCAGGGAACATCTAGCTCAATTGGTATCACACAGTTTATAAAGAAAATGTTCTACATTCTACCTTGGTGAGTAGTGTCCGGGGTCTTAAAAGCCTGTGAGCAGCCGTCTAAGATACTCCACTCGTCTCACCCCTCCGGGAGCAAGAGAGAATGAAGAAAACAAGATACAAGCGGAAGATTAGTCCAAAGGACTAATAGACCACATCTACCACGGCCTCCACCAGACTGAGTCCAGTACAACTAGATGGTGCCCAGCTACCACCACTGACTGCTCTGACAGGGATCACAACAGAGGGTCCCGAAAGAGCTGGAGAAAAATGTAGAACAAAATTCTAACTCACACAAAAAAACAAAAACACCAGACTTACTGGCCTGACAGACACTGGAGAAACCCCTAGAGTATGGCCCCCAGACACACTTGTAGCTCAGTAATGAAGTCATTCCCAAGGTTCACCCTTCAGCCAAAGATTAGACAGGCCCATAAAACAAAACGAGACTAATAGGGCACAACAGTCCAGGGACAAGGACTAGAAGGCAGGAGGGGACTGGAAAGCTGGTAATAAGGAACCCAAGGTTGAGAAGGGAGACTGTTGACATGTTGTTAAC
>NW_004444112.1:4506494-4567917 GCF_000243295.1 Trichechus manatus latirostris
TTTGGACATGTTAGCAGGAGAGACCAGTCCCTGGAGAAGGCCATCATGCTTGGTAATGTAGAGAGTCAGTGAAAGAGAGGAAGACCCTCAACGAGATGGATTGACACAGTGGCTGCAACAATTGGGCTCAAACATTGCAATGATTGTGAGGATTGCACAGAACCGGGCAACGTTTCATTCCATTGTACATAAATGGGGTTGCTACGAGTTGGAACCGACTTGATGGCAGGTAACAACAACACATTCTCTGTTATCATAACATCTCTCTCTTACACACACAGACACATAACACACATTTCCCATTTTCACCTGTGTGTGTGTGTGTGTATGTATGCATACACACACACACACACACACACACACACACACACATCTCCTATTTTTTCCAACATGTATAACCTGTGTTGTTGTTAGTTGCATTGAGTCAGCTCCGACTCATGGCGACCCTGTGTACAACAGATCCAAACTTTCTGCGGTCTTGCAACATTTTCATGCTTGAGTCTGTGTATTTTGAGTGCCTTCCAACCTAAGGGGCTCATTTTCCAGCACTATATGGAATAATATTCTGTCGTGATCCATGGGGTTTTTGTAGATCTCCAGGCCTTTCTTCCTAGTCTTAGTCTGGAAGCTTCCCTGAAACTTGTCTATCATGGGTGACCCTGTTGGCATTTGAAATACCTATGGCATGGCATAGCTTCCAGCATCATGGCAACACACAAGCCACCAAAGTGCGACAAATTATAACAGATGGGTGGTGTAACAAATGTAAAGACCACTTAAAAGACCATTTTTTGCCATCCTTGTAGTTGCCCTTCTTGGCAAAGGTGTAGTATTTTTGTGTGTTGCAGTGCATTTTCGATTCTGACTTTTTTATAACATGACTCCTCAAGAATGAGATAAAACACCTATTCCCACACAAAATTCTGAGACAATACGGTTTAGACCCCGCCTCTTTCAGTGCCACTACCCTGGAAAGGCAGTTTTCCTGTTCTTCAAACACTGTGCCTGTGTAGTGCGCATGCTGCCCTCCTTGGTCCAGCGCCTGGGGAGGTTAGAGACAGCACTGCATCCAGGCTGTGCAAAATAGGAACGCATGCTAGGTGTGGCATTCCAGGGTGGCGGCAGGGGAATTACTGGCTTAGAGGGTTGTTGTTGTTGTGTACCATTGAGTCCGGTTCTGACTCATGCTGTTGTTGTTTTTAGGTGCCACAGAGTCCTGGTCCTGTGCCATCCTCTAACGGTTGTCATGTTTGAGCCCATCGTTGCAACCACTGTTTCAATCCATCTCCTTGAGGATCTTCCTCATTTTCTCTGACTCTCTACTTTACCAAGCATGATGTCCTTCTCCAGGGACAGGTCCCTCCTCATAACATGTCCAAATTAAGCCGGAATATCAAGGAAATGCTTTAGCTGATTATTATGCAAAATTAGCTGCAACCTCATTGATTGCTAGAAATTGCCCTACGATACTTAAAGAAAATTCTAAATTTGAAGACCTTTAGAAATTGTAAAACAAAAACAACAGGATGCTTCTGAAAAGATAAACTTTGATAAGTGTTGGCTGTAAACTTAATGAAAACACTGGATTGATAAAAGGACCAAATAAAAAATTAGTTTTACCCGAATTATTAAAGGATCTTTTTTTATTTTACTTTAGATGAAAGTTTACAAAACAAACTAGCTTCTCATTAAACAGTTAGTACACAGATTGTTTTATGACATTGGTTAACAACCCCACAACATGACTGTAAAGGATCTTTTAATAGACTTGTGCATTCTCTAACTCATCATGGTATTAAGAAAATGATACAAATTATGAGAAATTACTGATAGGGTCATTTTTCCCAAGAATCTGAAAAAAATCTATAATTAATGTTGCATTTGTTTAACCCATAATCCAGGAAAAGCTATCATGACAGATTTTGGGCAGTATCCTCCACCAAAAGGACCTCTTGAACATTGGCAAGTGGATTTTATAAAATTACCTCCCTCTATGGGATATCATTATGTTCTGGTTATGACTTGTATGTTCTCCAATAGGAAAGAAGCGTTTCCTTGTAGAAAAGTTGATTCAATTACGGTGGAGAAAATAATTTGCCTCTTTAGGGATTTCCTAAAGAAATATCAAGTGATAGACGAACTCATTTTACTGGGAAGATTATTCAACATTTAATGAAAAATTTAAAAGCCAGTCTGCATTATCATTGTCCCTGTTATCCCCAATCTTCTGGAAAAGTTGAGAGAGCTAATGGGATTTTAAATTAAAAATTGCTAAAATGATAGAAGCCACAAGACTTCCTAGGCCAAAAACCTTACCTCTGGCCCTTCTTGCTATGAGATCATCCCCTACAAGAAAACATAAATTAACCCCCTATGAAATTAAAACTGGACGTACTATGTCTTTGGCTATTTCTCCTTAGGGTTTTCAAGACCGTGACGTTTCAGAAGCATTTTGCCAGACCTGTCTTACGAGGCACCTCTGGGTGGATTTGAACTGCCAACATTTCTGATAGTAGTCAAGCTCTTATCCGTTTGCACCACCCAGGGACTCCAGTTGCCTAGAGAGGTGTTTTATATTTTAAAACGCCACATTTATTTATTAAAGGAAATGACTGCTAGTTTTCCCTTTCCTTAAAGCTTTCTGCTAATGCACACAGAAACATTCTTGTGAAAAGGATTAAGGATTACCCTTATCCCCTAGCTCTCAGTCTCCCCAAAACAAAAACAATAAAAACAAAACAAACTTTAAGCACACACAGAAGAAAGAAACGAGTGAGGAAAAGGGACTTAAAAAGCTCAAGCTTTCAAGCATTTTTTGTTTCGGCAACCCTTCCGCCCCATGGGAAAATTAAAACAAGTGAAACCCCACAAGCCAAGCCATCTTCTCAACTAGAAGTAGACGCCTTCCCAGCAGCCTTTGCGGGAGGACGCGCGCGAGGATTTATGGGGAATGTAGTCCCTGTGGTAGTTCCGCCCGCGGGTAGCTTTGCGCAGGCGTCTTGGCCCTGGGGTCTGGTTCCTGGTAGGGTGACTTCTGGTTGTGCCCCAGGGTGGCCGGGCTGGGGTGAATACCGGAGACGAAGGAGGCTGGGGCCGTCCCTCCTTGCCTCCAACTCTCCCCCTCAGAGGGCGGTGGCCAGGCTAGGCTGTGAGTGTCGGGCCTTCCAGGCTGGATGCGCACGTCTCTGCCGAAAGGAGCACCATTTGCGCGTAAGAGGCTGCGGGGCAGGGCGGCTGGACGTCCGGCCACTCCTGCAGCTTCAGACCGTTTACGCAACCTGGTTAATTGTTCCTTCAACAGAAGCGCGCAAACCTCTAGAGCCAAGCTTCTTGTTAGCTGTCTTCGAGTCAATTTCGACTCATAGTGACCCTATAGGACAGCGCAGAACTGCCCCATAGGGTTTTCTTAGTTGTAATCTTTATTGGAGAGCCCTGGTAGCGCAGTGGTTAAGAACTCGGTTGCTAACGAAAAGGTCGGCAGTTCCAATCCAGCAGCCCCCTCCTTAGAAACCCTATTGGGTTGCTGTGAGTCGGAATCGACTCGAGGGCAACGGCTTTTTTTTTTTTTTTTTTTTAAATATCTTTACTGGAGCCCATCGCCACATCTTTTTTCTTTGGTGGGTTTGAGCGTCCCTCCTTTAGGTTAGCAGTGTACCACTGGAGCTCCTGGTGGTTCAGATCGGTGGCTCTACATGTGGACTTGGAAAATTACTTAAGCTTTTTGTACCCCCATTTCCATGTCAATAAAGCAGGTATGATAGTAGTACTTATTTCAGAGTTATTGTAATAATTAAATTAGTTAATATTTGTAAGGCACTTAAAACAGTGTCCTGGGGACCACTCCCCCAAATATAAAGGGTGGTTGCTGGGTGGACTACATACTAAAGGAAGATGGCCAGTTCGTCTTTGGGACCTGCAGACTGCGTTACTTTCGGAATATCATTGACTTCTTGACGTTAAAATTGTAAAAATACGCCATAATCTCCTTGGCTAATTCCTTTTGGTGCTGATTTACTCAGATAATGATTGAAGAACAGTTGATTGACTCAAATGTTGATTGAATAACTGTTGATTAAAGTAACACCATGAGAAGTGTCTTTGTGGAAAATTTCCCACATGGCCATGCTTATTTCCTGTGGCTAAATTTGTAGGATTTTCCTGAGTCCACTGTGGATGGGTTGGCCCCACCTGAGCATGGTCGGCCTGGCCCTTCTGAAGAGCTCAATATGACCCCATGCCAGCTAATCTGCAGAGGTTTAATAAAATTAATACTACGTACTAGAGTTTGATATCTTAATTCATGTTAAGGCACCACATTATTTATCCACCATTGTTTTTACACTGTGAGTGCAAATGTCAACACAGTTAAAGAAAAAAAGAAAGCAAATGATGTTTTAGCATAATTATGAAAGTATACTTGACCTTGAGGATCCCTTGAAAGGATCCCAGGGCTCAGTGGAGCACTTTAAGAACCACTGCCCTAGATAAGGAAACCCTGGTGGTGTAGTGGTTAAGTCGTATGGCTGCTGATTAAAAGGTTGGCAGTTCAGATCCACCAGGTGCTCCTTGGAAACTCTCTGGGACAGTTCTACTCTGTCCTGCAGGGTTGCTATGAGTTGGAATTGACTCAATGGCTGCAGGTTTGGTTTTTATCGGTTTGCCCTAGATAAAATCATGCATCCTGAGATACGACACGAATGTTTACTGTGCCTCTGTTTTTAAGGGAAAAAAACTGGAAACAACTGAAATACTCATCTACAGGAATACGAAAGATACAGTTGTAATAAATCCTACAATAAAATACAGTATTGAAAATGAATGACCTAGAGTTAAAAGCATCAACAGTAATGGATGTCACAAACTTAATACTGACATATATTTCTTAAATTCAAAATCAAGTTAGCAGAAAAATGCATCCAGTTTGATACTGTTTACATAAAGTGCTAAAACATATTTTTTAAAAAAGTTGCTGTTTAGGTGACTCTGACTTATGGTGCCCCCATGTGTGTCAGAGTAGAACTGTGCTCTGTAGGGTTTTCAATGGCTGATTTTTTGGAAGTAGATCACCAGGCCTTTCTTCCAAGGTGCCTCTGGATTGACTCAAACCTCCAACCTTTTGGTTAGCAGGTGAGCACTTTAACTCTTCACACCACCCAGGGTAGGTATGCGGTAAAACATTCAACAAGACGTCCTAGTTCATCATACATCAAAGAACTCACGCTAGGGAGGAAGCCTATGAGTGTACTGAATATGGGAGGTCTTTGGTGATCATTCATCCTTTACACAACATACTGGAACTCACACCAGAGAGAAACCCTATAAATGTAACAAACATGGAAAAGCCTTCAGCCACATGATGGCCCTTATTTGACACCAGGGAATCCATACTAGAGAGAAACCGTATATTTCTAACAAATGTGGGAAAGACTTCTGGAATAGTTGAACACTTTCTCAATATTAGAGAATTCATACTGGAGAGAAGCCCTATGAATGTAATGAGTGTGGATATGCTTTTGCTCACAGTTCATCCCTTAGTCAACATGTGAAAAATCATACAGGCAAAAAACCTGTCAGAGTAAACTCTCTGAGTCTGTTGAAATAAAAGCAAAGAGTATTATTGAAATATTGAGATTCTTGAATAGGGCAGCATTCAGTTCTGAAAACAAAATGCTCCAAAATCTGAAAGAGGAGAGGGATTTTCACATATGAGGGCTGGGGGTTATACACGAGTCACAAGTAAACCTTTCAAAACGTCAGTTAATCTATTTTTTGTCACAGACTTTCTGGGGGCAACCTGAGTAAGCATTCTTCCGATAACATTCTGTGTAAACATTTTCTCCTGAGAATAGAACACTTTTTGTCATGCTCCATTCTTAACCACAAAGAAAAACATTTCTTTAGCTATTAGATTAAGTCTGTACAATGGTCAGCTGTTGCTGGCCAACAAAAAAACAGAAGTGCATTCTTTAAGTTAAATGGAATTGGTGTCAGACCTAAACTCAGACATTTTATGCATGTGACTTGTCTGAGAGTTTTAGGGTACTCTTACAAATTTTATGAATGCACTAGACATGGGAAAGCTTTCAAAATTAGCTCAATACTTATTAGACATCAGAGAGTTCATATTATGGATTAATTTTAATAATTTGATGAACTTGATGAAGCTTATACAGCTTCAAACTCTGTTACATTGGAAATCACTTTCCAGAGCTAACAGCCAACTTTTTATTAACTACTAACAGAAAATACTTAATTACAAGTATTAGGCCCATTTGTTGTACAGTATAAAGATTTAAAACATATACACAGGTAAAAAAATAGAACAGCAGTTGAATACAGTATCCTAGAATGTTATACATAAGGTCAACTATTATTTCTTCCTAGCATTCCTAGAATTGATGCATTTGAATTCTCCTGTAGGTGAAGAATACTGAATATACCATGGACTGCCAGAAGAATGAACAAATCTGTCTTGGAAGAAGTACAGCCAGAATGCTGCTTAGAAGCAAGGATGGTGAGACTTCGTCTCACTTACTTTGGTCATGTTATCAGGAGTGACCAGTCCCTGGAGAAGGACATCACGCTTAGTAAAGTAGAGGGTCAGTGAAAAAGAGATGGATTGACACAGTGGTTGCAACGATGGGCTCAAACATAGCAATGATTGTGAGGATGGCACAGGACAGGGCAGAGTTTCATTCTGTTTTACAGGGGGTTGCTATGAGTCAGAACCGAATTGACGGCACCTAACAAAAACAGCAACAGTATTTCTGGTAGTTTTAAATAACTCAGGAGGCAGTGTTTCTGTTTAATTCATTCAGAATATCACATGCAGAAGTGGTGGGAGGACTGATTTCCTGGGGAATTTGTTTTGCATTCTTGTTATGTAAATACCTGGCTTTGAAAATGCCTGAACCAACACTTCAGCTGAAATATTGCTTCCCTACCATAATGTTACTTGATATTATGAAAAATCAGCATTGACTGTCCATGAATAATGGCGAGACAATGATGTTCACAGCACTAAATCTGATTAGTCTTCTCAAGTATTGTTTGTGCATTTAAAGTTGAATAATATCTAGGCTTCTAAACATTTATTTAAATTGCTATTTTGGACCATGACATGTGATTATAATGAAGTAAAAGTGATTTTCTGGGTTACGGGTATTATTCCTCAGAGATGTCATCTTCTACATCTGTCTCCTTTTATGCCGACACAAGAAGCATGTTTAATATTTTTTTTTTAATTTGTGGTGGAAATATATACAACAAAATCTTCACCAATTCAACAGTTTCCTCATGTACAATTCAGTGTCATTGATTACGTTCTTAATGTTGTGCAACCTCTGTCACCAGAGTTTTCCAAATTATTCCACCACCATTAACATAACCCTAGTGCCCCCTAAGCAAAAACTCCTCCTTCCCCGCTCCCTACCACCCCTGGTAACCACTAATAAGCTTTGGTTTTTATATATTTGCTTATTTCATGAGTGAGATCATACAGTATTCATCCTTTTTTTTACTGACTGATTTCTCTCAACATAATGTTTCCTAGCTTCACCCATGTTGTGGCATGCCTTATTTATTTATGTATTGAGTGTTGTTCAGAGTAAGTTAACACACAACAAACACTATTTTATGGTTACAGGACACTCCATCATGGAGCTATCATTTCTCCCCCGTTTGCTCTTTCATTCTTATCTCTTATCTCCTTCTTTTCCATCCCTATATCTGCAGTGTCCCCTGAGCAATTCTAAAGTTTCTGCCTAGGCACTGAGACACCAAGAAGAAAGCTACTACATGTCGGCATCAGGAGAAGGATTCTGTGAGATACAGTGTTATACTGAAGGTTTTACTCAAACTTATGAGAAAGCCTAAAATAAAAGCTTTCATTTTTATGGCAAAACAATGTCCTAGGGATAGTTTTATGAGAGGTATATATGAAATCAAGTTCAGTAAGTCCATAACTGCCTGTATTCACCTGAAACCTCTACCGAGAGCACTTGCATTGGACTTCATCCTCTTATTCCATATAATCCTCAAATCATTAAAATTACTTTGGCAAGAAGAATTCTAAAATATTTTTATCTCTTCTAAACCTGTAGAGAGGGTTCTATTCCCAGCAAATGCACCTCAGGCATAGCCACCCCCTGTCTGTCAGTGGAAACTTGCATGTTGCTATGATGCTTAACATGTTTCAGTGGAACTTCCAGACTAAGATAGGCTAGGAAGAAAGGCCTGGCAATCTACTTCCAAAAATCAGCCAATGAAAACCATATAGACCACAATGGTCTGATCTCATCTTGTGTTGTGGTATCATGAGGAGTTGACGCTGACTCAACGGCAGCTAGCAACGACGGCAAACCTTCATCAGGGCCACTTTGGGTTGTAAGTGACAGAACCAAAACCAAAAAGCTAAACCCGTTGTTGTCGAGTCAATTCCAACTCATAGCTACCCTGTAGGACAGAGTAGAACTGTCCCATAGGGTTTCCAAGGAGAGGCTGGTGGATTCGAACTGCCAACCTTTTGGTTACCAGCCAAGCTCTTAACTACTACACCACCAGAGCTCTGACAGAGCACACATACCTATTTAAGCAACAAAAGAAAGTTGATTGGCCCATGTCACTGAAAAGTCCACTATAGCTACTGGAAAAGAAGAGAGTGATAAAATTTTTTGGAGATTAAATGATTACTTAGAAAACCGAAGAGAAACAGTGGAAAAAATGATTAAAAACTCCTAAGCAAGTTCAGAAGATGACTAAATACACAAGTAATATATATTTAAAACCAAGACATTCCAAAAGACCTACAACAGCTAGTTAGAATGAAAACGGAAAAATTTTCCATTCAGAGTCGTTCCATAAAATATAAACTACTTAGGAATGAGTGTAACAAAAAATATACATCTCTACATCACTGGAATCCCAGGGACTCCAAATGGACAAAGAAAATCGCTTTTGATTGTTCTGAAGATAATGCCACAAACAATAAAATAGCTCTGAACCTTCATGTACTGAGCACAGTATTGTTAGAGGACTACAAGAGAGGGTTTAACTCCTAACTTCTTTTAATCTTTGCTATATAACAAACATATATATAGATACCCTATTTTATTTTCCCAATATGAGAGGTTATTGTAGAGCTATATATGGATGTGGCATTTAGTATTATTAAGTCATAGTATAATTGCATCAAAAAGAAAACTCAATTGATTTAGATGATTCAGAAGATGAGATATCAGAATTGAAGTTAATTTAAGACTTTTGGGATGATGTGATTAGGGTGACTGTGTTTTGTATATTGTTAGGATATAAATTTGGGTGGGGCAAAGAGTGGAATGCTATGGACTGTATATGTGTTGGAAATCCTAACCGCTATACTTGTGGATGTAATTTCATTTGGGAGTAGAGTCTTCTCTGATATGTTAACAAGGCTGTATCAGTGTTGGGTGTGTTTTAAACCTAATTACTTTTGAGATATAAAAGGAGCAGATTAGGCACAGAAGGAAGGAAGCACAAATGGGAAAGGATAGATGCCATGTGGAAATCACCAAGGAACTGAGGAAGAGAAACTGAAAGACAAAATTTTCCCCCAGAGCAGACAGAGAGGGCATTGCTCTAGAGCTAGTGTCCTGAATTTGAACTTTTAGCCTCCTAAACTGTGTGCGAAAATAAATTTTTATTCACTAAAGCCAAAAAAAAGCTCAAATTGGTGTCAATATGTTATTAAAATGTCTAATATTTACTCACTTCCCTTTAAGAAAATTGCAGAAGGCAACCTATGCACCTTTCTGGGAATCTTTTCAAGTTAGATTTTAATAGGATTTTTAAATTAATTAATTATTATTATTCAAGCCAGATTCAGAAGAGGACGTAGAATGACATCACTGCTGTCAGATGGATCCTGGCTAAAAGCAGAGAGTACCAGAAAGATATTTACCTGTGTTTTACTGACTATGCAAAGGCATTTGACTGTGTGGAGCACAACAAATTATGGATAATATTGGGAAGAATGGGAATTTCAGAACACTTAATTTTGCTCATGAGGAACGTGTACTTAGACCAAGAAGTATTTGAACAGAACAAGGGGATACTGTGTGGCTTAAAATCAGGAAAGGTGTGTGTCAGGGTTGTATCCTTTCACCATACTTTTTCAATTTGCATGCTGAGCAAATCTAAGAAACTGGACTATACGAAAAAGAACATAGCATCAGAAATGGAGGAAGACTCATTAACAACCTGCCATATGCAGATGACAAAACCTTGCTTGCTGAAAGTGAGGAGGACTTGAAACTCTAAGATCAAAGATTACAGCCTTCAGTATGGATTACATCTCAACATAAAACAAAAATCCTCACAACTGGACCAATAAGCAACGTCATGATAAACGGAGAAAAGATTGAAGTTGTCAAGGATTTCATTTACCTGAATCCACAATCAACGCCCATGGAAGCAGTAGTCAAGAAATCAAACGATTTCTTGGGCAAATCTGCTGCAAAAAGACCTCTTTAAAGTGTTCAAAAGCAAAGATGTCACTTTAGGACTAAGGTGCACCTGACCCAAATCATGGTATTTTCAATTGCCTCGTACGCATGTGAAAGCTGGACAATGAATAAAGAAGACCAAAGAAGAATCGATGCCCTTGAATTAAGGTGTTGGGAAAAAATATTGAATATACCATGGACTGCCGAAAGAACTCACAAATCTGTCTTGGAAGAAGTACAGCCAGAATGCTCCTTAGAAGTGAGGATGGCAATACTTTGTCTCACATACGTTGGGAGGGGCCCGTCCCTGGAGAAGGACATCATGCTTGATAAAGTAGAGGATCAGCGAAAAAGAGGAAGACCCTCAATGAGGTGCATTCACACAGTGGCTGCAACAAGGAGCTCAAACATAGCAACGATTGTGAGGACGGTGCAGGACTGGGCAGTGTTTCGTTCTGTTGTACATAGGGTCGCTATGAGTCGGAACCAACTCAGTGGCACCTAACAACAACAGCAGCAATTATTATTATTATTTTTGCTATTACTTTGTGTTTATAGTAGGTACTGCCAGTTTTCCATTGAAAGTGTTGATGTACCACTTCCTTTTAAAGTGCATTTGTTTGTAAAGTGAGTCTATTTAAAGAAACGCTATTAGGAAAGTTATTGTACACTGAAAAAGAAGATATGGAAAATTTTGTGATGGTTAATACTGGAATGTTAACACGTGGGGACTCCTGATTTAACTGGGGAAGAACTCTGTATTAGGACGAAAGCAAACCAAACCCAATCTATCGCCACTGAGGCAATTTTGAGTCACAGTGACCGCATGTTTTACAGAGCAGAACTGTTTTCTTGGCTGTAGTCTGTACGGAAGCAAATCGCCGGGCCTTTCTTCCGAGGTGTCTCTGGGTGGACTTGAACTGCTAACCTTTTGCTTAGCAACGGAGCTCATTAACCACTTGCACCACCCAGGGACTCCTGGTTCCTGAGAGATAACCACTAAAACTTTGGCATTTCTCCAGTGGTTGGTCCATGAGGGCTCCAGACCACACCTGAGGGTTATATTAATGAGGTTACTCTTGGGTAGGGGCTCAACAGGCCAGAAAGACCCACCATCTGATATCTGCCCAATTTCTGGGGAGAGGGGCTGGAGATTGGGCTCAACCACAAGGACAATGATTCAGTCAATCATGCCTACAAAATGAAACCCCAACATAAAAACTGTGAACACCAAGACTAGTGCTTGGGGTCTTAAAAGCTTGCAAATGGCCATCCAAGATACAACAATTGGTCTCTATTCTCCTGGAACAGCGGAAGAATAAGAAGACCCAGGAAACAGAGAAGGAAATGGAGTGCAGGTCTAATTGTCTCCATGAACTACTGTCTCCATTGCCATGAGACCAGAAGATTGGGATGGTGCCTGGCTACTATTATTCAATGTTTTAATCAAGGATCCGTAGATGCATCCTGATCAATGGGAGTAAAAATGTGGAAGAGAATTTCAAATTCTTATAGGAACCAGACTTACTGGACTCATTGTGACTGGGGGAACCCCTGAATCTATTGTCCTGAGATAATCTTTAAGCCTTGAACTGAAACTTTCTCATGAAGTCATCTTTAAACAGCAGTTTAGCTTAACTAGTAAAGAATGTTTGCCTTAAGCAGTCCACTCTTTTAAAGAATTATCTGTATGAGATAAATTTGACAACAGTAACTCTAAAACATAGAGGGGAAGTTTAGGGGACAAGGAATCTAAGTTAATGGTGGTGAAACAATAGGGGTAGAGATAGTGTGAATGATGACACAACGTGAATAATGTAACCAATGTCATCGAACTGTACACATAGGAAAAGCTGAATGTGTCTATGCTTTGTTATGTAAATTTTTACCAAAACAAACAAACTCTGGGCACCGAGATTCCCGGTTGGTGATAGACATCAATGCATGGGAGAGGGTAATATGGTGCATGTCTTGCTCACTGCTGCATGCCAAACACCTAGAGAAGTGTCTAAATATTTATGGATTGAACAACTAAATGACCGATTTCATGCATCAATTAACAAATGTTGAGGGCAAATGTTTAAGCCATGGGAGCTTTCAGCAGTTGCTGAATGGATCCTGGGATTTTTTTTAGGTGTTTGCAGAGGCTCATCAAGCCATTTTATTTTATTCTTTTTGCAAGAGCTTCAAGTTTTCATTTTAATGTGGAGAAATAAACATACATGATATACTTCTTGGAGTAACTGGAAGTCAGAGCCCTTCCTCAGCCAGGCTGGCCTATTGTCCATCTCTCTGTTCTCTTCACCTCACGTACTGTGGGGACAGGCTGTTGTCACGGAAATCACAGCAGGAGTGGGGGCCAGGGACTGGGGAGGGGCAGAAAGAGCCCCAAAGACTGGGATTTTTCAGGCTTTGCAGTCAGACTGTGTATGAGTTTCCTCTGGCTGCCCTAACAAAAAACCTCAAAGTGGGTGGGTTAAAACAACAGAAATGTATCCTCTGACAGTTCTGGAGGCTAGAATTCTGAATTCAGGATGTTAGCAAGGCCCAGCTCTCTCTGAAGGCTCTAGGGGAAGATCCTTCCTTGTTTCTCTTCCAGTTTCTGGCAGCCCCAGACATTCCTTGGCTTGTGGCAGCATCACCCGGATCTCTGCCTCCGTCTTCACATGGCATCTTCCCCGTGTCGCTTCTCCTCTACTTATAAGCACACCAGTCATAGAGAAATTAGGGCCCATCCTAATGACTTCATTTTAACTAATTACATCTACAACAACTCTATTTCCAAATAAAGTCACATTCACAGGTATCGGGGGTTAGGACTTGAACAGATCTTTTGGGGAGACACAATTCAGCCCATAACAGCGTGTGTGTGAGCTCAAAACCACAGCCTAGCCACAAAGTGTGGGCAAAATGAATACAAATATAGAATCTTGGCAAGCAATTTTACCTCTCTAAGCCTCTTTTAAAACATGAATAATAAGCATTCCTTGATTATGGGGTTGTTGTGAGGATAAAGTAAATCATGCCTATAAAATGCTCAGCAGTAGGGCTGGCTCCTTTTAACCTGTATTTCTTAAAGTGTGGCCTGGAGACCATCTGTCTCAGAGCAACTGGCTAGAGAGTGAGGTGGGTTTTGTTAAAAGTGCAGAATTCTAGGCCTCCTACAATTAATGAAGCAAAATCTTTTGTCTCATGTAGCCATTTACCTCCTCACCACAGTCATTCTCTAAGATAT
Organism: Trichechus manatus latirostris; assembly: GCF_000243295.1. Lineage (NCBI taxonomy): Eukaryota > Metazoa > Chordata > Mammalia > Sirenia > Trichechidae > Trichechus > Trichechus manatus. The sequence goes on from NW_004444112.1 coordinate 4,520,211, forward strand.
CACCCTACTCCATTTTTTTCACAGCACATGTCCATCTCTGAAATGATTTTTTTAAATTGGTTCATCTGCTAATTATCTGTCTTCCTTCATTATTGCATGAACTTCACCTGCATAGTGATAGCCCCTTGACCCCATGTGTTACAGAGTAGAACTGTGCCATAGGGTTTTCTTGGCTGAAATTGCCAGTCCTTTCTTTTGTGGTACCGTGTGGTGGGTTCAACTGCCAACCTTTAGGTTAGCAGCCAATGGCAAACTGCTTGTGGCACCCAAGCTCCTATACCCATCATCCAGCGAGCCAATTCTGACTCATGGCAACCTCATGTGTTACAGATGTGTTACAGAGTAGAACTATGCTCCATAGGGTTTTCTTGGCTATAATCTTTATGGAGCAGATCGCCAGGACTTTCTCCTGCAGCACCACTGGGTGAATTTCAACTGCCAACCTTTAGGTTAGTAGCTGGTGGCAAACTGCTTGGGTCGCCCGGGGACCTTACTGCCTGTCTTGTTTCTCAGGGTGTCTCTGACCCAGAGCAGGACCCGTGGCAAAGTGAGTCTTCAACCAATTCTGATTGAAAGGATGGATGTGCCAAAACTTACTTTGAAAGTGGGCAGGTAGATTTATGGGCTCCCTTACCAAGGATCCAGGGGAGAGAGAGAGAGGAACTGAGAGGAGCTGAGAAATGCAGAAAGGCAAGAGGTGAAATGGCCATGGTTGGGATGAGGCGCTCAGTTGAGAAAGCCTCCATCTAAACCTGGACCAGCCAGGAGAACAGGAGGCTGGCAGACGGGCAGGTGTAGGTGCCCCTCACCTGTGCAGCCACTTTTTTTGGCTCCTTCCAACGGCAAGGCCAGGCACTGCATCTCAAATTCTCAAACGGGCCAGGAGAGAACCCAAGAACCGCTTTTCCCTCCTTCACCCGCCTAGGTCCTGCGCTTCCGGTTAAGACGTTGCGTATTGACGCAAAAACGTTCGCTAGTGATGGCTGTGAATTGCCAAAAGAGGGTGCTGGGGGAATAGTGTCTGAAACGTCCTCAGTTGGAGAAGAATGTTCCGGTGATCTTAAAAAAGGAAAATGCTGTGGGTCCGGATTTATTCCAACTCCCCCGTTTTTCCCCCCAAAGAGGGAAATACTGCCCCAGGAGGGAGAAGGGTGAATTTAGAGAAGGGGAGGCAGGGAATCAAACTCCTCTCACTGCCCATGAGGTTCTGCTTCTAAGCTTCAATGTCTTCGTTTATACTTTCAGCCAATAAATATTCATGGAGCTTCTACCATGCCAGTCACTGTTCTAGGCAGTGATACAGACCTGACAGTGGATGTAGAATTTCTATATTCAAGAATTTTACGTTCTAATGGGGAGACAGGCAATAAATATGATAAAGGGGTAAAATATACACGGTGTTAGTTTGAGTGCTAAGGAGTGTCAATGTCTTCCAGCCAAAGACCACCGGGAACTCCCCTGTAATGGAACACATTGGGCTTATTACTTCTTGAAATGAAAGAGAAGGCACACAATACGGACTGGTGGGGTGTCTCAGTAAAAGCGTGCTAGAAAAAGCCTATTGTAGGATTTGGACTTGTGTTAGGGGGTTTTGAAGAGGATTTAAGGAAGCAGGGCTTTGTTCTGGATTAGATGTTGTCAGGATGTGAGGGTAATTCTATGATTGGGTATCTCAATGCATTTTATCTAGCAGGGTCACTAGAGAGAAGCAAAAACTAAAATTGGTGGAAAAAAAAAAGTAACAGTTACTCAAATTAGCCAGAAGAGGGGACTGTTCTGTCATTTTGTGGCTTGGCTGAGGTTCATGTTTTGTCTGTGCTCAGACAAGATTATCGAGTGGTCTCTCTTTTTTTCTTTCGTTGTGATCCATCATGGCCATAAAATGACCTTGTCTGAGGTTAATGTTCTATGAGATTGTTTATGCTCAATAGAACACCAAGGCCTAACTGTGAGAATAGTTAACTAATTCCTGGATGTCAGGGGCCACTCCTTTCTTTCTCAGGAGTAAATAATATAAAGCAGGGAAGGGGGCTGTCTTTGTTTCCTGCAGCTGCTATAACAGAAATACCACAAATGGGTGTCTTTAACAAACAGAAATTTATTTTGTCATGGTTGAGGAGACTAGAAGTCCCAATACAGGGCACCAGCTCTAGGGGAAGACTTTCTCTCTCTTTCGGCTTTGGGGGAAGGTCCTTATCTTTTCAGCTTCTGTTCCTTGACTCCTTGGAGATCTCATGTGGCATGGTATCTATCTTCCCCCAACTACCCTTGCTTGCCTAATCTGCTCTTTTATGTCTCAATAGAGATTGATTTAAGACATACATTACACTAATACTGTCTAATTAACATAACAAAGAAAACCCATTCCCAAATGGTATTATAACCACTATAGGGGTTAGAATTTACAGCACATATCTTTGGGGGACATAATTCAGTCCAGAACAAGAGGACATGAAATGTGTTGTTGTTGTCAGGCAGGGTACCCAGGCAAGGCTTGCAGGATCTAGAGAAGCCAGTCATGCTCTTTTCCAAGAGAAGAACATTCATAGCAGAGAAACAACAAGGGCAAAGGTCCCGAGGTGGGGCCAAGCCTAACCTGTTAGAAAGTCAGCAAGGAGGTCAGTGTGGCTGGAGCAAAGTAAGTATGAATGAAGTGAAAGAGGAGGAGAGAGGTTAGAGTAAAGGTCAGAAAGCTAATGAGGGAGGCAGGGGAGCAGAATGAAGAACATGTAAGGTCTTATGGGTCATAGTAGCGACTCTGGCTTTTACTCTTGTGATGGCATTTACTAAGATGGGCAAGCCTGGTTACCATTACTGAACTTTTTTTTTTTTCAAATTGTACTTTAGATGAAGGTTTACAGAGCAAATTAGTTTCTCATTAAACCATTAATACACGTATTGTTTTGTGACATTGGTTACTGTCTTAGTCATCTAGTGCTGCTCTAACAGGAATACCACAAGTGGATGATTTTAGCAAAGAGAGGTTTATTCTCTCACAGTCCAGTAGGCTATAAGTCCAAATTCAGGGTGTCAGCTCCACGGGAATGCTTTCTCTGTCGGCTCTGGAGGAAGGTCTGTGTCATCAGTCTTCCTTTGGTCTGGGAGCTTCTCTGCGTGGGAACCTCAGATCCGAAGGACGCGCTCTGCTCCCAGCACTGCTTTCTTGATGGTATGAGGTCTGCAAATGTCTCTGTTCGCTTCTCTCTCTTATATCTCAAAAGAGATTGCTTTAAGACACTAATCTTGTCAACCTCATCAGTATAACCTCATCACAGTGACAGAATTTACAGCACATAAGGAAATCACATATAATCTCATCATAGTGATACAGTTTACAACACATAAGGAAATCACATCAGATAACACAATCATACAATACTGGGAATCATGACCCAGCCAAGCTGACAGATATTTTGGGGGGATACAACTCAATCCATGACAGTCACCAACCCCACAACATGTCAACACTCTCCCCTTCTCGACCTTGGTTTCCCCTCTTGCCTTCTCATCCTTGCCCCTGGGCTGGTGTGCCCATTTAGTCTTGTTTTGTTTTATGGGCCTCTCTAATCTTTGGCTGAAGGGTGAACCTTAGGTGTGACTTCAGTACTGAGTTAAAAGGGTGTCCGGGAGTCATACTCTCAGGGTTTCTCCCGTCTCTGTCAGGCCAGTAACTCTGGTCTTTTTTTTTTTTTTTTTTTTGAGTTAGAATATTGTTGTATATTTTTCTCCAGCTCTGTCCAGGACCTTCTATTGTGATCTCTATCAGAGCAGTTGGTGGTGGTAGCTGGGCACCATCTAGTTGTGCTGGACTCAGTCTGGTGGAGGCTGTGGTAGTTGTGGTCCATTAGTCCTTTGGACTAATCTTTCCCTTGTATCTTTGGTTTTCTTCATTCTCCCTTGCTCCAGATGGGGTGGGACTAGTGGAGTATCTTAAATGACACTCACAAGCTTTTAAGACCACAAACACTACTCACCACCATTACAGAACATTTTGATCAAAGATTCTATAGCAGAATCCTGATCGAAAGGGGGAAAATGCAGAACAGAATTTCAGATTTCCATAGACTCCAGACTTTCTGGAGCTATAGAGGCTGGATGAATCCCCCAAGAACTGCTGTCCTGAGATAATCTTTAAACCTTAAACCAAAAATATCCCCCCAAAGTCTTCCTTAAATCAAACAATAGTTTAGCTTAATTAGTAAAGACTCTCTGCCCTCAGCAATGTGCTCTTTTAAAAAACTATATGGAATCAAATTGACAACAGCAACTCGAAAGGTTTGAGAAGAAACTTAAGGGGCAGTGAGTTTATGTTAACAGTGGGGGAACAATTCAGAAAAGGGGGGTGAGAATCATTGTACAACTTGAAGAATGTTATCAATGTCACTGAATTGTACATGTAGAAATTGTTGAATTGGTATATGTTCTGCTATGTACATTATCAACAACAACAACAAAAATAAAACAAATCATCAATAAAAAAAAAAAAAAAAGAAGATGGGCAAACCTGGGACACAAGAGGGAGACATTGAGGTGGTTACTATAATTATGCAAGGATATGCATGATCTTGGTGTGGACTAAGGTGGTGGCAGTAGGAGTGGAGATGGAATTAGAGAAATATTAGTGACAGATAATGTGGTGTGAAAACAATAAGAGGACTGGAGAGCTTGTGAGCAGACAGAAAAAGCAGCTGGAAATTTTACAGGCCTTCCAATGACCAGACAAAATTTCAGCTCACAAATCATCAGTGGAATTTTCCACTGAGCTAAAGGCCAAACCAGAGTCCAAGGATTATATACATCACTGTGTAATTAAGGATGGGAAGGTTTCTCTTGGACACGAAAGTATGCAGTATTCTGGAGACATCTGTTTAAAATCACATGTGTCAAAATAACCATCTGTGTTGCAAATTCTGCCTCGATTTGGTGTTCCTCCTATTCTAAATTTTGGGAGCTGACGATATTGACACATCATTTTATAATCTTAAGATATGTTTATCACGGTGTCTGGCACACATTTACTGCTCAGTTGAATGCTTGTTGAACCGATTTCCCTAGTGTAGTCAACAAAGGAATGAAACACTTCACTTTACTTAATTTGTACTTTCTTTAAAAAAATCTCACATATATAGATATGTTTTATACTTAACTAAAAAAAAAACAAACAAATCAGTTGCCTCCAGCTCATGGCGATCCCACGTGTGTCAGAGTAAAATTGTGCTCCATAGAGTTTTCTTTTTCTTTTTTTTTAAGTGTACAATTTAATGAGTTTTGACAAATATACACACCTACAACAATTAAGATATAGTACATTTTCATCACCCCAAAGTGTTCCCTTGTGTCCTTTCCCCATGAATGTCACCCCATCCTTGTATTCCAGAAGTCACTGATCTGCTGTCACTATAGATTATATTTACTTTTTCTAGAGTGTCATACAGTATATATTCTTTTCTGTCTGGTTTCTTCGGCTCAGCGTTATGATTTTGAGATTCATCCATGTTGTTGCATCTCTCTATAGTTCGTCCGTTTATATTGCTGTGTGGTAATCAGTTGTATGTATTATAACAACTGGTTTGTTTATTAACCTTCTTAAAGGCATTTGGGTGGTTTTTAGGTTTGGGCTCTTAGGAATAAAGTTGCTATGAACATTTGTATATGCTCCGTAGGGTTTACAATGGCTGATTTTTTGGAAGTTGATCTTCAGGCCTGTCTTCCAAGGTGCCTCTGTGTGGACTCAAACTTCCAACCTTTTGGTCAGCAGCGAGGTGTGCTAACTGTTTACACCACCCAGGGAGTCCAAAAATACAGGATGTCCAGTTAAATTTAAATTTCAGGTAAACAAATAATTTTAATAAAATTTTAATATTTTAGAGTAGTTTTAGATTTACAGAAAAGTTGCAAATGTAGTATAAACAGTTCCCATGTACCCTGATCACCAGGCCTTTCTTCCATGACACTGCTGGATGATTTCCGTCTGCCAACTTGTAGGTTAGTAGACAAGTACAGATCAGTTGCGCCACCCATGGGCCATGGCACAGGTTATTGCTGTTGTTCTTAGGTGCTGTCCAGCCGATTGTGACTTATAGTGACCCTATGTGACAGAGTAGAACTGCCCCATAGGGTTTTCTAGGCTGTAATCTTTATGGGAGCAGATAGCCAGGTCTTTTCTCCCACAAGCAGCTGGTGGGCTGAAACCACAGACCTTTAGGTTAGCAGCCGAGTGCTTAAGCATTGCCCCACCAGGGCTCCTTGGCACAAGGTACCCAAACCAAACCAAACTCATTGCTGTCGCGTCAATTCTAACTCATAGTAGCCCTATAAGGCAGAGTAGAACTACCTCATAGTGTTTTCTAGGCTATAGTCTTTACAGAAGCAGATTGCCATATCTTCCTTCCACAGAACAGCTGGTGGGTTCAAACTGCTGCCCGTTCTGTTAGCAGCTGAGGGCTTAACCACTGCACACCAGGGCCCCTTAAATCACACTATGTGTGAAGGCAAAATCCCAGTCTAGGCACAAAAGTAAAAAGCAAACCAGTTGCTGTTAAGTCAATTCCGACTCATAGTGACCCCATGTGTGTCAGAGTAGAACTGCTCTCCACAGGGTTTTCAATGGCTGATTTTTTCAAAATGGAACAGCAGGCCTTTCTTCCAAGGTGCCTCTGGGTGGTTTAGAACCTCCAACATCTTGATTAGTAGCTGAGCGTGTTAACCGTTTGCTCCACCCAGGGACTCCAGGCACAGTAAATATTTGTATTTGTTATTTGCAAATGAATGAGAATGTTGGGTCTGTGGCAACTGATTTCACCTCTCTGAAGCCTCAGTTATAAATGGTTATAATCATCATGCCTATCAAATTGGGCTGCTGGGAGTGTTATGGTTAAGGTTGCAAGTTAACTTGACTGGGCCATGATTCTCAGTGGTTTGGCAGCTATGACGTAGTTTGGCAGCTATGTAATGATGTAATCGCCTCCATAATCAGATCTGATGTAATGTAATCACCTCCATGATGAAATCTGTTATGAGCAGCCAATCAGTTGAAAGGAAGTGTCCTTGGGGATGTGACCTGCATCCAATATAGGTGGACCTTTTGACAAAGCTCATTAGCTTTTGCTCGCTCCGGATCCTGCAGCTAGCTCCTGTTCATCTGACCTCCGGTTCTTGGGACTTGAACTAGCAGCTTACCTGCTGCGTTACCTGCCAATCTTGGGTTCACCAGCCTCTGCAGCTACATGAATCAGGAGAAGCCTCCACCTTGATCCACGGCTTGGGACTTTCCAGCCTCTACAACCATGTGAACCATTTCCTTGATATAAATCTCTCTATATTTATATTTATACATTTCATTGGTTTTGCTTCTCTAGAGAACCTAGACTAAGGCATTTGGTACTGGGAGTGAGGCGCTGCTCTAATACCTATTCTAAAATGTAGAAGCAGTTTTGAAACTGTGAATGGGTAGAAGCTGCAAGAGTTTTAAAGTGCCTAATCGTAAAAGCCTAGATGGCCTTGAAAAAACTGTTGGTGGAATTATGGACATTAAAGACAATTCTAGGGAGGGTTCAGAAGGAAATGAGGAGAGCTGTAACACTGGAGATGGTGAAGATGGTGAGAGGCAGTAGCAGAGAAATGGCAGCAGCAGAACCAGGAGGCTGGGGTGAGACAGACAAGAGCCAACCCACGGAGTGAGAGAGCTGAGAGCCTTTGGGCAGGAGGCTTCCTGGCAGAGTAGGGTGTCTCTGGGCGCTGATCAGTAGAGCTAAAGAGCTTTGGAATACTTGCCTGAGGGGCCGACGGCCTGAGGAACCAGGAGTAGAAGCTGAAGAGACAAGAAGCACGGGAAGCAAAGCTGCCTTAGTCTCAAAATGTAGGGCCACTACTTCTGGGGTCTCAAAGAGTGGAACCACAGCCTGCCGGGTATCAAAGGGTGAGGCCATGGCCTCCTAGATTTCAAAAAGTCAGATTTTCACCAACTCAGTTCTGGAATGTGGGGCTGCCTTTCACGAGTGCCAGGGGGATAGGGCCAGATCCACTGCCCAAAGATCAGGGGATGGGGCTGCCATGCCCAAGGGGCAGAAGAACAGGAACTGCCGGGACCAAGGGGGTCTGCTCACCACTCAGATGGACTAGGAGAATGGGGCCACCCAAATCTGAGGGAGAAGAGTTGCTGTCCTAGTGGGCCTGGAAGGCAGAGCTGAAGCCCAGGGCTGAGGGAACTCCACCTAGAATCCAGAGAATGTGGCCAGCACCTAGAGTCTGGAGGGCAAGCCCATTGCCTATTGGTCTCAGAGAACAGATTATTATTTTCAAGCCTTGAGAACAAATGTAATGTGTTCTGCTTAGTTGCTTGGCACCTGTTATCTCTTCTTTCTCTCTAATTTCTCTCATTTGCAGTGGAAGTGTCTATCTTGTCCTGTTCCACCATTGTTTTTTGGAAGCAGGTAACTTGTATTCTAGATTTCATAGATAAAGAGGAGTTTTGCAGAAGATGAGATTTTGGACTTGGAGTTGATTTACAATGTTTAGGATGATATGATGGGGTGAATGTGTTTTACATATGGCAAGGAGATGGGTGTTTATATTGATATGTTATCAATATAAAAAATTATTGAGGTATTTTCCGTTCTTTTTTTTTTTTAACAGTCTCTTTGAAATCCAGTGGATATTTTACACTTGAAACACATCTTAAATTAGCCACATTTCAAGTACTCAATAGGGTGGAATATTATAGGTTGAATTGTGTCCCCCAAAAATGTATGCCAACTTGGTTAGGCCATGATTCCCAGTATTGTGTGGTTTTCCACTATTTTGTGATTTACGCATTGTAAATCCTAATCTCTGCCTGTGGTTAATGAGGCAAAATTAGATTATGTTGAAGAGGATTAGGGTGGGGTGCAACACCCTTTCTCAGGTCACAGCCCTGATCTGGTGTAAGGGGAGTTTCCCTCGTGTGTGGCCTGCATCAACTTTTATTTTACAAGAGATAAAAGGAGAGAGGAGCAAGCAGAGAGAAGGGACTTCACGACACCAAGAAAGAAGTGCCAGGAGAGTAGTGCATCCTTTAGACCTGGGGTCCCTGCGCTGAGGAGCTCCTAGACCAGGGAAAGATTGATGACAAGGACCTTCCCCCAGAGCCAACAGAGAGAGAAAGCCTTCCCCTGGAGCTGGCACCCTGAATTTGGACTTCTAGCCTCCTAAACTATGAGAGAATAAATTTCTGTTTGTTAAAGCCATCCACTTGTATTCCTGTTATAGCAGAACTAGACAACTAAGACAGGGAGGATTAACTTACCTCTTGTCTATCTAGGCCTTATGACCCAGGTGTGCTCTGGAGACCACCTGGCTCAGAATTACCTGGCTAAGTGAGGGCTTGTTGAAATGCAGATTCCTGGGTTATACCCCAGATTTCCTGAAGCAAAATATTTTTTTCTAAGTACTCATCCACCTCCCCAGTCCATAATTCTTCTCCTTTTCACACTGATAATTTTCTTCATAGATGTTTTAGAAGATATACGAGGAGCCCAGGTGGCGTAGAGCTCGGCTGTTAACCAAAAAGTTGGTGATTCAAACCCACTCAGCAACTCCGGGAGAAAGGCCTGCTAATCTGCTCCTGTAAAGATTGCAGCCTAGAAAACCCTATGGGTCAGTTCTACTCTGTTACATGGGGTCACCATCAGTAGAAACTGACTCAATGGCACCTAAGAACAACAGTTTCCAATATGGTAGCCACACACCACATGTGGCTATTGAGTACTTGAAATGTGGCTAATTTAAGATGTGTTTCAAGTGTAAAATATCCACTGGATTTTGAAGAGACTGTTAAAAAAAAAAAAAAAGAATGTAAAATACCTCAACAATTTTTTATATCGATAACTTATTGAAAGGATAACATCTGGCATATATTAGGTTAAATAAAGTATATTAATAAAATTAATTCCACCTGCGTCTTTTTACCTTTTTCAATGTGACTACTGGGAAATTTAAAATCACATATGTGGCATGCATTTTTGACTTACATTATTTTTTTGCTGGACAGTACTGTTTTAGAATCTGAAATGACTAATTGTACATGTAGAAACTGTTGAATTGGTATATGTTTTGCTGGGTATATTCTCAACAACAACACCAAAATAAATTTTAAAATAATTTTTTTAAAGGAAAAAAAACCAGCAATACAGACAGAAGCAAGCAAGCACAAATGGGGTGGGGGGAATAGGTGCCATGTGGAGGTCACCAAGGAACAAAGGAACCCCAGAGATACAGAAGCTGGGACAAGGATCTTCCCCTAGAGCACACAGAGAGGGAGCCTTCCCCTAGAGCACCCTGAATTCAGACTTCTAGCCTACAGAACTGTGAGAAAATTAATTTCTATTCTTTACAGCCGCCCAGTTGTGGTATTTCTGCTACTGCAGCACTAGCAAACAAACACACACACACACAAAGCCAGGTTTTTGCCTTTCAGTAAAGACACCATTTTAAATGTGCCCCAAAGACAAGCTTGAGCCCCTGATAGGGGTACGGCAGGCCTGTGCCTGTCCTAGGCCTCGCCCACCCCCAGCCCAGCTATCTGGCATTCCTTACTCTGCTCTGGTCCTTAGCAAGCATCTACTGGGTCTCAGTGATGCAAGAAGGTGCTGCCGATTGCCATGGAAACCACAGCTGATGTGAAGATGGGGATGAGGCTAAGAGATGCTCAGAGAGTGGAAATTTCCAGACCGTGTAGGTTTGAATCCCAGCCTGCCATACTAATGACTCTCAATAAATATTTGTAGGGGTGGTTGAATTAAAATACAGGATTGTGCACTAGTGATTTCACCTTTCTGAACCTTAGTTTTCTCTCTAGAAAGTGAGGAAATATTTTTTTCTGGTGTCTGGCTCAAGGTGTAGATTATAGTAGATGCTGCTTTTTAAAGCACTTGGCAACATGCCTGTCATGGTTTAGCCAGGATTTTTTAAAAAACGTGTTTCACAGATTTCAAATTCTCAAGGAATCAGCATTTCTGAGGCTGGATGAGCCCCTGAAACTATTACCCTGAGATAATCTTAAACCAAAACAATCTCCTGAAGCCTTCTTTGAACCAAAAATAACTTTTGTTAATTAGTGAAGTACATCTGCTTTGAGCATTGTGTTCTTTTTAAAGAATTATCTATGTGAGATCAAATTGACAACGGCAACTTGAAATGTTGAATGAAAAGCCTAGGAGGCAGTGAGTTTATATTAATCGTGGTGGAATAATTTGGAAAAGGGTAGTGAGAATGGTAACACAACTTGAAGAATGTAACCAATGTCACGTGTAGAAATTGCTGAAACGGTGAATCTTTGGTTGTGTATACTTTCACCAAAATTAAAAAAAAAAAAAAAAAAGTGTTCCAGACTTCACCTGCATCAGAATGGGGAGGGCAGAGAAGATGGATTGTTAAAAATGTACGGTCCTGGGATGCTTTGCAGATCTATGAAGGCAAAAGAGCCCACCCCAGCTCCCTGCTCTTGCTTTCTATCCACTCTCCTGCTTTATTTTATGCATAATTCATCCGAGTACCTGAAATTTTTTCTTTTTCTTTTTTTACTGTGCTTTAAGTGAAAGTTTACAGTTCAAGTTAGTTTCTCATACAAAAATTTATACATACTCTGCTATATGACCCTAGTTGCTCTCATAATGTGACAGCACATTCCACCTTTCCACCCTGGATTTCCTGGGTCCATTCAACCAGCTCCTGTCCCTTTTTGCCTTCTCATCTGGCCTCTGGACAAAAACTACCCATTTACGCTCATGTACCTACTTGAGCTAAGAAGCACTTTCTTCACGAGTTATTGATTTATTTTTTTATTGTCTTTTCTGCCTCACTACAGAGTAAGCTCCATCCCATGAGAATGGAGACTCTGTCTTCTTGGTCTCTTCCCAAGTCCAGCGCATTGCAGACAGAACCCAGCACATAGCAGATCCTCCATGTTGGAATGTATGGAAGCACTAATGAGTTGTTTGGAGGGAAGAAAGATCTCTGAAAGGCAGAATGACATAGGAAATGAGTCCTTGTGGAGTCCCTGGGTGGCGCAAACAGTTAAATTCTTGACTACTAGCCGGAAGGTTGGTGATTTAAACCCACCCAGAGGAGCCTTGGAAGACAGGTCTGGTGATCTGCTTCTGAAAGTTCTCAATCTTGAAAATCCTGTGGAGCAGTTCTACTCTGCACACATGTGGTCCCCAGGAATTGGAATCAACTTGACAGCAACTAGCAACAACAACAACAAATAGATTAAAAGAGACTTAAAGAGATGCATCAACCAGTTGAACATATTGATCTTATTTGGATTCAGATTCAAACAAAATGTAAAAAAAAAAAAAAAAAAATAGAATTGGAGAAATGGAAACATAGTGACCAAATCTTTGACACTTTTTAGGAAATGAGTCCCTGACATGGGATGGGACAGGGGGATTGAGGATGACTGAGGAAGGGTAAAACATTAAGGAAGTGAAAGGCTGGGTGAGGTAGGCAAAGTTGGCATCCAAAGTTCAGGTAGGAGGACAACTTCTTGACCTAAACCCAGAATCAGGAGAAGGGAGCACCAAAGTGAAGACAGCTGCCTGTGGGTCATCACCCATCAAGATGAGATGCTCAGACGCATGTTCTCAGACACTTCTGAAATCCAAGGCAAAGGTCTCCAACTCAAAATGCCCAGGAAGGTGCTGGGGATGAGGAGCATTCCAGGAGGCTGGTCCAACACTCAGTTCTTAGGAACCCAGATGCAGCAGGCAGGTGTAAGGTCAGAAACCACCAAAGAAAGAAGTCCATGGGGAACACAGCCAGACAGGCTGGTCACACCTGGTCCAGCACTCGGGTTTCAGGAACCTCAGATGGGGCCGGCAGGTGCAGGATTAGAAACTGTCAAAGAAAGAAGTCCATTGGGAACACAGCTAGACAGGCCGAACACATCAACACCCAGTCTGTTTAGTGGTGAGTGATAGTGCTTCCTACAAATTCCCTAAGACGCCACCCTCTGCTATATTCTATCTTTGTCTTTCTTTGTTTGTCTTCCCAGAACTTATCAATACCTACCCTCATGTAATATATTTATTTCTATTTGTGTTTTTGTATGCTTACCCCATCTGAGATGGAAGTACCACTAAGGGATGCACTGTGAGCTCTTTCTTCATCTCATTGTATCCCTAAAATAATACCTTGGGTGTCTTAGGCTGGGTTCTCTAGAGAAGCAAAATCAGTAAAGTGTATGAATATATGTATACAGAGAGATTTATATCAAGGAAACAGCTCAAGCGATTGTAAAGACTAGAAAGTCCCAAGTCCGTAGATCAGGGTAGAGGCCTCTTCCAAGTCATGCAGCCGCAGAAGCTGGCAAGCCCAAGATTGGCAGGTCGGAGAGTAGGGCTCCCGCTCACAGGCTGTGCAGATGGATGAATCCCAAGTTCGGCACATAAGCTGACAGCTCAAGTCCCAAGAACCAGAGATGAGACGACAGGAGGCAGCCGCAGGATCCAGAGAGAGCAAAAAGCCAGAAAGTCTGCTTATATTCAGATGCAGGCCACACCCCCAAGGAGACTCCTTTTCATCTGATTGGCTACTCACAGTATATTCAATCATGGGAGTGATTACATTAAAACACTGAGACTCATGGCCCAGCCAAGTTGACACACAATCTTAACATCACATGGGCTTAGAGATAGATAGTTACTGTTGAGTCGACTGAGATTCATGGCGACCTGACATACAACAGAATGAAATGTCGCCTGGTCCTTCATCATCCTCACGATCACCAGCATGTTTAAGTCCATTGTTGTGGCTATCGTGCCAGTGCATCTTACTGAGGTCCTTCGCCCTCACTGGCCCCCTGCTTCACCAAACATGAAGTCCTCCTCCAGTGATTGATCCCTCCTGATGACCTGTCCAAAGAAAGTGAGTTGGACCATGTCCTGTTGTGATCCATAAGATTTTCATTGGCTGATTTTCAGAAGTAGATCTCCAGGCCTTTCTTCCTAGTCTGTCTTAGTCTTAGGTGTTAAATACGTATTTGTGGAGTAAATAAATGATTGATTTGAATGAATGAATGAACGAGAGAATGAGATAATAGATAACGTTTATATCAGTGGCCCTTTCAGGTGATTTGGGATTTCTACTAGAGGCTGCAGAAACTAGTATAGACCTTTTTTTTTTCTTTTTGTGCTTCTGCAAAAAAAAAAAAACCCACTGCTGTCAAGTCAATTTCGACTCATAGAGACCCTATAGGACAGGGTAGAGCTGCCCCATAGGATTTCCAAGGCTGTACATCTTTATGAAGTAGACTGCCACATCTTTCTCCTGTGGAGCTGCTAGTGGGTTTGAACTGCCAACCTTTTGGTTAGCAGCCGAGCTTTTAACCACTGCACCACCAGGGCTACTTCTGCAGAGACCCCAAAATGAGGATGCATTTTAATTGCATAAAAGTTGTGAGCAGGCTACTAATGAAGGAGGAGGCAAGGAGGTTGCACAGGCTGGTGCCTTGACCTCAATCCTCCCCTTTCCCTTTCCAGGCTACTTTGGTACTTATCAGTCTGGCTGGTCTCCTCAAGGCACTCATCTGGTGACTTCTGTTGCTATGGGAACCACAGCCAGGCAGGAAAGAGGAGGGGGCTGCAGCATGAGCAGGAGAGACACGGATTCTGGAATTTTCCAGGCTCTGGAGTGAGACTGTGTGTGCTTGTGGGTTCAAACTCCAACCTATACTCATAATACGAGTTCAGTAGAGGTTTGTGGAGAGAATTGCTGAGGAGAGGGGTTATGGCCAGGTGACTCCTCCTCCCCTTCAGCCTCTCTTCCATACAGAGAGAAGTGTTCTGGTTCATGAGGCTGAGGTGAGGACTAAAGCAGACCCCCCTTTCTAGTATTTTATGTTCAGAGTCCTGGGTGGTGCAAACAGTTAACCCACTGGGCTGTTAACTGAAAGGTTGGAGGTTCACCAAAAAGGCCTGGTCATCAACTTCTCGTAAATCAACCACTGAAAACCCTACAGATCTACTCTGCACACACGGGACTGCCGTGAGTCAGAACTGACTTGATGGCAACTAAACAACAACAGTGCTGCCATAACAAAATACCACAAACTGGGTGGCTTATGAGGACAGAAATTTACAGTCTCAGAGTTCTGGATGCTAGGAGTCCAGAATCAGGTTGTTGACCGTGTTGACTCCTTCGAGGCTTTGAGAGAAACTGTTCCATGCCTCTCTCCTAGCTTATGATGATGGCCCTCAATTCCGGGTGTTCCTTGGCTTGTAAATGAATCTTCACATCGCTTTTATCTCTCTGTCTGTGTCTCATCTTCTCTTTTATAAGAACACCAGTCATATTGAATTAGGATCCACTCTATTCCAGGAAAGGAGCCCTGGTGGTGCCATGGTTAAGTGCTTGACTGCTAACTGAAAGCTTGGCAGTTCAAACCTACCAGACGCTCCACAGAAGAAAAGACCTGGAGATCTGCTCCCGTAAAGATTATAACCTAGAAAACCCTGTGGAGCAGTTCTACTCTGTCACATGAGGTCATTACGAGCTGGAATCGACTCAATGGCAAATAACAACAACAACAACATGTTCTATAAAGTTGCCGTGAACACTGAATTCGCCAATATTGAACCATTGCTCCCGCGGAAATACAGGATTAGGTTACTGTGAGCCTCTGAGAGTCATAACATTTTCATCAACTGATCAGTACATAACCTTGTTTTATGTGTGTTAAAAAAACATCTGCCGTTGAGTAGATTCTGACTCATGGCGACCTCGTGTGTGTCAGAGTAGAACTACGCTCCATAGGGTTTTCAATTGCTGATCTTTTGGAAATAGATCACCAGGCCTTCCTTTCGAGGTGCCTCTGTGTGGGTTCGAACTTCCAACTTTTTGGTTAGTAGTTGAGTTCTTAATTAACTGTTTGTGTCACTGAGGGACTCCATGTTTCTGTTTAAGGATACCTTATTTAATATATATTGTTGATTTATTTACATTGAACTCACAGCCAACAGCATTATAACTTGGGCCTGAGTAGAGCTTACCTCAGACATGTATTTTCTCTGTAAGGCACCTCACAGCCTTCTTGTGCTTAGGAAATTTAGCAGCACTTCAGCACTCGCTTGGGGGCCATCTTAAATAGCGAAATCACCAAGAGATAGCACAAAAAAATGAGAAAAATATGGTACAGGAAAACCTGCAAAAGCCAGAACCTGTGTAAGGCAGAAACCTGTCAGAGAAGGAAAACTCCAATATTTTCCACTAATAGAGAGTGATAAAAAAGGGGTAAGACTGCAGCCTGTCAAAGGTGGAAAAGTTGTGAGACCCAGAAAAACAAGGCAGTCCCATTGAGTTCTGGCTCTCACAGGTTCCGCTGTACTAAATAGACCGTGAAAAAGACATTTGTTTACAGTATGGGAGCTGAAATAAGAAGGCAGAATGTCTCCTTGTTCGACCTCAGCTGGAGATGTGTGTGTCACTTGACTCATACTTTTCACACACTGCGCATTTGTCCATGAACTATCTTGAAAGCACGTGAATATTGACGTTGAGGTTACAAATAAATTTTAGCAAACAGCGAGTAGGAGAACTCACAAATCTACGGAATCCACAAATAATGAAGACCAGTGGTACTTAACTGGGGGAACTGGGAGCGATTATGGCCCTCAGGAGATATTACCAGTTGTAGCAATTTGAAGGGGGTGCTCCCGGCATCTACTGAGTTGTTGTTATTGTTAGGTGCTGACTCTTAGCGACCCTATGTGCAACAGAATGAAACACTGCCCAGTCCTGCGCCACCCTCATAATCGTTGCTGTTTGAGCCTGTTATTGCGGCCACTGTGTCAATCCATCTTGTGGAGGGTCTTCCTCTTTTTCGATGATCTTCTACTTTACCAAGCATGATGTCCTTCTACAGGGACTGGTCCCTCCTGATTACATGTCCGAAGTACATAAGACTAAGTCTGGCCACCCTCCCTTCTAAGGAGCACTCTGGCTATACTTCTTCCAAGACAGATTTGTTCATTCTTCTGGCAATCCATGGCGTATTCAGTATTCTTCACCAGCACCATAATTCAAAGCCATCAATTCTTCTTCAGTATTCCTTATTCATTGTCCAGCTTTTCCATGCATATGAGGCAATTGAAAATATCATGGCTTGCTTGGGTCAGGTGCATCTTAGTCCTCAAGGTGACATTTTTACTTTTTAACACTTTAAAGAGGTCTTTTGCAGTAGATTTGCCCAATGTAATACATCATTTGATTTCTTGACTGCTGCTTCCATGGATGTTCTGCTGGATGGATACTAAGAATGCTGTCAGCAACGTACAATACATAGGACAGCTCCCACACAAAGAATTATCTGGCCCAAAATGTCAATTGTTGAAAAACCGTAGTATATACACATTCATAGGGCCTTTGTGGCGCAATGGTTAAGTGCTTGGCACTAACTGAAATGTTGGTGGTTCGAACCCACCCAGCGGCTCTTCGGGAGAAAGACCTGGATCTGCTCCTGTAAAAATTTCAGCCTAGGAAACCCTACGGGGCAGTTCTACTCTGTCACATGGGGTCACCATGTATCAGAATCAACTGGATGGCACCCGACAACAACAGCAACATACACATCCATATATAATGGTCTAGACCAGCGAGAAATATAGAAATATAATGCAAGCCACATATACATACATAACATAACATTTTCTAGTAGCCTCATCAACAAGTGAAAAAGAAACAGGTGAAATTAATTTTAATATCTCTTTAACCCAATATAATCAGAATATTGTCATTTCAACATGTTGTCAATACATATTTCACATTCCTTTTTTCAAACAAAGTCTTCAACACCAGCGTGTGTTTTAGACTTACAACACATCTCGACATGCACTAGTCACATTTCAAGTGCTCGGTAGGTACATACGGCTGATAGCTGCCATATTAGACAACATAGGTCTAAACAAATATCTCACTGTTGAAGTCTTTTTGCCGGTATGAGCTGTGAATGACCAGTAGAGGGCACCATGAGAATATCATGGAGTTATTTATTTTTTAAATTTTATTGTGGTGATAATATACACAACAAAACGACCTCCACCTCAATAATTTCTACATGTACAATTCAGTGACACTGATAACATTCTTCAGGTTGTGCTTCCATTCTTCCTATCCTTTTCCAGATCATTCCACCACCATTAACATAAACTCAATGTCCCCTAAGCAAAATCTCCTCCTTCTCCCTCCCTCCCATCCCTGCTTGTTGTTGTTAAGTGACATCAAGTCAATTTGACTTATAGCGACCCCATGTGACAAAGTAGAACTGCCCCATAGGGTTTCTTAGGCTGTAATCTTTATGGAGGAGCCCTGGTGGCACAGTGGTTAAAGCACTCAACTGCTAACCGAGAAGTCCGTTGTTCGAACCCACCAGCTGCTCTGCGGGAGAAAGATGCGGTAGTCTACTTCCATAAAGATTACAGCCTTAGAAATCCTGTGGAGCAGTTCTACTCTGTCCTATGGGGTCACTGTGAGTCAGAATTGGCTTGATAGCAGTGGGTTAATCTTTATGAGCGCTCCCATAAAGATTTAACCCACTTTCTCCCACGAAACTGCTGGGTGAGTTCGAACCAACAACTTTTCGATTAGCAGCTGAGTGCTTAACCATTGTGCCACCAAGGCTCCTTGCCCACCCCTGGTAACACAAATAATCTTTGGTTTCAATATATTTGCTTATTTTGTATAAGTGAGCTCATAAAATATTTGTCCTTTTGCAACCGACTTATTTCGCTCAACTTGCTGTTTTCTAGGTTCATCCACATTGTGGCAGGCATTAGGACTTCATTTCTCTTTATGGCTGTATAATATCCCATTGTATGTATATACTATGTTTTGTTTATCCATTCATATAGAGTTATTTTTAAATTCATCCAACTGGAGAGAAATGTATCCAATTGGCAGAGCCTGAGAAAGAAAAAGGCTAATGACCATAGACTCAATCCCTTCTCCATAGAGAGAGAAGGAGGAGCAGAGAGGGGGTGAAGTGGGGTTGCCCTCGTGGCACAATGGTTAAGCTCTTGGCTGCTAACAGAAAGGTTGGTGGTTTGAACCCACACAACAAATGTGCAGGAAGAAAGACCTGGCAATCTGCTCCCATAAATATTACAGCCTGGAAAACCCTATGGAGCAGTTCTACTCTGTAACACACGGGATTGCCATGAGTCAAAATTGACTCGATCAGTGGTAGCTGGTTTTTTGGTTTACGGACCAAAAGGTCCTCGAAGCATCTGTCAGTTTGTTGTACTGTAGGGGCTTGTGTGTTGCTGTGATGCTGGAAGTTATGCCACTGGTATTCAAATACCAGCAGGGTCACCCATGGCGGACAGGTTTCAGTTGAGCTTCCAGACTAAGACAGACTCGGGAGAAGGACCTGGCAGTCTATTTCTGAAAAGAATTAGCCAGTGAAAACCTTATGAATAGCAGTGGAACGTTCTCTGATTTAGTGCCGGAAGATGAACCCTTCAGGTTGGAAGGCACTCAAATACAACAGGGGAAGAGATGCCTCCTCAAAGCAGAGTCTACCTTAATGACGTAGATGGAGTCAGGCTTTTAGGACCTTCATTTGCTGATGTGGCATGACTCTAAATGGGAAGAAACAACTGCAAACATCCGTTAATAATCAGAATGTACGAAGTATGAATTTAGGAAAATTGGAAATCGTCAAAAATGAAATGGAACACATAAACATTGATATCATAGGCATTAGTGAGCTGAAATGGATTGGTATTGGCCATTTTGAATTAGATAATCACATGGTCTATTATGCCGGGAATAATATGTTGAAGAGGAATGGCTTTGCATTCGTCATCAAAAAGAACATTTCAAGATCTATCCTGAGGTACAACGCTGTCAGCAATAGGATAGTATCCATATGCCTACAATACATATTATTATTCAAATTCACACACCAGCCACTAAGGCCAAAGTTGAAGAAATTGAAGATTTTTACCAACTTTTGCAGTACAAAATTGATCAAACATGCAATCAGGTTGCATTGATAATTACTGGTGATTGGAATGCGAAAGTTGGAAACAAAGAAGAAGGATGGGTAGTTGGAAAATATGGCCTTGGTGATAGAAACGATGCCAGAGATCGCATAATAGAATTTTGCAAGACCAACAACTTCTTCACTGCAAACATCTTTTTTCAACAACATAAATGGTGACTATACTCATGGACCTCACCAGATAGAATACACAGGAATCAAACCGACTACATCTGTGGAAGGAGAAGATGGAAAAGCTCAATATCATCAATCAGAACAAGGCCAGGGGGCAACTGAGGAACAGACCATCAGTTGCTCATATGCAAGCTCAAGTTGAAGCTGAAGAAAATTAAAACAAGTTCACGAGAGCCAAAGTACAACCTTGAATATATCCTACCTGAATTTAGAGACCATCTCAAAAATATATTTGACACATTGAACACTAATGACTGAAGACCAGATGAGTTGTGAAATGACATCAAGGACATCATGCATGAAGAAAGCAAGGGGTCATTAAAGAGATAGGAAAGAAAGAAAAGACCAAAATGGATGCCAGAAGAGACTCTGAATCTTGCACTTGAATGTAGAGTAGCTAAAGAGAAAGGAAGAAATGATGAAGTAAAAGAACTGAACAGAAAATTTCAAAGGAGAGATCAAGAACACAAAGTAAAGTATTATAATGACATGTGCAAAGACCTGGAGTTAGAAAACCAAAAGGGAAGAACACTCTCAGCATCTCTCAAGCTGAAAAAACTGAAGAAAAAATTCAAGCCTCGAGTTTCAGTATTGAAGGATTCTATGGGGGAAAATATTAAACGATGCAGGAAGCATCAAAACAAGATGGAAAGAATACACAGAGTCACTATACCAAAAAGAATTGGTCAACATCCAACCATTTCAGGAGGTGGCATATGATCAGGAACTGGTGGTACTGAAGGAAGAGATCCAAGCTGCACTGAAGGCATTTCCCAGGAATTGACGGAATACCAATTGAGATGTTTCAACAAAGGGATGCAGTGCTAGAGTCACTTGTCTACGCCAAGAAACTTGGAAGACAGCTACCTGGCCAACTGCCTGGAAGAGATCCATATTTATGCCTGTTCCAAAGAAAAAGGATCCAACTGAATGTGGAAATTATCAAACAATATCATTAATATCACAGGCAAGTAAAATTTTGCTGAAGATAATTCAAAAGCAGTTGCAGCAGTACATTGACAGGGAACTGCCAGGAATTCAAGCTGGATTCAGAAGAGGACGTGGAATGAGGGATATCATTGGTGATGTCAGATGGAGCTAAAAGCGGAGAATACCAGAAAAATATTTACCTGTGTTTTATTGACTATGCAAAGACATTCGAGTGTATGGATCATAACAAATTATGGATAACATTGTGAAAAATGAGAATTCCAGAACACTTAGTTGTGGTCATGAGGAACCTGTACATGGACCAAGAGGCAGTCATTCTAACAGAACAAGGGGATACTTTGTGGTTTAAAATCAGGAAAAATGTGCATTGGGGTTTTATCCTTTCACCATATTATTAAATCTGAATGCTGAGCAAATAATCCAAGAAGTTGGACTATATGAAGAAGAACACGGCATCAGGATTGGAGGAAGACTTATTAACAACCTATGATATGCAGATGACACAACTTTGCTTGCTGAAAGTGAAGAGGACTTGAAGTACTTACTGATGAAGATCAAAAACTACAACCCTCAGTATGGATTACATCTCGACATAAAGAAAATCAAAATCCTCACAACTGGACCAATAAACAACATCATAATAAACAGAGAAAAGATTGAAATTGTCAAGGACTTCATTTTACTTGGATTCACAACCAACACCCATGGAAGCAGCAGTCAAGAGATCAAATGGTGTATTGCATTGGGCAAATCTGCTGTAAAACACATCTTTAAAGGGTTGAAAAGCAAAGATGTCACCTTGAGAACTAAGGTGTGACTGACCCAAGACATGGTATTTTCAATCGCCTCATATGCATGTGAAAGCTGGACAATGAATAAGGAAGACTGAAGAAGAATTGATGCCTTTGAATTACAGTGTTGCTGAAGAATATTGAATATACCATGGATTACCAGAAGAATGAACAAATCTGTCTTGGAAGAAGCACAGCCAGAATGCTCCTTAGAAGCAACGATGGCGAGACTTTATCTCATGTACTATGGACTTGTTGTCAGAAAGAACCTGTTCTGGCAAAGTACATCATGCTTGGTAAAGTAGAGGGTCAGTGAAAAAGAAGTAGACCCTCAAAGAGTGGCTGCAAAAATGGGCTCAAACATAGCAAGATTGTAAGGATGGAGCAGAACTGGGCAATGTTCCATTCCGTTGTACATAGGGTCGCTATGAGGTGGTACCAACTGATGGCATCTAACAATAACAACATTAGCTCTAGGTTTTTCATGTCATTTTTGTTGTTGTGGGGTGCTGTCAAGTCGATTCAGAATCATATCAACCCTGTAGGACAGAGTAGAATTGCCCCTTAGGGTTTCCTAAGCTGTAATCTTTACAGGAGCAGATCACCAGGTCTTTCTCCCTTAGAGCTCCTGGGTGGGTTTGAACTGCCATCCTTCCTGTTAGCAGCAGAGAGCTTAACCAAAAGAAGAAAAAAAATAGAATGAGGGGATGAGAGGTGGCAGGTGATGTGAGGGGGGTTGGGCTTCCTTATGCAAGAGCTTTGCTTCATGAGGTGAGGCGGAGGGGGCTCGGTATTTGCACTTATACCGTCCACCTCCCCCCTCTCCCAGGTGATTCTGAGGCAGGGTCTTTAAGACTCACTCTGAGTCATCCCAACTACCCTGTATGTTTTAAGCAGGGCTGAGCTCTCTAAAGGATCATTGATTCAATTCTCACAACTATGCCATGAGTTAGGAACAAATCATTTCTCCCACTTTAGAAAAGTAAAATAGGCTCAGAGAGGTGGGGTAAGTAGCCACTATTTATATACTCAATCCTAAATGTTAGCGCGCACAGAAGCTGAGGTTGAACAATGACTGTTGAGTCACACTGTCTGACTGCAGAGTTGAGAACGTTTCAGTCTCCAGGGCTCTCCCTGCCCTCCTCCTCTCCAGGGGCAGTTTTCAAGGCCCCTATCCCTACAGCAAACCGCAGCCTTGGAAACCCTATAGGGCAGTTCTACTCTGACCTATAGGGTGACTGTGAGTTGGAATCAACTGGACAGCAATGGGATTCCCACAGCAGGGAGACACCCCGTTAAGCAGAATAGGACAGAGGGAGGGACTACAGGGCAGCCTGTGGGGAGGGGCGACCTAGCAATGGGCTCATGCAAGTGGTTCCTGCAAGGATTTTGTTGGTGTTAAACAGTTAACTCACTCGCCGCTAGCTGAAATGTTGGAGGTTGGAGTCCACCCAGAGGCCCCTGGAAAGAGAAGCCTGGCGATGTGCTTTTGAAAAATCAGCCATTGAAATCTCTATGGAGCATAGTTCTACTCTGCACATAGGGAGTTGCCATGAGTTGAAGTCTACTGACCTCAACTGGTAAGGAGCCCTGATGGGGCAATGGTGAAATGCTGGGCTGCTAACAAAAAGGTCTGCTGTTGGAACCCACCAGTGCTCCTTGGGAGAAAGATGTGGCAGTCTGTTTCCATAAAAATTACAGCCTTGGAAACCCTATGGGGAAGTTCTACTCTGTCCTATAGGGTCGCTGTGAGTGGGAATTGACTTGACAGCAGTGGGTTTTTTATATGTATGTGTATGTATACATATACATGTATATATACACAGAGAAAGGCAGAGAGAGAGAGAGCCGTGAGCAGGATATTTCGGATCCCTGCTGTATGTGCAGAGGAAGAGCAGAATTTTAAACCAAGAGATTTTCTTCGTTCAGCTGGGGAAAGCCCCAGGGAATCTGCCCTTTGGCCCAGCCTCCCGCTCTCCGGCTGTGGCTCTAAGCGTGTCAATCTGGAAATCTTAGCGCATGCTGTACAAACATCGCCCTATCTCTCCGCGTCCCAATGAGCTAGAAAGGGTGATTTCCCCTAAGTTTAGCAGCTGTAGCAAAGGGCCCCCACATTTGATGCCGCTTGCTCCTGGTCCGCATTTTAATGATTCATTCCGAAAACACACCCGCACCCACGCTGACGGTGAGGCCCTCACGGTAGTCTGCAGAGCCTGCATCGCCCGCATCGCCCCCATTCCCCGCCCCGCCCCCACCCCCGCATCCCCCAGGCTCTCCGGGCCCACTACTCCAGCCTCTCCCCTCCCCTGCCAGCTGCGGTTTCCAAGGTAACCTTGGAGGCCCCGGCTGGAGAGGCTCCTGTAGGGAAACCGGGCAGAGAGAGGGACGTCACCTGGGCGGGGGCTCAGGAGTGCAGCCCCTCTATCTGTGGTTTCCGCAGGCTTGCTTTCTTTTTTTGGTGAAAATGAAATCTTGCATGAAATGTTTGCAGAAATGAAGAAGAAAGCCTAGGAAAGGAGAGGAGTGGAGGTGATGAGAGAGGAGGGGAGCGGGGAGAGGACCAGGGAAAGGAAAGCAGAGGAAAAAGAAAAGGCAAGGAGGGGGAGGGGAAAGGACGGGAAGAGGAGCCAAAAAGAAAGGGGAGGGGAAGGGGAAAGAAAAGAAAGGAGGAAAGAAAAGAAAAGGAAATGAGAGAAAAGAGAAAAGAAAAGAGATCTTTAAGGAAATTAGATCTTTGAGAAAATCACAGGTTTTAGGTTCAGCAGCTTCTGTTGGAGTAACTCAAACATTCTTTGTTCTTGCCATCGCTTCATTCACCAATTTGCTCTTTTATTTCTTCAATATTGAGTGAACACCTCAGATGTGCCAGGCACTGCTCTATGGCTGGGAATGCAGCTGTGCCCACACCTGCCTTCTCAGTGCAGGGAAATCAGCTTCCCCTAAAGTCATCTCAAGGAGCCCTGGTGCGCAGTGGTTAAGCAGTTGGCTCCTAACTGAAAGGTCCGGAGTTCGAACCCACCAGCTGCTTCATGGGAGGAAGATGTGGTAGTCTGCTCCCGTAAAGGTTGTGGTTATTGTTGTTAAGTGTCGTCGAGTCTGTTCTGACTCCTGGTGAGTATATTTGCCATTTCGAGAACTCCCTGACACCAACTATATGCCTGACACGAGACAGACAAAGTTGCTATCCTTGTGGAGCTTAAACCCTGCTAGGAAAATAGACCAGGCATAAGTAGGCAAAAGGGGTGATTTCCAAGTGTTACAGCTTCTGTAAGAAGCACTGGTGGCACAACGGTTAAGTGCTCTGCTGCTAACTTCACCCAGCAGCTCCGTGGGAGGAAGACCTGGCAATCTGCTTTTGTAAAGATTACAGCATAGGAAACCCTGTGGAGCAGTTATACTCTCTCATATGGGGTTGCCATGAGTTGGAAGCCACTCGATGGCAATGGGTTTGTGTGTGTGTGTGTGTGTGTGTGTGTGTGTGTGCGCGCGCGCGCGCGCGCGCGCGCGCATGCTCTTCCCATCAGGTATCTGCCCTGGGTTACGGAGTTGCAAGCATTTTCCCTCCCAGCAATTGATGTCTTCACTGATGTTTGCGCAGTAACTGTTAACACCTGAAAACCAGCAATACAAGACATTTCCAGATGAACTGCTAAGAACGACATTTGCTTGCAAAGTTCCAACGTGAGCTGATCTTGGTGCAGCTCAAATACAATTACACAGAATATGGATTGTGGCTCATCATCACTAAAGTCATCATTTGCTGTGGGCCCAGCTCTCCAAGCATTCCAGAAACCAGAAGCCAGGTCCGTCTCCTAACACAAGGAACCTGCCTGTTTCATGAGACGAAAATTCACCACAGTTTTTTAAGCACTTAAGTTTTTGTCGATGGATTGTGTGTTTTCTTTTTTTAAAATTTTATTGTGGTGACGTAAGAAGACCACACTTAATGGTCTGACAGAGACTGGACCAACCCACGAAACTATGGCCTCCGGATGCTCTGGTAACCCAGAACTAAAACCATTCCCGAAGCCCACTCTTCAGACAAAGATTACACAGGACTATAAAACAAAAAATAATACACGTGAGGAGTGTGCTTCTTAGATTGATCAGATACATGAGACCAAATGGGCATCTCCTGTCAGGAGGCAGGATGGGAAGGCAGGAAGGGAGAGGATCTGGTTGAATGGACACAGGGAACCCGGGGTGGAAAGCGGGAGTGTGCTGTCACATTGTGGGGATTGCAACTAAAGTCACAAAACAGTATGTGTATAAATTTTTTATGAGAAATTAACTTGAGCTGCAAACTTTCACCTAAAGCACAATACAAACAAATTTATTTTGGTGAAAATATACACACCAAAACATTTGTCCGTACAACAATTTCTACATTTACAGTTCAGTGACACTGATTGCCTTCTTTATGTTGTGCAACAATTCTACCATTTTTCAAATTATTCCACCACCATTAACATAAACTCAATGCCCTCATTCCCATTCCACCCTCCCTGCCACACCAAAAACACCAAACCTATTACCACTGAGTCGGGTCGATTTGATTCGATTCCAACTCATAGGGACCCTATAGGACAGAGTACAACCTCCCCATAAGGCTTCCAAGGAGCGGCTGGTGGATTCGAACTACTGACCTCTTGGTTAGCAGCTTGAACTCTTAACCACTATGCCACTGGGGCTTCCCTTCTGCCCCTGGTAACCACTAATAATCTTTGGTTTCCATATATATGCTTATTTCATATAAGTGAGATCATACAGTATTTGTCCTTTTGGGACTGACTTATTTTGCTGAGCATGATGTTTTGCAAGGTTCATCCATGTTGTAGCATGCATCGGGATTTCATTTCTCTTTATGGATGAGTAGTATTCCATTGTTATGTACGTATTGTATTTTGTTTATTCATTCATCTGTTGTTTTTTTTTTTAATAGCAAAAGATTGTTTACAATTACATGCCAGGGGTACACAAGACTGTCTGTTATATGATCTGTGCCCAGTCAATACTTACTGAATAAATGAATGAATGAGTGATGAGAATAAGTGAGGTTCACGTGATTGATGATTGCTGCGCTTCTGGAAACCAGTGTTTTCTTGAAGAGTCTGTGGAAGCCTCCCACGCTCCCTCCACTATCTTCTTTCTTTGAAGACTCAAATTGTTATCATCAGCTGCCATACAGTTAGCCTGACTCATGGTGACCCCATGCACAACAGGATTGGACTGTTGAGATCCATAGGGTTTTCACTGGCTGATTTTAGGAAGTAGATCTCCAGGCCTTTCTTCCTAGTCTGCCTTAGTCTGGAAGCTCCCCTGAAACCTGTTCTGCATCATAGGAACATGCAAGCCTCCACAGACAGATGGGTGGTGACTGTGCATGAGGTGTGTTGTCTGGGAATTGAACTCGGGTCTCCTTCATGGAAGGTAAATAAAGCTTCACAAGGAACCACTCAGTTTTGACTCCCGCCCCTGGACTCCCCCTCCTCCAGTAGTCTGGTCTGACCTCCACCCCTCTGCCCTGTTTCCTTCACAGGTGCTCCGATCTACTGAGGGGGACAGAGGGGTTGTCTGGCTGTTGCCATAGAAACTGCAGCTGGAGTGGGGAAGGGGAGGGGTTTGGGAAGGGGGAGAAAAAAACAGTTACTCAGAGTAGAACTGCGCTCCATGGGGTTTTCAATGGCTGATTTTTCAGAAGTAGATCACCAGGCCTTTCTTCTGAGGCACTTCTGGGTGGATGTGAACCTCCAACCTTTCAGTTAGCAGCCGAGTGCTTAACCATTTGCATCACCCAGGGACTCCTGGTACACATTAGGGGTTCTCTTAACATATTTTTTCATGAATGAATAAATAAATGTTGAAAAGGGATAGTATTAGCATTATACGAACAGAAGCTGTTGAATTTAAAAACTGTGATTTGTTTAGGAGTCTGAAGAGGTCCACAACTGTGTGAACCAATCCCTTGAAATAAATTTTTCATATCTATATCTGTATCTATAACTACATCCACATCTATCACTGCTTCTGTTTCTGTAGAGGACCCTAAGACACCTTGTTAACAGGAAAACATCATGTCTGTTTGTACTGTTTTGCATTCTACATTTTTTCATGCAACAATATATCTTAGTGATCTCTCCACAGCAGTCCACAGAGATTTGCTTTCTCCTCTTTTATGGCTACATAGTACTCTACTGCATGGATGCATAACTATTTTACCCACCACCTGTGGGTGGACATTTAGGGTGTGCCCAATCTCTTCTTTTACTTATTTATTTACTCATAGAATATTTTATTGTGTTTCAGGTGAGAGTTTACACAGCAAATTAGGTTCCCATTTAACAATTTCAACATAAATTATTCAGTGATATTGGTTACTTTTTTTCTATTATTATGCTTTAAGTGAAAGTCTACAGTTCAAATTAGTCTGTCATACAAAAATTTATACACACACTGTTATGTGGCCCTAGTTGTTCTCCCTATAACGTGACAGCGCCAGCTCCTGACCCTTTTTGCCTTCTCATCTCACCTCTGGACAGAGGCTGCCCGTTTAGTCTCATGTATCTACTTGAGCTAAGAAGCACACTCTTCACAAGTATCATTTTATGTCCCATAGTCCAGTCTAATCTTTGTCTGAAGAGTTGGCTTCAGGAATGGTTTCAGCCCTGGGCTAACAGAGAGTCCAGGGCCGTGTCTTCCGGGGTCCCTCCAGTCTCAAACCATCAAGTCTGGTCTTTTTACTAGAATTTGAGTTCCATACCCCACTTTTCTCCTGCTCCGTCAGGGACTCTGCATTGTACTCCCTGTCAGGGCAGTCATTGGTGGTAGCCAGGTACCATCCAGTCCTTCTGGTCCCACGCTGATAGAGTCTCTGGTTTATTTGGTCCTTTCTGTCTCTTGGGTTAATCGTTTCCTTGTGTCTTTGATATTCTTCATACTCCTTTGTTCCATGTGGGTTGGGACCAATTGATGCATCGTAGATGGCTGCTCACTAGCTCCCAAGACCCCAGACGCCACTCACCAAAATGGGATGCAGAACATGTTCTTAATAAACTTGGTTATGCCAATTGACCTATATGTCCCCTGAACGCATGGTCCCCAGACCCCCACCCCTGCTACTCTGTCCCTCGAAGTGTTTGGTTGTATTCAGGAAACTTCATAGCTTTTGGTTTAGTCCAGTTGTGCTGACTTCCCCTGTAGTGTCCTTCCCTTCACCTAAGATAATTCTTGTCTACTGTCTAGTTAGTGAATACCCCCTCTCTCCCTCCCCACCCTCATAACCATCAAAGAACGTTTTCTTCTTGTTTAAACCTTTTCTTGAGTTCCTATAATAGTGATCTCATACAATGTTTGTCCTTTTGTGACTGACTAATTTCACTCAGCATAATGCCTTCCAGATTCATCCATGTTATGAAATGTTTTGCGGATTCCTCATTGTTCTTTATTGTTGTATAGTATTCCATTGTGTGAATATACCATAATTTGTTTATCCATTCATCTGTTGATGGGCACCTAGGTTGTTTCCATCTTTTTGCTATTGTGAACAGTGCTGCAATGAACATGGGTGTGTATATATCTATTTGTGTGATGGCTCTTATTTCTCTAGGATATATTCCAAGGAGTGAGATTGCTGGATTTTATGGTACTTCTATTTCTAGCTTTTTAAGGAAGTGCCAAATCGATTGCCAAAGTGGTTTTACATTCCCACCAACAGAGTATAAGTGTTCCATTCTCTCCACAACCTCTCCAACATTTATTATTTTGTGTTTTGGGGATTAATGCTAGCCTTATTGGGGTGAGATGGTATCTCATTGTAGTTGTGATTTGCATTTCTCTGATGGCTAATGATCGCGAGCATTTCCTCATGTGTCTGTTAGCTGCCTGAATGTCTTCTTTGGTGAAGTGCTTGTTCACATCCTTTGCCCATTTTTTAATTGGGTTATTTGTCTTTTTGTTGTTGAGGTTTTGCACTATTTTGTAGATTTTAGAGATTAGACCTTGATGGGATTTGTCGTAGCCAAATTTTTTTTCCCAGTCTGTAGGTTGTCTTTTTCCTCTTTTGATGGGCATAAGTGTTTGATTTTTAGGAGCACCCAGTTATCTAGTTTCTCTTCTGCTGTTTATGCCATGTATTAGGGCTCCTAGCGTTGTCCCTATTTTTCTTCCGTGATCTTTATACTTTTAGATTTTATATTTAGGTCTTTGATCCATTTTGAGTTAGTTTTTGTGCATGGTGTGAGGTACGGGTCTTGTTTCATTTTTTTGCAAATGGATATCCAGTTATGCCAGCACCATCTGTTAAAGAGACTGTCTTTTCCCCAGTTAACAGACTTTGGGAGTTGTCAAATATCAGCTGCTCATAGGTGGATGAATTTACATCTGGATTCTCAGTTCTGTTCCATTGGTCTATGTGTCTGTGGTGGTATAATAGGTTCTAAAATCAGGTAGCGTGAGGCCTCCCACTTTGTTCTTCTCTTGAGTAATGCTTTACTTATCCGGGGCCTCTTCCCTTTCCATGTGAAGTTGGTGATTTGTTTCTCCATCTCATTAAAAAATGCCATTGGAATTTGGATTGGGATTGCATTGTATCTATAGATCGCTTTGGGTAGAATAGACATTTTCACAATGTTGAGTTTTCCTATCCATGAGCAAGGTATGTTTTTCCACTTATGTAGGTCTCTTTTGGTTTCTTGCAGTAGAGTCTTGTAGTTTTCTTTGTATAGGTGGTTACATTTTTCAAAATGTGTCATCATTCTCATTCATTCCGTTCTGGTTATACCATTTCCAGTACTCTAGTTTCCCTGCCCCCTTACCTTCTCATCTTTACTTTGGAGTATTTTTTGGCTATTTTATCTCCTATAGTTGATTATTTTTTTTTGAAAAGGAGCTCATTACTCATGGGTGGTATTCTTTATTTTATGATCTAATCTGTTATTTAGCTAACAACCAATCACTTCTTGTTACTAATTCTGCTGATGTGAATGAGCTGGTTGGTGAATGTTTAAGTCTGGTCGTAGCTGAGCAGAGAGATGGTAGCCTAAGGAATGTTGGTCTCCTTACACCTGGACAGCACAGTTACTCCATGCTCTGTGCATTTGAGAACATCTGCCTGGGTCATTGCAAAGCTGCCTTGGTGGCACAAATGGTTAAGTGCTCTGCTACTAATCCAAAGGTTGGTGGTTCAAGTCCATCCAGAGATGCCTTGCAGGAAAGATCTGGCAATCCGTTTCTGAAACGTCACAGCCTTGAAAACCTTATGGAGCAGTTCTACTCTACACACATGGCGTCACCCTGAGTCAGAATTGACTTGACAGCAACTGGTTTGGTTTTTGGGTTTTGGGGTCATCTCAGGAATCCCTTACTGTTCCTATATCACTATTTCTTGCTTAGAATTGATCCCTAAGCCATCTCTGATGATGTTTGAAGCTCCCTGTCTCCCTTTTCAGACAATATCATTAGCTCAGGGCTATGATATGTTAGATCCACTTGTTGTTAGGTGCTGTGAGTCAATTTCAGCTCATGGCTCCCCTCATGTGTTACAAAATAAGGGTTCTCTTGGCTGTATTCTTTGCGGGAATAAGCCTCAATGGCGAAGATGTGGCAGTGTGCTTCTGTAAAGGTTACAGCCTTGGAAACTCCATGGGGCAGTTCACAACGGGTTTTAATCTGTAAAAGAGTAAAACGGGCTGCTCTGTAAAAGTAAAAGCAAGGAGTTTTATTGAGGGCAAGACATACAGCTTGAACTGAGAAAACACAGGGCACAAACAAATGTATCAAGTGTTCCAACCTACCGAGAGAGAGGAAGGCTTTTTATATGTGAGTGCTTGGGGTTACAAAAGGTCACAAACGGAGTCACAAATTAATTTTTCACAAGGACAGTTAATCTATTTTCTGACACAGACTTCCTGGATCAAGCTGCACAAGCACTTTTGGTAAACATCTCTGACAAATGTCTTCTCCAGTAACTGCATTCCTGACCCCCACCCTTATCTGCTAGGAGTGGCTAAGGTTTTGCAGAAAGCCACAAGCTACATTCTCAGGAATGCAGAAGCAGGGACAGGCTAAAGTTTGACTCAAAATGGAGTCTGGCTAACAATATGGAGTTTGATTCAAACAGGGGTTAGCTATCCTGTTCCAGCCTGGCACCTCAAATTTGGAGTATTCCTATACAAATCTTTATGGGACAGATTGCCAGATCTTTCTGCCGCAGAGCTGCAGGATGGGTTAGAATTACCAACCTTTTGGTTAGTCGCCGAGAGCTTAACTGTTGCACTATCAGGGCTCCTTAGATCCAGAATGTGGCCTATATATATCTCCCGGATTGTGTACTTAATGGAATAAATATATCCTTAATCCCTGGGACACCCTTTTGAAAACTTATTCATTTAGTTAGTTAAGAAAAAATATTTCATAAAGCAGTGTTTAAAGCCTCTTTCCTAGCAACCTCTTTCCTGGGTTACAGAATCGACATGCATTTTCTTCTCCCAGTAATTGCTGTTTGACTATATTGCTCCCAGTCTAAGGCTCTGACATTTAGGTTGATAAATGCCATGTCTCAAACCCAGGCAGTAAGACATTTATAGAGAACAGTTAAGAGCAGTTTTCACTTGCAAATTTCCCACCTGAGCTAATGGTGAAGTATTTGCAGCATTCATAGGATTTGGGAAATGACTCATGTTGCCTGAGTCGTGATTCTCTCAGGGCATGACTCTTTAAAGATGTCACATAACAGAGGCCAAAAAAAAAAAAAAAAAAACCACCCCCCCCCAAAAACCCAAACCTGTTGCCATCAAGTCAATTCCGACTCATGGTGACCCCATGTGTTACAGAGTAGAACTGCTCCATACAGTTTTCTTGACTGTAATCATAGACTTGAAAGCACCTAATAACAACAATAAATCTTTACAGAAACAGACAGCCAGCTCTTTCTTCCATGACACCAGTGGGTGGGTTCAAACTGCCAACCTTTTGGCTAGCAGCTGAGCACGTTAACTGTTTGCGCCACCCAGGGACAAACAGAGGCCACCTCCATTTTTTAGACAAGGTGTCTTCCACGAGGCAAATATTCACTTTTTCTTCTTTCTTTCAGGTATTACAGAAATGTCTTTCCTCACAGAAAAGATTGCTCACAATTTCTTTCTTAGGACACACGAGAGTGACTGGTCCATGCTGAGACCACTAATATTTGCATAATGAGTGAAGGAATAGAACCAAAAAATAGTTGCCGTCGAGTCGACCCTGACTCACAGTGACCCCATGTGTCAGAGTAGAACCGTACTCCATAGGATTTTCAATGGTCAATTTTTTGGAAGCAGATCATTAGGCCTTTCTTCCAAGGCACCTCTGGGTGGACTCAAACCTCCAAGCTTTCGATTAGCAGGGAGCACATCGATCATTTGCATCACCCAAGGACTCTTGACACATAATTAAACAAACAAACAAACAACTGTTGCCGTAGAGTCTATTTGGGCTCATAATTAGTGATCCGTAAATACTCTTTGCTCAGATTTCCTGAAAAACATTCTACATATAAATAAAAAGTATAAAGCAATGGGGGAAATATTCACTTTTTTTTTCACTTTATAACTCCATGCATAAAGTTCTCTCTCTCTCTCTCAAACACAGACACACAGACACTCAGACACTCACCCAGGATAATAGTATTGTCTATTTGTTTTAAAACTTTTTACTTTGTAACTCCATGTATAAATGTACACACACACAACACACATACACACTAATAGTATTGTCTATTTGTTTTATAAATTTTCACTTTGTTAGTCCAGATATAAACATAATCTCTCTCTCTTTTACTCTCTCCCACACACATATACACACACAATGATAGTATTGTCTATTTGTTTTATATATTTTCATTTTTTACTTTGTAACTCCATGTGTAAATGTACACACACACAACACATACCGGTAGTATTGACTATTTATTTTAATTTGTTGTTTTTGTTGTTTTGTAAACAATGTGGCATGAGCTGAATATTCTTTAAAAGCAAATTTTATTATTAAAGGAGTGTATTTTCCTGACTCCCGCATGCTACACCATCTTTGCAGTTAAAAACCCATCTGAATAAAATGTATACACTTGTTTCTTTGTCTCGGAAACAATGCTACAAAGAGCATAAACCATTTTCCCCATCCTTTCACTATCTGGTTATGGTCAACTTTTCACCTCTGTCAGTTTAATATGGGGAAAATGATATCTCACTTTGGATTCAGTGTCCAGTTTGAAGTTTTAAAATTAGCTGGCACATTCTCTCTCTCTCTCTCTTTTTCTATTGTGCTTTAGCAGAAGGTTCACAGAGCAAATTAGTTTCTCATTAAACAATTAGCACACATGTTGTTTTGTGACATTCGTTGCTAACCCCATGACGTGTCAACATTCTCCCCTTTTCGACCGTGGGTTCCCTGTTACCAGCTTTTCTGTCCCTTCCTGCCTTCTCATCCTTGCCCCTGGGCTGGTGTGCCCATTTAGTCTGATTTTGTTTTAGGGGCCTGTCTAATCTTTGGCTGAAGGCCGCACCTCAGGGGTGGCTTCAGTATTAAGTTCAAAGGGGATCATGCGGCCATACTCTTGAGGTTTCTCCAGTCTCTGTCAGACCAGTAAGTCTGGTCTTTTTTTGTGAGTTAGAATTTTGTTTTACATTTTTCTCCAGCTCTGTCCGGAACCGTTTATTGTGATCCCTGTCAGAGCAGTTGGTGGTGGTAGCTGGGCAACCATCTAGTTGTGCTGGACTCAGTCTGGTGGAGGCTGTGGTAGTTGTGGTCCATTAGTCCTTTGGATTAATCTTTCCCTTGTATCTTTGGTTTTCTTCATTCTCCCTTGCTCCAGACGGGGACAAGGTAAGACAAGTGGAGTATCTTAGATGGCCACTCACACGCTTTTAAGACCCCAGATGCTACTTACCAACGTATGGATGTAGAACATTTTCTTTATAAACTCTGTTACGCCAGTTGAGCTAGACGTCCCCATGCCCAGTAATTCCGTCCCTCAGGAAGTTTGGATGTGTCAATGAAGCTCACATATTCTTTTTTATTGGTGATTTGAAATCTCTTTTATGATCATCCTGTTCAGATCCTTTATCCACGTTTCCACTTTGTTTCACAGCTTTCTCTTATTGACTTGTGTTATAGATTGAATGTTGTTCTGTTGTTAAGTTCCGTTGAATCGATTTTTGACTCATGGAGACCCCATGCGGCAGAATAGAACTGTCCCATAGGGTTTTCTAGGCTGTAATCTGACCCAAACCATGGTACTTTCAAATGCCTCATATGTACGTGAAAGCTGGACAATGAATAAAGAAGACTAAAGAAGAATTGATGCCTTTGAATTATGGTGTTGGTGAAGAATATTGAATATACCATGGACTGCCGGAAGAACGAACCAATCTGTCTTGGAAAAATGCTCCTTAGAAGTAAGGGTGGCGAGACTTTATCTCATGTACTTTGGATGTGATATTAGGAGGAACCAGTCCTGGAGAAAGACATCATGTTTGGTAGAGGGTCAACAAAAAAGAGGAAGACCTGCAATGAAATGGATTGATGCAGTGGCTGCAACAATGGGCTCAAACATAGCAATGATTGTGACTATGGTGCAGAACCGGGCAGTGTTGCGTTCTGTTGTACATAGGGTCACTGAGTCAGAACTGACTCGAGACAACAATAATCTAAAGATTGGCGATTTGAACCCACCCAGCAGCATCATGGAAAAAAGGCCTGGTGATCTGCTTCCATAAAGATTACAGCCAAGAAAACCCTATGGAACAGTTGTACTCTGTAAAACATAGGGTCATGATGTCTTGGAATCAACTCAACAGCAATGGGTTTGGTTATTTGTTTTCTGGGTTATGAGTAGATTTTGTGTTTAATTGTATTTCTCCAACACCAGGAACTACCAGAAGCTGAAAGAGGCAAGGAAGTTTCTTCCCCTAGAACCTTCTGGTACCCTGCTGACACCTGGATTTTGGACTTCTGGCCTGCAGAACTGTGAATTAATTTCTGTTGTTTTAAGCCACCCAGTTTGTGGTACTTTGTTACAGCAGCCCCAGGAAAAAAATACACCCACCCACTTTGCTCCCAGCATGGCACAAAAGCACCAGGGCTTCAAACTGGTTCATTGGTTCAAACCCTTGCTGATAATTTGCATTTCCACCCAAGATATACTGAATCAGAATCTACATTTTAACAAGATCCTCAGGTGATTCTTATGTATGATAAATTTTGAGAACCACTGCTCTACTAGTGATTCTCAGAATTGGACCCTAACCAGCAGCATTAACATTGCCTAGAAACTTGTTAGAAATTCAAATTCTCAGCAGCAGTTCAAACCAGAACAAACAGGTTTGAAGCCCTGAAAAGCACTGTCAGTAAATACAGGTTGAAGGAAAAATGAAAATTTTGAAGAAAAATTTTTAATAATTTTATTTATTTATTGTTGTTGAAAATGTACAGCAGAACATACACCAATTCGACAATTGACAGTACTTTCTTGCATGGTGCCTGGAGTCTTAAAAACTTGCAAGCAGCCATCCAAGTTACAACAATTGATCTCCATTTGCCTGGAACAGCAGAGGAAAGAGGAGAGTCAAGAATAGGAGGAGGAAATGGAATTCGTGGCTAATTGCCTCCATGAACAACTGCCTCCTTTGCCATGAGACCAGAAGAACTGGATGTTAGCTGGCTACCATTACTGAGCATTTTGATTGAAGACTCTATAGAAGAATCCTGATCAAAAGGGGGAGAATACAGAACAATTTCAAATTCTCATGGAATCCAGAATTTCTGGAGCTATGGAAGCTGGACGAACCATGGAAACCATTGCCCTGAGATAATCTTTAAACCTTGAACCAAAAATATCCCCTGAAGTCTTCTTTAAACCAAATAATAAACCAAAAAACCAAACCTACTGCTGTGGAGTTGATTCCGACTCATAGTGACCCCGTAGGACAGAGTAGAACTGGCACAAAGGGTTTCCAAGACTATAAATCTTTACAGAAGCAGACAGCCACTCCTTTCTCTTGCAGAGCAGCTGGTGGATTTGAACTGCTGACCTTTCGGTTAGCAGCCGAGCACTTAACCACTGCACCACCAGGGCTCCTTAAAACAAACAATACCCATTGCTGTCGAGTCAATTTTGACACATATCAACCCTACAGGACAGAGTAGAACTGCCCCATAGGATTTCTGAGGAGCAGCTAGTAGATTTGAACTGCCGACCTTCTGGTTAGCAGCTGAGCTCTTAACTACTACACCACCAGGGTTTGGCTTAATTAGTAAAGAATGTCTGCCTTGAGCATTATGCTCCTTTAAGAACTATCTATATGGGATCAAAAGGAACCCTGGTGGCACAGTGGTTAAAGCGCTCAGCTGCTAACCCAAAGGTCAGCGGTTCAAACCCACCAGCTGCTCTGTGGAAGAAAGATGTGGCAATCTGCTTCCATAAAGATTACAGTCTTAGAAACCCTGTAAAGCAGTTCTACTCTGTCCGATAGGGTTGCGATAAGTTGGAATCCACTTGATGTTTGTGGGTTTGGTTTTGGCTATATGCACGTAAGAAGCCCTGGTGGCATAGTGGTTAAGCACTTGGCTGCTAACTGAAAGGTTGGTGGTTCAAACCCACTAGCTGCTCCAAGGGAGAAAGATGTGGCAGTGTGCTTCCATAAAGATTTATAGCCTTGGAAATCCTATGAGGCTGTTCTACTCAGTCCTACAGTGTTGTTATGAGTTGGAATCAACTCTATGGCAATGGATATATCCATATAAAATAACTGCTTAGAATAAGCCTTTTGTCCCAATTTCATTTTGATTATTTTTAACAATGTTAATGGCTGAGGAATAACCCAGAAAAGGAGGGTGAGAATGGTTGTACAACTTGAAGAATGTAATCAATGTCACTGAATTGGACATGTAGAAATTGAAGGAATTTTCGAAGGAATGAATGAGAGCAGAGCTGTCTCTCCTGATAGTCTTTCAGTCCCAGGAGGACATGGACAAGGCCCTTTTTACTCATCATTTTATTCTCTGCGTCTGGAGCAGCGCCCGGCACACAGGAGGGGCACAATCGATATCTCTGACTGAATGGGGATGTGGACCGCTGTCACTCAGAGGATACTCAGGATTTCTATTATTGAAAAAGAAAATTAATAATAGACATATTACTTTGATTTTAAGGTTTTTCTAATCCCTGAAACCAAATATTAACCATAAAAGCCTGACCCAAACAGCAAAAACATGCCAGACACTCAGACACTGCTCTATAGCAATGTAAACTTGTCTTATCCTGCTAAAAAAGGATAGTCATCCTAATTTAAATCTCAAAAAGTCTCATGGCTCACAGAATAAAGGATATCACCCGTTAGATTGGTGCTCTACTAAAAACCCATCTGTATGAGTCCAAAAAACCAAAAAACCAAACCGGTTGCTGTCAAGTCGATTCCAGCTCATAGCGACTCTATAGGACAGAGCAGAACTGC
Source organism: Trichechus manatus latirostris (assembly GCF_000243295.1). NCBI lineage: Eukaryota > Metazoa > Chordata > Mammalia > Sirenia > Trichechidae > Trichechus > Trichechus manatus. The sequence continues at coordinate 4,558,649 of NW_004444112.1, forward strand.
CCCATAGGGTTTCCAAGGTGTGCCTGGTGGATTCGAACTGCTGACTTTTTGGTTAGCAGCCATAACACTTAGCCACTACCCACCAAGGCTCCAACTAGAACACAACTAAAGAGAATGCTGACACATTGTGAAAAATGTAAATAATGTCATTGAGCAATTTGTGGGAACCTAATTTGCTGTGTAAACTTTCACCAAAAACACAATCAAATATTAAAAAAAGAAAAAAAGTCTCGTGGCTGCAGGTGGGTGGAGGGCTGAATTATTGGTAGCCAGACCAGAAGTCACCTGATATCAATTGATCCCAGTAAAGGGGGAAAGAGGGTTCACTCAATCAGGTTAAGATTAGTCAGTGATTGATCTTTTATTCTTCTCCTTCCTCTTTATAAATTTCATTGTAACTAGCAATCAGAGAGCCATTTGCTTTTCTTTTCCCCTGGAACCAGAATGGTCTCCCTATACGCATATAGAATAACTGCGCAGAATAAACCTTATGTTCAAATTTCATTGAGTCTCAGTTATTTTTAACACTTCCCACGTCTGCAAACGCTGCGGCAGCCAGTTGTCCCCACTTCCACAGCGAGACTGTTGGTGACGCATTTTAACGTGCACAAAATAGAATCTACACACGAAACTCTGAGGTGGAGACTCTCGCCAGCGGGTGGGTCTGACGTCCACGCCTCTGACTCCAGCCAGTCTGGGACACACCACCTGCTGTGGGGTGCGAACTGAGGCTGCTCAGGTGTTGCCATGGAAACCGCAACTGGAGTGGAGTAGGGGAAAGGCAGGGGACAAAGCCAAGAGAGAGCCCAGGAAGCTGGAGTGCGTCTGCCTCTGGAATCGGCCTGGGTAGAGGCTTAACATCAGGACCCAGCACTCAGTTGTTGTTCTTAGGTGCGGTGGAGTGGGCTCTGACGTACAGAGACCCTGTATGCAACGATGCCCGGTCCTGCGCCATCCTCACAATCGTTATGTTTGAGCCCATTGTTGCAGTTACTGTGTCAGTCCATCTCGTTGAAGGCCTTCCTTTCTTACGCTGACCCTCTGCTTTACCAAGCATGATGCCCTTCTCCAAGGACTGGTTCCTCCTGATAAAATGTCCAAAGTACATGAGACGAAGTCTCACCATCCTTGCTTCCAAGGAGCAGTCTGATAGAATGGGAGAAAAATGTAGAACAGAACTTCAAATTCCTAAAAAAAACCAAACAACAACAAAAACAGACTTACTGGACTGGTTGAGACTGGAGGACTCCCCAAGACTATTGCCCTGAGATACTCTTTAAGCCTTGAGCTGAAACTCCCTGAAACCACCTTGTAGCTAAATAATAGCTTGGCTCACAAACTAAAGAATATTACCTATGAGCACTGAGCTCCTTTAAAAAAATCGTCTATATCAGATCAAATGGTCAACAATTACTTTACAACAAAGATGGGAAGGTAAGGGGGCAGGGAAACTAGATTAATGGAAACCGAACAACCAGAAAGGAAATAATGAGAATGTTGATGCATTACATTGTGAAGAATGCAACCAATATCATTGTGTAGAAATTGTTAAAGGGAAACCTAAACTGCTGTGTAAACCTTCACCAAAAATACAATAGATATTATTGAAGAAAAAAAGAATTACCTTGAGGAGTTTTCACCAGTTTCAGGGCAGAAATATGTAAGGCCTTCCATCTTCATCCTGGAATAGAAGTACGTATCTTTAAACAAAAAAACCAAACCTGTTACCCCGAAGTCAATTCTAACTCATGATGACCCCATGTGTTACATAATAGAACTGCTCGGTAGGGTTTTCTTGGTTGTGACCTTTATGGAAGCAGGTCGTCAAGCCTTTCTTCTGCAGTGCTGCTGAGAGGTTTGAACTGCCAACCTTTAGATTAGCAGTCGAGTGCAAACCATTTGTACCACCCAGAGACCTAGAAGTATCTTTAATTCCTCTTTATTAGTAGAATTCTGTAGGTGGAAGTCAGGATGATAGCAACAAAACATTTTTTTGAACGGAATTATAAAACAGGGATTATCTCCGAGTTTAAGCAGTGACTCCCCCTGCCCCTTTACCCCTAACCCCTGGTAATCACTAATAAACTGTGGTCTCTATGCATTTGCCTGTTCTAGATATTTCATATAAGTGGGATCACACAATATTTATCCTTCTGTGACTGACTTATTTCACTCAGTATAATGTTTTCAAAGTTCCTCCCTGTTGTGGCATGCATCAGAACTTCATTTCTCTTTACGGCTGGGTAGTATTCTATTGTATGTATACACCACAGTTTGTTTATCCGTTCGTCTGTTGATGGACACTTGGGTTGTTTCCACCTTTCGGCTATTGTGAATAATACCTCACTGAACATTGATGTACAAGTGTCTGCATCCCTGTTTTCAAGTCTTCTGGGTATATACTTAGGAGTGGAATTGCTGAGTCATATGGTAATCCTGGTGGTTGAGTGGATAAGTGATCAGCTGCTAATTGAAAGGTCAGCAGCTTAAACTCATCAGGAGAAAGATGTGGCAGTCTGCTTCCATAAAGATTTACAGCCTTAATGTAGTTGTAAGATCAATCAGGCTAACTAAAAGGAAGGTAGTCCTGAACTGGAATTGAAACCAGTACGAACTCTGTCCACTGAAAAGGCCTAGAAAAGAAACAACAAACTCAGTAGTAATCAACACTCTTAGCACTTAGATTGTGGTCTCTAAATGCCATTTCCCACTAAAAGGAACCAGGGTTCAGTTGGAGAAATGCCTGATCCCAAGTTGGCATTGGAAATATACAAGATAACCCAGGATCACCTTGTCATACTAGAAGGTAAGAAAGCTATCAAGATGACTAGAATTGTGTAAAAAGGACTCAGAAGTCAATTGAAAGAGGCTCTCACTCGCCAAAGCTGAGAGAAGCTAAACATCAGTAAGAAAATTAATGACAATTGATACAAACACATCAAATATGTTTGAATCTTTGACTTACTAATGATATTAAACAAATATGCCTCATTGGTCACATTTGGAAGATGCTATTACTTTGAAGCTAGGTAAATAAAGGGAATCAAGCATCTACTCTACCAAGGATGAGTCCTGTAGAAGTATTCCAGCTAATAGATGCAGAAGGTATGATAGAATTAGAATATCTCTATTTTTTTTAACCCCTAGTCAAGTCATGGATCTAGGATCATTCACTGCTGTTAAGAACTAGAAATTTGAACCACCCAATAAAAATGTTGGAGCTCTCGTGGTGCAGTGGTTAAGAACTAGAGCTGCTAACCTAAAGGTCAGCAGTTTGAGTCTACCAGCTGCTCCTTGGAAACCCTCTGGGGCAGTTCTACTCTGTCCTATAGGGTTGCTGTGAGTTGGAATTGACTTGAAGGCAACAGGTGTAGTTTGGTTTGGTAATGAAATGTCATGGCACCACCTATGGTGCAGTCTTGACAAGAAAAAAAAAAAATTGAGCCTAAATCTGATTACTCCTTGATCTTTAACTGCCAATTTGTGGGAAAGACCACATACGCAATCAACAAGTGTACAGGACAAATGATCTGGCTTCCTCGAAAGGAAAAATTGCAAGGTGAAAAAACGGTGGGAGAAACTATAGACTAAAAGAGACTTCAGAGCTATATCAACCAACTGCAATCAATGGACCTTTTTACTTGGATCTCAATTCAAACAAGCAAACTGTAAAAGAAAACAACAAAAAAGTATAAGGTAATAGGAGACATGTGATCAATGTCTGAATATTTAATGATATTCAAGAACTATTGTACTGTTTTCAATGGGATAATAGTATTGCAATTATGTTTTTTAAAAAAGGTTTCCTATCTTTTAGAGACCTATATTAAAAATATTTAAGGAAGAAGAGGATATGGATTTGTTTTACTATAATTTCAGATGAGGGAGATGAGTGGGGATAGAGATGAAATCAGATTGACCATGAGTTGGTTTTGCTGAGACTGGGTGAGGAGTATATGAAAGTCCATTATACTCTTTATTTTTATGTATGTTTGACATTTTCGACAATAAAAAGTCTACAAAAAAAAAGAAAAGGTTTTCTGCCTTGGACACTCTATGGGGCAGTAAAACCCTGTCCTGTAGGGTTGCTAGGAGTCAGAATGGACTTGATGGCAAGGTATTTAACTTGGTTTTTGGTTTATGCACCAGGCAGTGTTTCCAGAGTTTTGCATATATTGGCATATTTAATCCTATACATAGAGATAGAGATGTTTTGACATATTTAACCCTATACCAAAAACAAACAAACAAAAAACCAAACCTGTTCCACTGAGTCCATTCCAACTCGTAGGGACCCTATATACCTAAAGATTATTATAATCCCCATTTTACAGATGAGAAAACTAAGGCTTATTTGATCAAAGAAACTCAGCGGAGAAAACAGCAAGTAGCAGAGACAGGTTTAAATGGAGCTCCATGACTCCCATTCTTAACCACACCCTGCACCACCTCCCTGTTTGCAGGGTCCATATAAGGTGCCTCTGTCCTCAGGGCCTTTGCATATGTTGTTCCTCTGCCTTGAACTCTGTTCCCTGCACTTGATTCCAGGCTCTCTCTCTTTTTTTAAATTGAGGTGAAAGTCACATAAAAATCAACCATGCTAAAGGGTACAATTCAGTGACGTTTAGTATAGTCACAATATTTTTTAGCCATCACCTCTATCTACTTCTAAAGCATGTTCATCACCCCTAAAGGAGACGCTGGACCTATTACACAGTTGTTCCCCAATCTCTCCTAACCTCAAAAACAAACAAACAACAAAACTCATTGCCATAAAGTTGATTCTAACTCATGGAGACCTCATGTGTTACAGAATAGAAGTGCTCCATAGGGTTTTCTTGGCTGTCATCTTTACAGAAGCAGGTCTTTCTACCATGGCACCGCTGGGTGGGTTTGAACCGGCAACCTTTAGGTTAGTAGACAGTGCAAACTTTTGTGGCACTCGGGGACATAGCCCTCTCCCCAGCCACTGACAAACACCAATCTGCTTTCCGTTTCTATGGATTTACCTATTCTGGATGTGTCATATAAGTGGAATCATACAATATGTGATCTTTTGTGTCTGGATTCTTTCATCTAGTATAATGTCTCTGAGGTTCATCCATGGTGTAGCATTATTAGGACTTCAGGCTCTTCATTTCTGACCTGCCTAAAACTAAAAAACCAGTTGCCGTCAATTCTGCCTTATGGTGACCCTATGTTTGTCAGAGTAGGACTGCACTCCATAGGGTTTTCGATGGCTGTGACCTTCAGAAATAGATCGCCAGACCTTCTGAGGTGCCTCTGGGTGGACTTGAACCTCCAACCTTTCAGTTAGTAGCCAAGCGCTTAATCCTTTGCAACCTGCCTGACTGAGGGCAAATAAGTAACCTCCCCAATCCTCTGTTTCCTCATTGGTTAAATTGAGAGTCTTAGTACTTACCTCCTGAGGTCACTGTGAAAGGAATAAAAACAATACGTGTACCTATATCTTAGGAGCTGTGGTTGCACAACAGTTAAGCGCTGGGCTGCCAGCCAAAAGGTTGGTGGGAGAAAGACCTGGCAATCTGCTCCCATAAAGATTAAAAACAAAAAAACCAAACCCGTTGCTGTCGAGTCGATTTTGACTCATAAGAACCCCATGTGACAGAGTAGAGCTGCCCCATAGGGTTTCCTAGGCTGTGATCTTTACAGGAAGGAGCCCCGGTGGCACAGTGGTTAAGTGCTCAGCTGATAACCAACTGAAAGGTCGTCAGTTAGAACCCACCAGCTGCTCTGCAGGAGTAAATGTGGTAGCCTGCTTCGATAAAGAGTACAGCCTTGGAAACCCTATGGGCAGTTCTACTGTGTCACAGGGGGTCACTGTGAGTCAGACTCGACAGCACCCAACAACATTTCTTAGTGCAGGAGTTGGGCATCATCAGCCCTCGGTGAATATTAGCTCTCAGCTGGGATTACTTTGAGTTACTGTAACAATGTTCTGCTTTGAGAGAGAACTGAGCAAAAGTGTTTATGCCAGGATTATGCTGTTTACTACACTTGTAGACAGAATTCTCTCAGGAGATAGAAATGAGGATGAGGGACCCTTGACGGTGATTCCTTGAGGCCCAGCCATTTACCTGTCCAAGAAAAATGTATTGTGAGCCCAAAACTCGTTTACTACACAGTTATCAAAGGAGCCCTGGTGGCGCAACAGTTAAGTGCTCGACTACTAGTCAAAAGGTTGGTGGTTGAAACTCACCAAGAAATGCTTTGGAAGAAAGACCTGGCAATCTGCTTCTGAAAGGTCACAGGCTTGAAAACTCTGTGAAGCAGTTCTATTCTGCACATGTGAGGTCGCCATGAGTTGGAATCAACCTGACAGCAACAACAAGAGTCCAGACTCTGAGCCTGGGGCTCTCTGGGCCCTTCCTCAGCCTTTCCCCCAACCCCTCCCCTCACCAACTGTGGTTCCCATGGCAACAGCCTGAGTCCCCCAGCAGGTGGGAACCCACTTAGGGGGAATGGGGCAGAGGAATCGACTAGGTCCTCAGACCAGCCAAGCTGGGGAGGACAGGGTGTGGGGCAGCTCAGGTTGCATTCCTCCTCCCCAACACCCATATCTTTTGTGCACAACAGAAAGCACCCTGGGATGAAATCTTTACAGAGGGGCTGAAAGTTGGCCGTTTGAGTCCGGGGAGTCCTGTAGAAATCACCAATCTCCTGCAAAGCTAGCCATAGAAGCATGACCACTTCCCACCATGAATTAATTTGCGTGCGAACTGCTTCTGTAAAAATTGCTGCTGTTGTAGTTTGCTGTTGCGTTGATTCCGACTCATAGTGACCCCATGTGACAGGGTAGAACTGCCCCATAGTGTCTCCTGGCTACAGTCTTTACAGAAGCAGATCGCCAGGTCTTTCTCCCATGGAGACGTTAGGTGGGTTGAACTCCCCACTTTTCGTTTAGCAGCCCAGTGCTCAGTGGCATCACTGGGGTGGGGGGTGCGAGGCTGCAGACAGCACAGGGTGACACTGTCAGAGGGGCTGACACCAAATGACTGTCTATAAAATTTTGGAGCACTGTTTCATCAGAAATTTATTATTTTTTTATAAAAATATTCCTGTAGTTAGTTATAACGACAAACTGCTAGTGAACCTGCCCTACGTGGCATCCCCACTTCACGTCATTTGCCCCCAGGAGGCTGGAGATGGGGTGCACTGCCATCTATGCGCTCAGCTGCACACGGGCCCCACTGCCAGCTCGGGGTGGGTGAGATCCAGCTGCCTTCTGGGTGAGCGAGGCGGGCAGTCCCTGGGCCTCTGGCCCAAGCATCTCAATGTCTGGAGAGCCGCTGTGTTCCCAATTGCACAGACACACCGGGCCCACCAAACTTGAAGCACTTTCTCCCAGCTCCCACCCACTGTCACCCTCCCTCCGCGAGTGTGCCCTGGTCCAGCCAGCCCGAGGTTGCTATACAAGGGTCAGGAATGCTCCAATATATACAAAGCCCACCGGACCTGCCCTGGGCCCTCCATGTCTCAGGGCAGGCTCTCTCCCAGGTAGCTTTCATGAGGGGAACACAGCATGCTTGGATCTGAGTTTATGTGCTTCTAGGAAAAGTCGGCAAGTTTGAGTAACCTTGTTGCGAATACTACTAGGTCCCATAGCAGAAGCATTGTTAGCTTTGCTAGAGTTTTTTCTTAAATCTCCAAAGGATCATTGAAATTGAGATTCTAAAGATCTCTGACCAGGATTTTGGTTTAAATGACTTAATGGAGTATCCTCAGACCAGACAAAGGATCTCCAGATATTCTTCACCCAGGCGTGACTAGCCAAATGGCACTCCATTGAATTACGATTTACAAGTAATATTAGTACAAAAAACATTAGGATTCTGTATGGCCTGGTACAGGAGGAGGTCCATGGTGGAGCGGGAGTGACACCGTGAGTTACTGAACTGGGTGACATCAACCCTCGTGATGCCATTGCCAGCGATTAACTGTTAGCACCACCCCGGGTCTCCCCACTTCTGGCCTTACCAGGATTCAAAGGCTATAAATGTCTGCCAAACACTGAGCAGAAACAGAACAGATTCTGCTCCAATGGATGGGGTCTCCAGGGTGGTTTCTGGAGGCGCTGTCCCTTATCTTCTTAAAATGTATGAGGGCCTACTGTGTGCCAAGCTTTGGTTTTTGTTCTACACACTACCTGAGCGCAGAGATAGGGATGTTCAGGTCTCCCGAGCCCTTCCCTAAAGCCTCCCCACCCCCAGTTCAGCTGCAGTTTCCATGGCAACAGCCTGAGCCCTCTTAGTGACTGCAGCGGGTGGGGTACCGGGCAGAGGAATCACCTCAGACCAACCCTCCTGGGCAGGAGGAGGCCCACAGGGCACAGCCTCTCCGTCTGGAGCACTTCTGCATGCATCATTGTAGCGTCTTTGCAGAAGAAGCGAAAATGTGGCTGCTGGAGCCACCACGGCCTCAGATAGAATTCACGAATCAATTTTAATCAATTTATGTTCTCGTCATTCATTTATTTGGTTGTGTGTGTGTGAATATAGATAATTAGATATATACCAAAAGCCAAACTCGTTGCCGTTGAGTCGATTCTGACTCACAGAGACTGTATAGGACAGAGTAGAACTGCCCCATAGGGTTTCCATGGAGCCGCCAGTAGATTCGAACCGCTGATCTTTTGGTTAGCAGCCGAGCTCTTAACCACATAGGCCTGTTTATATTCACTGAATCTCCTTCTGTTTTCACCTGCTGTATTCTAGATTCAAGGAGCCCTGGTGGTGCAGTGGTTAGGCGTTTGGCTGCTTGCTAACTGAAAGGTTGGCGGCTCAAACCCACCCAGTGGTTCTGCGTCAAAACCATCTGCCGATTCGCTTCCGTAAAGATGGTTGTTGTGTGCTATTGAGTTGGTTCTGACTCGTAGTGACTCTATAGGACAGAGCAGAATTGCCCCATAGGGTTTCCTAGGCTGCAATATTACGCTAGTAGCTTATCAGCTCTTTTCTCCCGAGGATGGTGGGTTTGAACCGCCAACTTTTCAGTTAGCACCGAGAGCTTAACCAGTGCACCACCAGGGCTCCTTCGGTAAAGATTATAGCCTAGGAAACCCTATGGGGGAAGTTCTACTCTATACATGGGATTGCTGTGAGTCAACACCTACTCAGCGACACCTAACAACAGCAGCTGTCCACATCTTCCCAGCTGGGGTTTCCATGGCAACACCTGAGCCACTTCCCCCTCTTCCGCATAGAAAGTGGGAGCCAGTTGTAGGAGGAACCAGGCGGCGGCGGGGGGGG
>NW_004444112.1:4568017-4584280 GCF_000243295.1 Trichechus manatus latirostris
AGACGTCAGAGCAGCCCGGCTGAGAAGGGTTAGATCTGCCCCCACAGAAGCGCCGCATCACCGGCTCTTGTGCGCATTTTGTGGGTGTTGAAATGCGTCAGTCATTGGCAGCTTCTCTTGCAGAAGTGGTGCAACTGACTTCAGGACCCTCCGTGGGCGTGGATAAAAATCCTTGAGGCTCTTCAGAGCACCAGTGCTTTATGTCCCCATTCTTTCAGAGATACTGTTTGTGCCCTTCCTGTGTGCCCGACGATGCTCCAGACTTGGAGAATAAAATGATTAGCAAAAAGGGCCCATCTCTGGTACCTGGCTACCATTACTGAACATTTTGATCAAAGATTCTGTGGAATTCTGATCAAAAGGGGTAGGGGAATGCAGAATAGAATTTACAAATTCTCTTGGAATCCTCTGGAGACATGGAGGCTGGATGAACCCCTGAAACTACTGCCCAGAGATAATCTTTTAATCTTAAACCAAAAATATCCCTTGAAATCTTCATTAAACCAAACAATAAGTTAGCTTATTTAGTAAAGAATGGTTGCCTTGAACACTGTGCTCTTTCAAAGAACTATCTATACGGGATCAAATTGACAACAGCAACCCAAAAGGTCAGATAAGAAGCTTAGCAAACAGTCAGTTTATGTTGATGGGGGAAGAACAACTCAGAAAAGGAGGGTTAGAATGGTTGCACAACTCAAAGAATGTAATCAATATCACTAAATTGTACATGTAGAAATTGTTGAATTGGTATATGTTTTGCTGTGTATTCTTTCAACAATAAAAGATATAAATAACAAAATAAAAATTTAAAAAGGCCCATGTCTTAGTTATCTAGTGCTGCTGTAACAGAAATACCACAAGTAGATGGCTTTAACAAAGAGAAATTTATTCTCTCACAGTCTAGGAGGCTAGAAGTCTGAATTCAAGGTGCCACCTCCAAGGGAAGGCTTTCTCTCTCTGTCGGCCGTCGGGGAAGGTCTTTATTATCAATCTTCTCTGGTCAAGGAGCTTCTTAGCACAGGGACCCCAGGTCCAAAGGATGCACTATTCTCCTAGCTCTTGTTTCTTGGTGGTATGAGGTCCCCCTGTCTCTCTGCTCGCTTCTCTCTTTTATATCTCAAAAGAGGTTGACCTAAGACACAACCTAATCTTGTAGATTGAGTCCTGCCTCATTAACATCATAGAGGTAGGATTTACAACACATAGGAAAATTACATCAGATGACAAAATGGTGGACAATCACACAATACTGGGAATCATGTCCTAGCCAAGTTGACACATATTTTTTGGGGACACAATTCAATCCATGACAGCCCATCTCTGCCTTCTTCAAGCCAAAAGACTATTAGGAGAGACAACATTCCAGACCCTCATTTATTCATGCATCCATTCTTTCAAGAATGCATTCTTCCCTTCAACCAGTATTTAATGAGCACATACTTTGTGGCATGGAACCCTGGTGGTGTAGTGGTTAAGAGCTCAGGCTGCTAACCAAAAGTTTGGCAGTTCGAATCCACCAGCCACTCCTTGGAAATCCTATGGGGTAGTTTTACTCTGTCCTATAGGGTTGCTATGAGTCGGAATTGACTTGATGGCAACGGGTCTGGGTTTTTTTGTGGCATACCATGAGCCCAGTGTGATGGATACAGCAGAGAACTCAACATACAAACCCTTGTCCCCCTAGAGCTGATATTCTAGTGGGGTTTGCACTTCACTACTAAACTAAAAGTTGGCGCTTTGAATCCATGCAGTGACCCCATGGAAGAAAGGCCTGGTGATCTGCTTCAGACAGATTACGACCATTGCAAACCCCATTAGAACACAGTTCTACTCTGACACACATGGAGTCACCATGAGATGGAATTGACTCGATGGCAACCGGTTTGGTTTTGGTTTTCCTATTCTGGTATGACCTTGTTGAGGAGCCCTGGTGGCACAGTTGTTAAGCTCTCAGCTGCTAACTGAAAGGTCAGCAGTTGGAACCCACCAGCTGCCCCACCAGCCGCTCCTCAGGAGAAAGTTGTGGCAGTCTTCTTCTGTAAAGATTTATAGCCTTGGCGACCCTATGGGGGCAATTCTACTCTGTCCTATAGGGTCACTATGAGGTAAAATCGACTCGACAGCAACGAGTGTGGTTTTGAGTTTTTTTTGGTTATGACCTCACTACCGTAACAAAAGAAAACCTCTATTCCTAAACAGGTCACATCCACAGGTACAGGGGTTAGGACTTCAACATCTTTTTGACAGACACAATTCAACCATCACAACCCTTAACTTTTATGATTTTGAAGTTTGTTTGAAGGCAACAACAACAATGAGGACTATACAAACTTCATGAAGAGGGGACTCCGTTAGGGCAGTTGTCCCTGATTTCAGTGCTTCAGCTACTTCGATCTGCCCAGAAGATGGGCTCATTCTCTCTTCAGAGACAGAAATGGGTGTTGATGGTGAGGGTTCCCTGCCACAGTGCCTTGAGGTCAGTCATTCTTTTTATTTTATTTTATTTTATTTTATTTTTTTGTCATTATTGAAAATATACACAGCAAACATATTTATCAATTCTACAATTTCTACAGGTTACAGTTCACTGACATTGATTATATTCTTCGAGTTGTGCAACCATTCTTACCTTCCTTTTCCAAATTATTCCTCCACCATTAAGATAAACTCACCGCTCCCAAGCCTCCTATCTAACCTTTCAAGTTGCTGTTGTCAGCTTGTTCCCGTATAGATAGTTCTTTAAAAGAGCACAATGCTCAAGGCAGAAAATGGGTGTTGTTTTAAGCCACTAAATTTGTGGTTATTAAAGAAAAAAATTACGGTGGTGAAATACATATGTCAAAACATTTGTGATTTCAACCATTTTTATGTGTACAAATCAGTGACATTAATTATGTTCACCATGTTCACTGTCCCTGAAGTTTCCTATCTGACCTTTCAAGTTGCCGTTGTCAATCGGATCCTGTATAGATAGTTCTCCAAAAGAGCACAGCGCAGACATTCTTTACTTATTAACCAGAGAAACAGTTTTTTAATTTTTCTGGAATCCATATTTCTGGGGTCCATGGAGTTGGGGTGACCTACTCAGGCCATTTGCCCTTGGTGTCCTTTTGAACCTTGAACCTTGAAGAAACTGGTTCCTGGGGTCACCTTTGAGTCAAACAATGATCTAGATAAATTACTAAGACCATTTTGCCTTGAGCATTGGGCTTTTTTGAAGAATTCAGTCAGTTTCAGGAAATCGACTCCAAAGTTCAGACTGGGAGCTATGTAAATCTAATTATTTTCATTGTTCTTCGAGGCAATGCTGTATGGAATCCTTCCTGACCACAAATTTGTTTATCCGTTCTGTTCTAGCCCTTTTTCCATGGCAATGCTGGTAAGATGGGGTATAAGAGTCTTCGGGGGTTCTTTCATCTTCGGGAACATTTTTGACTCTAGTCAAAATGTTAAGGAGCCCTGGTGGCGCAAGGGTTAAGCGTTCAGCTGCTAGCCAGAAGGTCGGTGGTTTGAACCTACCAGCTACTCCGAGGGAGAAAAGACCTGGTGATCTACTTCTGTAAAGATTACAGCCTAGAAAACCCTACGGGGTAGTTCTCCTCTGTTCTATGGGGTCCCTATGAGTCAGAATATACTGGCAATTGGTTTGGTTTGTTTGTTCTGGGCCCCTTCTTCGGCACCTCCCTTTCTCTGCTCTGCTGCAGTTTCCGTGGTGCTGGTCTGTGCTTCCCTTGGTTGCTAAGGGCAGGTAGGCAGCCTTGAGAGGGAGCCTTGGTTGACATCAAACCAGTCTCACTGGGAGATGGCAGCAGGCAGAAGATGGACGGAGGATGGGTAGGGAGGGAGGGAGGCAGAGGGGGCTCCAGTCTGCAACCAGCCCCCCTCCCTATCGGTGGCCCATACACATTTTTGGGGCGCCTTTGGATAGGGGTTTGCATAGGTACAAAAGCATGCATTTGAAATCACTCGACATGGCCTGCAGCCTCCAGTGACAAGAGCATTACGCCTCCCCAGAATTCATCAAGTTAGTCTATAAATATTGATTAAGTTTTTCTGTGTGCCAAGCCCTGGTCTGTGGCTGAGGACTAAGTATGAAGCAAACTGGGCCCAGCTTCTTGGGCTGATTAGCATTCTGATTTTACAAATAACAACTTGGATTAGTAAAAGTTCAGGGAGATGGAAATGCCTGCACAAGAACCCATAGTTTTATTTATTCAAAAATAATGAATGACACATAAAAAGACCAGACTGAATGGTCTGATAGAGACTGGAGGAACCCCTGAAACTATGGCCCCCAGACGCTCTAGCAACCCAGAGCTAAAACCGTTCCAGAAGCCCACTCTTCAAACAAGGATTACACAGGACTATAAAACAAAAAATAATACACGTGAGGAGTGTGCTTCTTAGATTAATCAGATACACGAGACCAAATGGGCATCTCCTGTCCGGAGGCAGGATGAGAAGGCAGGAAGGGACAGGAACTGGTTGAATGGACACAGGGAACCTGGGGCGGAAAGGGGGAGTGTGCTGTCACATTGTGGGGATTGCAACTAATGTCACAAAACAGTATGTGTATAAATTTTTGTATGAGAAATTGACTTGAGCTATAAACTTTCACCTAAAGCACAATTTAAAAAAAAAAAAGAAGAAGAAGAAAAAATGAATGAGAAGTTAGTGCGTTCTAGGCTGGGATTTCAAACACACACAGAGTCTGATGCAAGATCCCAGAATATTCTATCCTCTGAGGCTCTCTGTTAATCTTCAGCCACCTCCACTTCCCCAGTTTAACAGGAGTTTCCATGGTAACAGACTAAGTCGGCCTGGGTTGCTAAGGAACCAAAGAGCCCTGGAAGAGGGGCCAGGTTAGAGCTGTTGTTGTGTGCCCTCGAGTCTAGTCGGGGCGTAACAGAACAAAACACTGCCTGGTCCTGTGCCATCCTCACAATAGTTGTATGTTTGAGCCCATTATTGCAGCCACTGTGTCAATCCATCTCACTGAGGGTCCTCCTCTTTTTCACTGACTCTCTACTTTACCAAGCATGATGTCCTTCTCCAGGGACTGTTCCCTCCTGATAACATGTCCAAAGTATATGAGACGAAGTGTTGCCATCCTTGCTTCTAAGCAACATTTTGGCTGTACTTCTTCCAAGACAGATTTGTTCGTTCTTCTGGCAGTCCATGCTGTATTCAATATTCTTCACCAACACCATAATATTAGCTGGAGTTACTATCTCCAAACCAATCCCGCTGGGGGATGGGGAGCAGAGTAGGGCAGGGGCTCACGACTGCATTGCCCCGTCCGTGGTCCATGCTTGTCTCCGGTGCATGTCCTTTGACGAGCCTTTGCTGAAGGGCGGGAGTCTCTGGGTGCTGCAAACGGGTAATGCACTCAGCTGCTAACTGAAATGTTGGAGGTTCGAGTCCACCCAGAGTGTCCAGGGAAAAAGGCCTGGCAATCTGCTTCCAAAACATCAGTCATTGAAAGCCTTATGGAGCAGTTCTGTTCTGGCACACACAGGATCACTGTGAGTTGGAGACAACTCTACAACATCCTTTTTTTTTTTGCAGAAGGGCAAAAAGTTGATTCCAAGCTTTGTGGAGAGTCCCACATTTCCGCTTCCGCAGTGGCCATTGACAGAACACTTAGTGTACTCAACATACTTTCATTCATTCTTTCACTTCTCTGTGCGATGAACATTTATTGAGTGCCTAGGATGGCAAGTCAAGGTTCAACTTCATGTGATAGAGTAGAACTGCCCCATAGAGTTCCCTAGGCTGTAATCTTTATGGGAGCAGATCACCAGCTCTTTTCTCCTGCAGAGCCGCAGTGGGTTCCAACAGTCAACACTTCATTAGCAGTGGAACACTTAACTGTTGTGCCATCAGGCTCCTTATTTACTGCTTACTACAGGGTCGCTATCAGTCAGAATCGACTTGACGGCAATGGGTTAGGTATTTTTTGGTTTATCGAAAAAAAAAATGTGTGTATATAATATACCACGGACTAATGGAAGAACAAACAAATCAGTCTTAGCTGAAATACAACTAGAACGCCCCTTAGAAGCGAGGATGGTGAAACTTTGTCTTGCTTACCTTGGACATGTTATCAGGAAAGACCAATCGTTAGAAAAGGACATCATGGTTGGTGAAGTAGAAGGTCAGGGAAAACAAGGGAAACCTTCAAATGAAATGAATTAATACAATCCCCTCGACAATGGGCTCAAACATATCAAATATCATGAAGATGGCATAGGACTGGCAATGCTTCTTTGTTATCTATAAGGGTCCCACGAGTCGGAGCCGACTCAATGGCGACTATCACCAACAGCGGTGGATTTGAGTAATATATTTACGCTAAAGAAAATTATGTTGTGTTTTTCATTTTTTCTGTTAGTTTGTTCCAAGGCTTACATTTCTTACAAAAAATGTGATTTCTCCTAACTTGAGAATAACTAAACATTTCAATGAAACACAACTGTAAACTTTGGACCCTGTTTCTAACAACCCAACTGTAAAAAGACTCCAGCGCAACTAACAACAACACCTATGTGCCAGGCCCAGTCTTAGGCTCTGGGGACATAGTAGGGAGCAAGCAAGACACAATCTCTGTTTTCATGGAGCTGAAATACTCATGGAGGGGCACTCAGAATATAAGTAAATTACTCAGTTAGGCTTTTCTATGTAATACAATAAGGAGAATTTACTGGCTCTTCAACTGAAAATAAGGAACTCTGGTGGCAAGATGGTTAAGCGCTAGGCCGCTAACTCAAAAGTTGGTGGTTCGAACCTATCAGTAGCTCCAAGGGAGAAAGATGTAAATATGTGTTAGTTTGATCCTGTTAAGATTACAACCTTGGAAACCCTATGGGGCATGCAGTAGTTCTATTCTGTAGATCCTATAGGGTCACTATGAGTTGGAATCAACTTGACAGGAATGGTTTTTCTTGGGGGCAGTTGGTGGCATAATGCTTAAGAGCTTGGCCGCTAACCCAAAGGTTGGTAGTGAGTTTAAGGCCACCCAGAATCTCTTTGGGAGAAAGACCTGGCGATCTTCTTGTAAAAATTACAGCCAAGAAAACCCTATGGGGCAGTTCTACTCTGTCACATGGGGTCACTATGAGTCGAAATTGACTCGACATCACCCAACAACAAGAACCATCACCAACTGAAAATAGGATCTGGCTCTGAGCTGGACATTGTGTGGGCACCATCTCATGAGTCCTGGGGAGATGCTGCCAGTCTTATTCCCCTTTACAGAGGAGGAGCAACAGTTTTGTTGAAAATGAGGAACCATCTTTTTATTCCTACATTAATTGGGAGACAAACACAGTGTGAGTTCAGACCCTGGAAATTTCCAGCCTCCAAGGTTCCCTCTACTGCTTCTTGGGCCCCCTCCACTTTCCCAGTCTAGCTGCAGTTTCCATGGAGACAGCCTGAGCCCATTTGTGATGCAAAGACTGGGTAAAATCTCCTGAGCAGGGGGAAAGGAGCTACTGACGTCAAATCAGCCCAGATTGGGGGAGGGGGAGACGGAGAAGATTCACCACTAGAGAGTGGTTTAGGCACTTCTTTTATGCTCCTCAAATTGCTTCCTTTGGTGAAGTCTTTGCAAATGGACAAAAAGGTGATTCTGTGAGCTTCCGAAGACTCTAAGTCAACACAGGTTTTTAGTTCAGCCAGGGGCATGAACATCATCCGTCCCCACCATCCATCCATCCATCCATCCATCCATCCATCCATCCATCCATCCATCCAGCCAGCCAGCCAGCCAGCCAGCCATCCATCCAGCCATCCAGCCATCCAGCCATCCATCCCTTCATTTGTTAGTCATTTGTTTATACATCCATACCCTCAACACTATTGATTGCCTACTATAAGGCTAAGGAGCCCTGGTGGTGAAATGGTTAAGTGCTCAGTTACTAACTGAAGGTTGGAGGTTCAAGTCCACCCAGAGTTTCCTCGGAAGAAAGGCCTGGCAATCTACTTCCAAAAGGTTACATCCTTGAAAACCCTATGGAGCAGTTCTACTCTGCCACACATGGGGTCGCCATGACTCAGAATCAAGTTGACAGCAACTAACAACAGTCACTCTAAATATCATAATTACACTAATGCACAAAATTATACCAAATACCATATATATGTGTACTAAATACTGTATTTCATTGACTCTAAGAGACCATTGGAATTCCCGGGTGGTGCAAATGGCTAACACGCTCAGCTGCTAACCAAAAGGTTAGCAGTTGGAGTCCACCCAGAGGCACTTCGGAAGAAAAGCCTGGTAATTTACTTCCAAAAAATCAGCCATTGAAAACCCAATGGAGTTCAGTTCTACTCTGCTACACATGGGGTTGCCATGAGTTACAGTCGATTCCACAGCAACTGGTTTGGATTTTTAAAATACGATTCAAGCATGGAACTAGATAAGGGTGAACAAACATGGTACCTTTGTAATAGAACTTACAGTGTAGAGAAGAAGACAAATGAAAAACATCTCAAATAATCCTAATTTACAGATTATACTGGCCAACTTCTGGATCTCATAGAAACACTTCCTTTCCTGGATGGATGGATGGATGCACGCATGCATGCATGCATGTTGTGGGAACAATGTTTTAAATTCCCCTGGAGTTGGACAAAGACAGAGTTGTATATAAAGACCCTATACTAGTATAGGTAATTTTTTTTTGAACTTTGCATTCTAGGAGTTCTGGAGGTATGCTTTCTTGGCTGTTATCATGACCCACTTGGGAAATTCATAATTTCAGGAAGTTACTGTTCTTGGGAAAACGGTGGAAGAGAAAACACGAATTCAATGAATGAATCAAAGCCTACCCCATGGAGCAGATCTACTCTGTCACACGGGGTCACTATGAGTCAGAATCAACATGATAGCAACTAACAACAACAATAACAAGGTTCAGGAAAGGAAAGAGGTCCTGGGCACTTCTCCCAGCCCTGTCCCATCTGAGTTAGCTATTCTTTCCTTTCTGGAATTGCCTTTTCCCTCCCATAGAATGGCTTTCGTCTATCACTTAGTGTACACAAGACCACCAACCTCCCCCAAAACACACACACACTCAGTTCCAGGAATTTCTATGTGACCCACAGGGCAGAAAGGACCTTGAACTCACAAATACACAAACTTTGGAACTGTAAACTGAAATCATACACTTGAAAAGAGGCCAAATATACATCTCAAAATCATGAGAACAAAAGAGAGTGACATTAAAAATCTAAAAAGGAGTCTTAGAATGAAGTTGTTTCATTCACGTAAAAAAAGTGTTCATTGAGATTTTTAATTTTTAGAATGTGATAAGGAGCCCTGGTGGCTCAGTGGTTAAGTGCTCAGCTACTAAGTGAAAGATTGGCAGTTGGAACCCACCCCGTGCCTCCACAGGAGAAAAGACCTGGAGATCTGCTCCTGTAAACATTACAGCCTAGAAATCCCAATGGGGCAGTTCTACTCTGTCATATGGAGTTGCCTTCAGGGGGAATTGACTCGACAGTACACAACAACAATGTAGTACGTGACGTGAAGTTTTGTTGGTAATGGAGGGTTGATTTCATCATCAGTAGGTGTTGAGGACATTGGTGGTTCAAGTGGTAGGATTCTCACCTTCCATATGGGAGACCTGGCTTCCATTCCCAGTCAATACACCTCATGTACAGCCACCACCCATCTGTCAGTGGAGGCCTGTTGTGTTCCTATGATGCTGAACAGGTTTCAGTGGAGCTTCCAGACTAAGACAGACTAGGAAGAAAGACAGGGCAATGTACTTCTGAAAATCAGCCAATGAAAACCCTGCGGGGATGGAAACAGTCTGATGCATAACCAGTCATGGGGGTGGTGCAGGACCAAGCAGCATCTTGTGTATGGAGGGAGTCATCATTTGTTGGGGGCCGATTCAATGGCAGCTAACTACAACAACAACAACAACAACAACAACAACGAGGTGTTCAGGACAAGGACACCAAGTCAATCAATGCACTAGAGTACTGGATCATGAGAGGACTTGATTGCCGATCCCTGGACCTTTGAGAAAACTGTGTAAAAAACAGACTCTCAGGATATTACCCATTGGGCTAGCAAAACTGACGTTTTCTAGGGTTTAGAATGTGCGTCTCCAGAACACTGCCCATGCTGGCTTGCCCATTCCAAGAAACCCTCCCCCGACATCTTCCTTATTTGGACGATGGTATGTACTGTGGTCTCCAGCTGGGCATTTGGTTCATGGATCAGGGGAACA
Organism: Trichechus manatus latirostris; assembly: GCF_000243295.1. Lineage (NCBI taxonomy): Eukaryota > Metazoa > Chordata > Mammalia > Sirenia > Trichechidae > Trichechus > Trichechus manatus. The sequence continues at coordinate 4,578,268 of NW_004444112.1, forward strand.
TTCCAAGGGAAGGGGTTGGCAGAGGCCGAGGGACCATGTTGACCTTTGGCCCAGTGATACAACACTGACCATTTTTTTACTCTGTTAACCGAAATCCTAGACAAAAAAATCTCTCATCCCCAGAGCAACTAATCTAAGAAAGACCAAGAAGGAAGCTAAAAAAACAAACCCAAACTCATTGCTGACAAATTGATTCTGACTCATAATGACACTTTAGGACAGAGTAGAACGGTTTCCAATGCTATAATCTTTATGGAGGAGCTCTGGTGGTGGCACAGTGGTTAAGAGCTTGGCTGCTTACCAGAAGGTAGGCAGTTTGAATCCACGAGACACTCCTTGGAAACACTATGGGGCGGTTCTACTCTGTCCTGTAGGGTCTCTATGAGTTGAAATCAACTTGAGGCAATGGGTAATCTTTATGGAAGCTGTCATGGATTGAATTATGTCCCCCCAAAAATGTGTGTATCAGTTTGGCTGGGTCATGATTCCTGGTGTTGTGTGATTTTCCTATATACTGTGAATCCTGCCTCTATGATGTTAATGAGGGAGGATGGGCAGCAGTTGTGTTAGTGATGCAGAACTCAATCTACAAGACTGGATTGTGTCTTGAGGCAATCTCTTGAGATATAAAAGAGAGAAGCGAGCAGAGAGACAGGGAGAACTCATACCACCAAGAAAGCAGTGCTGGGAGCAAAGCGTGTCCTTTGCACACGAGGTCCCTGAGCAGAGTAGCTCCTAGTCGGGGGGAAGATTGATAAGAAGGCCAAAAGAGAGAGAAAGACTTCCCCTGACCTGATGCCCTAAATTTGGACTTTTAACCGACTTTACTGTGAGGAAATAAACTTCTCTTTGTTAAAGCCATCCACTTGTGATATTTCTGTTATAGCAGCACGAGATGACTAAGACAGAAGCAGATTACCAGGTCTTTCTCTCCAGGAGCTGACGGTGGGTTCGAATAACTGACCATTCAGTTAACAGCCAAGTGCTTAACCACTTCGCACACAACCAGGGCCTCTAAGAAGGAAGCTATGATGCCCTTTTTGACCTTGTCTTGGAAGTCACATGGGGACAATTTCTGCAGTCTCTTACTAGTTAAACAGGCCAGCCCCATTTGTTGTGGTAGGGGACTCCCCAGGGGCATGAGTACCAGGAGGCATGAATCCCTGGGAGCTATCTTGGAAGCTGGCTACCATACCAACTCTACTCTCTACTAACCCATTGCCATTGAGTTGATTCTGACCTATAGTGACCCTACAGGACAGAGCAGAACTGCCCCATAGGGTTTCCAAGACTGTAATCTTTACGGAAGCAGACTGCCACATCTTTCTCCTTCAGATTGTCTGGTGGGTTCGAACCACTGACTTTTCAGTTAGCAGCTGAGTGCTTAATTGCTGCGTCACCAGGGCTGCTCAGATCAGTTAAGTCCCTGGGTGGTGCAATCAGTGAAGCACTCAACTACAGTTTGAACCCACCCAGAGATGCCTCGGTAGATAGGCCTAACGATCTGCTTCCAAAAAATCAGCCATTGAAAATTCTGTGAAGCACAGTTGTACTGTGCACACATGGGGTCACGATGAATTGGAGTTGACTCGACCGCAGCTGGTACTGGTAGAGCTATATAGCTCAGATAATTTACATCTCAAGTCTTGATTTTCAATTTGAACTCCTGCCTCCTGGACATCTCTGCATGGATGTGAAATTGGCATCTTAAACTGAATATGTCCAATAAAAATCTTCAATCCCCTTTCAAAATCTACTCCTCACCCTTCCCCCAGCCTCCCCAGTTGCTATAAACGGCACTACCTTCTATCTGAGAGCCCAAACTCAAAACCTAGAAGTTGTTCTCTATTCTACAGATTCCATCACACCATCTGTCCATGCTGCCACAGACCCTGCCAGCTCATCCTGCAAATATAATGGGACTCAGTCCATTTCTGTTTACCCTGGTCCAGGTACCAACATCTCTGCCGGACACCTGGGACAGCCCAACGACTTGAGTCAATGCTTCCACCCTTGTCCCACCTATAGTATATTCTCCGGGACCTTCTGCAAACAAATCAGGTCACATCACTCCCTACCCTCCACCTTCTGCTCCACAACACACATAGAATGAAAGCTGTTGTTGTTGGGTGCTGGTAAGTTAATTCTGACTCATAATGACCCTATATGACAGCCCAGAACTGCCCGCATGGGGTTTTCTAGGCTGTAATCTTTAAGGGAGCAGATCGACATGTCTTTCTCCTGTGGAGCTCTGGTGGGTTTGAGCATCTTGGTTAGCAGCCAAGCGCTTAACCACTGCACTACCAGGCCTCCTTAGAATGAAAGCAGAACTATTTAATTAGTAAAGAATGTCTGCCTTGAGCATCGTGGTCTTTTAAGATCTATCTATACGGAATCAAGTTGACAACAACAACTCAAAAGATTAGATAGGAAACTTAGGGGGCAGTAAGTCTATGTTAATGAGGGAGGAACAATTAGGAAAAGGAGGGTGAGAATGATTGCACAGCTTGAAGAATGTAATCAGTGTCATTAAATTATACATGTAGAAACTGTTGAATTGGTTTATGTTCTGCTGTGTATATTCTCAACAACAACAACAATAAATAAATAAATAATTAAAAAATAAAAAGAAAGGAAGCAAAACTACTCACCATTGGACCTCAAGGCCAATGGTAGTTTGGCTTCTGTCTGTCCACTTCTCTAACCTCACTGCCTGTCCTTCATCCCTTGACCACCCCCCTCTGGCCACCCTGCCACCCTGCTGCCCCTGGAATACAGTAAACTTTCTCTGCCCCAGAACCTGGACTCTTGCCTTTTCTCTAACTGGAATTTGCTTTCCCCGGAGTTCCCATGGCCAGCTTGTTCTCAGTCTCCATGTCTTAGCTGAAAGTTCATCTCCTCAAAGATGGGGCTGGGCAAGGGTGAGGGAGTTTAAGGGGGCACAAAAAAAAGAACTCAGTTATTGTGATAACTAACATCTCAATGCAATATATTTTTAAAAAAATCAAAATCAATGCCAAAAAGTCCATGATGAACAAAATATCAAAAATTTACATAAAGTCCAGTGTGTCCTGAGTCATATGAAAGTCTGAGGCAAGGGAAAAATGTGTGCCTTTCTCTATGTGTTTTTGTGTAATTTTTTTTAACACACTTTATTTTTTAAATAAGCTTTAGGTTTACAGAAAAATTGAGCAGAAAGCACAGAGAATTCCCATTTACCATATTCTTTTGTAAATAATCCTTCCAGGTAAATAACATACCCACGCATATAACTTGTGGAAACGATAAAATTAAGTAAAACAGTTCTGGCATAGCGCACCCATGCATGTACTGTGCATGTCTCATGACATTTCCAGAAGTCCCCCCAATTACAGGTAAATCATATCATTCTGTTCATTTTCTTTAGTCTCCTGCTTATGTGCATAAAAATAGTCTGAAAATGTTACTTTCCCCCTCCCTTTTTTTTTTTAAAAATTGTGCTGTAAGTGAAAGTTTACAATTCAAGTCAATTTCTCATACAAAATTCAAGTCAATTTCTCATACAAAAATTTATACGCATATTGCTATGTGATCCTAGTTGCTCTCCCTATACTGTAACAGCACACTCCTCCCTTCTACCTCAGATTTCCTCTGTCCATTCAACCAGCTCCTGACCCTCTCTGCCTTCCCATCTCACGTCCGGACAGGAGCTTCCCATTTAGTCTCATGTATCTACTTGAGCTAAGAAGCACACTCCTCACAAGTATCACTTTATGTCCCATAGTCCAGTCTAATCTTTGTCTGAAGAGTTGGCTTCAGGAATGGTTTCAGCTCTGGGCCAACAGAAAATCCGGAGACCATGTCTTCCGGGGTCCCTCTGGTCTCAGTCAAACCATTAAGTCTGGTCTTTTTACTAGAATCTGAGTTCTGCACTCCACTTTTCTCTTGCTCTGTCAGGTGAAAAGTTTACTTTTGATCATAACTATACAACAAAGATGTAAGCCATGGTCAAGAAGTCATGGATCAAGTTTGGTAGCCTCCCAGTAGTCAGAAAATAAACAATCGAAATGGGTGTTTGTTTCGATTAAGTTGATAATTATGGCGCATTAGCTCAATAGTTGAATTCAAAACCTTATCAGATTGTCTTAAATGAAACCATTAGTTTATGTTGGGTCTGCTTATTTCATAGTTTAATTATGTCTTCTTAGTGTCAACTGAAGTCAGCAACTTGTAAAAAAAATTGGCATAGCATGCTTACAAAAATAATGCATAGGGGTGGGTTTTACGGTTGGCAAAACACGTATAACATCCTCATTCTTGTGGTGCATTTGTTAAGGTTGATAAACCGATATTGATATGTTATTATTAACTAAACTCCATAGTTTACTTTAGGATTCACTTTTTGTAAGGAGCCCTGGTGCACAACGGTTAAGTGCATTCACCTGTTAACCAAAATGTCGGTGGTTTGAACTCATCCAGTGGCTCCCAGGAACAAAGACCTGCAGATCTGCTCCTGTAAAGATTACAGCCTAGGAAACCCTATGGGGCAGTTCTACTCGGTCACATGGGATCAGCAGGAGTTGGAATCAACTTGATGGCACCCAACAACAACAAAAGTCGGATTTATGTATCATTTCTTTCATGCTTGTATGCTTTTGTATCCTGTTAATGACCCCTTCCCTAGCCATGATGATAAAATCATTTACAGTCTTGTATTGAGCTAAGAGGCAACTCACATACTTGCTGACCACAGAGAAACTCTGTGTTCTTCAGAAAGCTCCTGGCTCCAGCTGCTCACAGAGGAATTTGGGCCAGACTTAAACGGAAAAGGGGGTTCAGATGGGAGAGAAATTCCTCCTGAAATCTCATGGCCCATTGGACAAAACTCTAAGAATGTCAACGCGCAGCCCAAGGGCCAGATTAATCAACCTACCTCAGAATTTCCCCTGATTAATGAGGTAAATGCCAGACGGGAGTCCAAGCTCTCTCTCTATTGCCTTCTAACTTAGGAAGGGAACTGCTTTCTCAGAAACAGTAAAAAGTGGCCAGGATTCTGGAGACACTCATTTCCAAGCCATAAACATACTTAATACTAGCTGTCTTTTTCACAGACTATATCCTTGGCCCCAACTGCAAATAAGAGTTTATCTACTTTTCTGAGGTTAAAAATCTCGACTCTAATTTTCTAATGTTTATTTCCTTCACCAAGTGCTTTTACTGGGGTCCCTCATGCATCAAGCCTTTATAGCCTACTTCCAAAATTCTACATTAGTTAGAAATCACAGCAAAATCAATGAGAGTAATTAACCTTCATGGTTTTATAATCTCACTTTCTGTGTCTTGGTAAATTTACCAAAGAAACGTATTGAAAAAGATTCTCTGTTTTATTTGCAGTTGTTGTTGTTGCTAAGTGCTGTTGAGTCGGTTCTGACTCATAGCAACCCTGTGTACAACAGAACAAAACACTGCCCGGTCCTGCTCCATTCTCACAATCATTGCCATGTTTGAGCCCACTGTTGCAGCCACAGTGTCAATTCATCTTGTTGAGGGTCCTCCTCTTTTTCGCGGACCTTCTACTTTACCAAGCATGATGTTCTTCTCTGGGAACAGATCCCTCCTGATACCATGTCCAAAGTACATAAAACTAAGTCTCACCATCCTCGCTTCTGAGGAGCATTCCTGCTGTCCTTTTCCAAGACAGATTTGTCTGTTCTTCTGGCAGTCCCTGGTATATTCAATATCTTCCCCAACCCAGTAATTCAAAGGCATCCATTCTTCTTGGGTCTTCCTTATTCGTTGTCCAGCTTTCACATGCATATGAGGCAACTGAAAATACTACGGCTTGAGTCAGACGCAGCTTAGTCCTCAACGGTGACAACTTTGTTTTTTAACACTTTAAAGAGATATTTTGCAGCAGATGACTGCTGCTTCCATGGGTGTTGATTGTGGATCCAAGTAAAATGAAATCCTTGACAACCTCAATATTTTCTCCATTTATCATGATGTTGCTTATTGGTCCAGTTGTGAGGATTTT
>NW_004444112.1:4584380-4616566 GCF_000243295.1 Trichechus manatus latirostris
TGATTGTGGATCCAAGTAAAATGAAATCCTTGACAACCTCAATATTTTCTCCATTTATCATGATGTTGCTTATTGGTCCAGTTGTGAGGATTTTTTATGTCTTTATGTTAAGGTGTAATCCACACTGAAGTCTGCAGTCTTTGTTTTTTATCAGTAAGTGCTTCAAGTTCTCTTCGCTTTCAGCAAGCAAGGCTGTGTTATCTATTTGCAACCGGTGGCAATATTTTGCAAACACTGCTTCAAGGCAAGCCTCAAAGCATCCCACCTCTCACAAGAATGCTACCCTGAAGTCCCTCTTTGTAGAAATTCTAGAGCTCCAACTGCTTGAGAAGGATGAGAAGAATTTTTATTTTTTTATTTTTTAATTTTTTCCCATACAAAAATTTATACATACGTTGTTATGTGACTCTAATTGCTCTCCCCATACTGTTACAGCACTCTCCTCCTTTCCACCCCTGATTCCCCATTTCCATTCAGCCAGCTCCTAACCCTCTCTGCCTTCCCATCTTACCTCCAGACAGAAGCTGCCCATTTAGTCTCTGGTATCTACTTGTTCTAAGAGGCACATCCCTCACGAGTATCACTTTATGTCCCACAATCCAGTCCAATCCCTGTCTGAAGAGTTGGCTGGATGAGAAGAATCTGAACATTTATATAAAAAGCAACTGGAGGTGAATGGAAAAACAAAATGTGGAATATAAACACAATGAAATACTACTCAGCCTTAAAGAGAAATGAAGTCCTGATGCATGCCACAACGTGGACGAACCTTGAAAACATCATGTTGAGTGAAATCAGTCAGTCGCAAAAGGGCAAATACAGTATGACCTCACTTATATAAAATAAGCATATATATAGAAACCAAAGATTATTAGTGGATTATTAGTGGTTACCAGGGGTAGGAGGGAAGGGGAAAGGGGAAGTTATTGCTTTGAGGGCAGTGAGTTCAGGTTAATTGTTGTGGAATGATTTTCAGAAGCTTAGAATGGTCGCACACTATGAAAAATGTAATCAATAACATTGGATTGCACATGTGGAAGTTGTGTTGGTGAATGTGTAAGTGTGTGTACTTTCACCACACACACACAAAAGCAATGGGAATTCCTTGAGGTGTTTTAGGCAAAGACAGGTCATGGTCTAGATTTTCCTGTAAGAAATTCTAGTCTGACTGTTTTGATCAAAGAGTCTATAGAAGAATCCTGATCAAAAGGGGGAAGAATGTAGAACAGAATTTAAAATTCTCAATGGGATCCAGGCTGGGTGAACCCCTGAAGCTATTGTACTGAGATCATCTTTAAACTTTAAAGCTTAAGCCAAATCTATTCCCTGAAGTCTTCTTTGAACAAAAAAAAAAGGTTTATCTTAATAAGTAAAGTATGTTTGCCTTGAGCATTGTGCTCTTTTAAAGAACTATCTGTACGGGATCAAATTGACAACAGCAATTTGAAATGTTAGATGAGAAGCTGAGGGGGTAGGGAGTTTAAGTCAATGGTGGTGGAACAATTTGGAGAAGAATAGTGAGAATGTTTGCACAATTTGAAGAATGTAATAAATGTCACTGACTTGCACATGTAGAAATTGTTGAAATGATGTATGACTATATTTTCACCAAAATAAGAAAAAAAAAAAAAAGAAATTTCAATCTGTCTCCTGTGTGGATGTAGGGATCCAGGTGGGAGATGATGGTAGACTGGATCCAGGAGAGAGAAGGGGAGATGGAGAGAAGGGAGCTGATACAGGAGTCACTCTGGAGACATAACTGACAGCCTTTGGTGACCAGAGGTCCCACGTGTGGGAAGAGGGAGTCAAGGAGTCAGTTTCTGCCTCTGAGAACTGGGTGGCTGGGGCCTTCTTTTCCTGAGAAGAAAAATACATGCTGTTTAGCATGGCGACCTTAGAACAAAATGTTGCCATCTTCATGATCTTTGCTATGTTTGAATCCATTGTTTTGGCTAGTGTGTCAATCCATCCCATGGAGAGTTTCCCTTGTTTTCGCTGACTCTCCACCTTACCAAACATAATGTCCTTTTCTAGAGATTGGTCTTTCCTAATGATGTGTCCAGAGTAAGCAAATCAAAGTCCTGCCATCTTTGCTTCTAAGGAGCACTCTGGTTGTATTTCTTCTAAGACTGATTTATTCATTCTTCTGGCAGTCCTCCACGGTATATTTAATATTGTTTGCCAACATCATTTAAATACATGTTGTTGCTGTTGTTATTAGTTGCTGTTGTGTTAATTCTGACACATGATGACCCCACGTGTGCAGAATAGAACTGTGCTCCATAAAGTTTTCAAGGCTATGACCTTTTGGAAGCAGATTGCCAGGCCTGCCTTCCAAGATGCCTCTGAGTGGATTTGAACTGCCAACTTTAGTCTACTAGTTGAGGGCTTAATCGTTTGCGCCACCCAGGCATTTCTTTTAAATACATACCAGATGTTAATTTGCTGAAAAGAACCTTCTATGAAGAGAGGGAGGAAAAAACAAAAACAAACAAAAAATGTCCTCTCTCTGGGAAGACTGAATAGGATTTTCTACTATTTCACTATTTGACAGAAAGCCAGGACGAACAGCCTAATATAGCCACATCTTATGTCTATGTCATTATGGCTCTGTGTCTTACAAAATCCTTAGGGGAAAAGAAAGATTGGATGTAGAATTGTTGGGTCAAAAGGAATGAAAAGTTTTAAGACTTTTTGACACAAAGTGGAAAATATAACCAATGTCACGGAACAATATGTGTAGAAATTGTTAAATAGGAACCTAATTTGCTGTGTAAACTTTCACCAAAAACTAAATAAAATATTTAAAACAATTTTTAAGACTTTTAATCTAGAATACTAAATGTTATTCTCTATTCAGAGAGCCTAGAGATAAAGGCTGCTTTTAGTTTGCTGCCTTTTAAATATGCATATTAAAAAAAAACAAAACCATTGCTATCGAGTTGATTCCGACTCATGGTGACCCTATAGGACAGAGTAGAACTGCCCTTTAGGGTTTCTAAGGATCAACTGGTGGATTCAAACTGCCAACATTTTGGTTAGCAGCCAAGCTCTTAACCACTACACACCAGGGCTTCACAGAGACTATAGTGGCCTGCAAAGCCTAAAATATTTACTATCTGGTCCTTTATGGAAGAAGTTTTCCAATCCCTGCTCAGTTACGTTTTATCATCTTTTCTTTTCACTGGTGAGTATTTCCCTGCTTCATTAAATATCCTTCAAAACTGTAATTGCATTTGTAAAACGGAGAGCATTTTCTTTCTGTTTGCAGCTAGGAAAATTCTGAATTCTCATCAGATTTACTACCTTCTTTCCAATTTTTTGATTTCACAAAAATGCTGCAATAATGTACTTTTCACAATAGCCAAAAAGTGGAAACAACAAAAACATCCATCAGCAGATGAATGGATGAAAAAATGTGGTATATACACAAAATGGAATACTACTAAGCCGTAAACAGAAATGAAATCCTGATGCATACCACAACATGGATGAACCTAGAAAGTATTATGCTGAAAGAAATAAGTCAGTCACAAAAGGACAAATACTGTATTATCTCACTTACATGAAATAAGCAAAAATACAGAAGCCAAAGATTATTAGTGATTACCAGGGGTGGGAGGGGGGGTGTTTTGACTTAGGGGGCATTGAGTTTGCGTTAACGGTGGTGGATTGATCTGGAAAAGGGTAGCAACAAAGGCTGCACAACTTGAAGAATGTAATCAATGTCACTGAATTGTACATGTAAAAATTATTGAATTGGTGGTTTTGTTGTATGTATTTTCACTGCAATAAAAATTAAAAAGCTAAAAAAAAAAAATGCTGCAACAAACATCCTTGTGCATGCTTCCTGGGAATTTGTGCCAGGATCCATTATGGCTACATTTCTAAAGAGGGTATGACTTAGATAGTCAAAGGGATTATGCCTTATGAATTTCAATACATTGTAACAAAGTTCTCAATAGGAAAGCTGTATCCATTTTCTGCCCCACTAGCAGCAAATGAAAGGATGCCCTGGTTAGTACTTTAAGGTCCCTGGGAGGGGCACAAACAGTTTGCAGGCAATTACTATCCTAAAGTTTGGCAGTTCAAATCCACCCAGTGGCACCATGGAAGAAAGGCCTGGCAATCTGCTACTGTAAAGATTACAGCCAAGAAAACCCTATGGAGCAGTTCTACTCTGTAACATATGGCTTGCCATGAGTTGGAATTGACTCAACAGCAATGGTTTTGGTTTTGGCTTTTTGGTCAGTAATCTACCTTCCAAGGAGCCTTGGTGGCACAATAGTTAAGCACTGAGATGCTAACTCAGTGGCTCCATGGGAGAAAGACCTGAAGATCTGCTTCCATAAGGATTACGGCCTAGAAAATCCTATGGCGAAGTTCTATTCTGTCACATGGGGTCGCTGTGAGTCAGAATCGACTCGACAGCACCCGATAACCCACTTAGCGCAAGGGATCTACACTACAGGCAGTTATCAAAGAAATGGGAGATATTGCAACAGCCAAATAGATACAAACTGTGAAGAACTGTGGGGAACTGGCAATATATCATCATTCATTCCATCATTTAGTGTTTGCATTAGTTGTTGTTTCAATAAACTTGGAGTCCTACTCTTACACCAGGCACTGTGTAGCATTTCCTGGGTTTGCTGGGCTTACAGTCTTGCACAGGCTCTCCTCTCCTTGTACTTATATTTCGGGGAAAACGAGAGAGAGTTTGAGGAGAAAAGAATAAACAGATAAAAATCCAAGATCTCATCAGATAGTGACAAATACTCTGATAGAAGTGTTGCTGTTGTTAGGTACCATTAGGTCAGTCCCCGACTCATGGCCGTCCCATGTACAACAGAATGAAATGCTGCTCGGCCTTGCAACATCCCCATAATGGATTGTGGATGGAATCGTTGTGATCTATAGGAAGTAGATCATCAGGCCTTTCGTCCTAGTCCGTCCTAGTCTGGAAGCTCCACTGAAACTTGTAAAGCAACACAGCAGTTTGCAAGCCTCCACTGACAGACAGGTGGTGGCTGTGCTTGAGGTGCATCAGCAAGGAATTGAACCTGGGTCTTCTGCATGGATGGTGAGAATTCTACCGGTGAACCACCTCTGCCCTTGCTAACAGAAGTAGAGGAGATGAAAGTCAGAGTGACTCCCAGGGATAGGGGTGGGAGATGGGGGCTGCAGGTCGCTTAGCTGTGATGGTCAGAGAAGGCCTAGAAATACAACAGTTGACTGAATTCTTAAATGAAAAACAGCCATGCCTCTTTTGCCATGAGACCAGAAGAACTGGATGGTGCCTGGCTACCATTACTGAGTGTTTTGATCAAAGATTCTAGAGAAGAATCCTGATCAAAAAGGGGACAATGCAGAACAGAATTTAAAATTCTCGTGGAATCCAGAATCTCTGGAGCCATGGAGGCTGGATGAACCTCTGAACCTATTGTCCTGAGATAATCTTTAACCCTGAAACCAAAAATATCTGTTAAAGTCTTCTTAAAACCAAACAATAGTTCAGTTTAACTAGTAAAGAATGTCTGCCCTGAGTACTGTACTCTTTTAAAATCTATCTATATGGGATCAAATTGACAATAGCAACTCAAAAGTTTAGATAGGAAACTTAGGGGGCAGTGAGTTTATGTTAATGGGGGAGGAACAACTCAGAAAAGGAAGATGAGAGTGATTGCACAATCTGAAGGTGTAATCACTGTCACTAAATTGTACCTGTAGGAATTGTTGAATGGGTGTATGTTCTGCTGTGTATATTTTCAACAACAAAAATAAATTGTCAAAAACAAACAAACAAACAAAAAAGAGCCAGCAGTCTGAGAGTTCAGGCAGAAGCATCAGCAAGTGCAAAGGTCCTGGGGTAGGAACAAGCTTGGGTGTTCATGGATCAGGAGGAGGGCTAGATAGTTGAGTGCAGTAGCCAAGGAGGGAGATGAGGACAGAGGCAGCAGCAAGGTCATATCCTGCAGGGCCTTTTTGTCCATGGTAAGTGCAATGGGAAGCTACTGGGATTTGAAACAGGGATGCACATTATTTGATGTATATTGGGTTTTCAAAATCACACTGGCTGCTGGGCGGAGACCAGAGCAGTACAAGAGCAGTTGAAGGGAGACCAGTGAGGAGCTGTTGAATTTATTCAGGCAAGAGATGATGGTGGCTTGGACTATACTGGTGACTGTGGGAGTGACAAAAAGCAGATAGTGGGGGAATGATAACATTTTCAATCGAAACATAACATGAGGGGCACAAGATTTATGGTCCGTTGGGGAGTTCTTGTTCTCCAGAAAGAAGCATTTAGAAACTTCATATAAGGCCCAGTGTCCACCTGAAGCTTCCCCATTCATGAGCTAAATTCCAGGCTGGAGTCCAAAGCAATATAAATATCACCATCAGATTCTGATTTTCTCAGAAACTGCATAATGTGTTCACTGTGTTGGACATGGCCACAGCAGTATATTTTATGTACTAGACAGCTTTCTGGGAGGTTAGGTACCTCAATCCAGTTTTTCCTCTAACTTTTTTTGGGGGTTGACAGTCTTAACACCCATATTTTGCAATGTGTAGATGTCTGTCCCTGAAGGGACTGTCATAGTAAGGGTTCAATACATAAGTGTCCCATGGATTTCGGCAATAGATTCAAAGTGTTACTACAAAACCATGTGAGGAATTTCACTCTTGTTACTATGTAGTCTTAGTCTTTGTGCATTCACATGTACACACACTCCTCCCTGCCCATATTAGTAGTTGTGGCAGAGCCCAGTGTTGAGGACACTACCCTAACCTCTTGTGAGGGCTAGAAATAACAGGGGCAATGTTATGAAGTCTCAGAAGTTAACCAATAGCATAGAATCTAGACTGTCTATTGTAGACAATGATTTAGGCCATGTGTCACTCATCCTTCTCATTTATCTTCCACATTTGCCTGTGAACATTAAGTTCCCAAAGTTGTGTTTTTCCCCAGGAGGGTGGTATAGGCAGCCAACACTAAGACCCTTCCAGAATTTAAGAATTAGTCAGAAATTAAGTTGACCCAGAATGAAAAGAAACACTATGCTTTTGTCTGGACCATCCATCCATAAAATCATCCATCCATCCATCCATTTGTCCATCTGTCTGTCCATCCATTCATCCATCTATATATCCATGCATCCATGCATCCATGCATCCATTCATCCATGAATCCATCCATGCATCCATCCATCCAACATTCATCTATTCAAGAAAGAAAATATGTCTCTAAGATGTTATGAGCACAAAAATCATATATTGATTTAAATATTAATGTTCTATGTTGAAGGTTAATGAGAACAGGAAAGTCGTCTTTCTGGTTAACTTTTGTATCCCAGCAATTAAAATCTGTCTTAGGCTGGGTTCTCTAGAGGAGCAAACCCACTGAAGTACGTGTGTGTGTATATATATCTATATATCTATATCTATATATATATATATCTATGTACGTATGTACATAGAGATTTATCTCAAGGAAATGGTTCACTCAGTTGTGGAGGCTGACAATTCCCAAATCCGTGGGTCAGGCATCAGGCTGGAGGCTTCTCCTGACTCATGTGGTTGAAGGGGCTGATGAATCCAAAATTGGCTGCTCAGATGGCAGGCTGCTGGCTCGTGGGGCTGCAGGAGCTGGCGAATCCCAAAATCTGCAGGTCAGACAGTAGGCTGCTGGCTCATGTCCCAAGACCTGGAGGTTAGAGGATTACAAATTGGATGCAGGATAGAGAGAGGACGACTTTACCAGAACATCCATATATATTGGATGCAGGTCACCACCCACCCACCCACCTCCCACCGATGAAAAGTCTCCTTTCAGCTGACTGGCTGCTCACATCAGATCACAAATGGAGGATGATTACATAATATCTACCAAACCACAGAGAATCATGGTCTAGCTAAGTTGACACATAACCTTAACCATCCCAGTATCCTTGCTTATAATTGGGTGACCAATTCATATTTGTTGTTGAATGTTGTTTGTGCCAATGAACAAAACTTGTGCCTTCTGCAGCATGTCTCATGGACGTGAGGACCAGTATCACTGTGAGCTGCTTACTTTTCTGCCTTTCCCTATAGACCATGAGTTCTTTGAGGGCTCAGACCTTGCATAACTCCCCTTTGACTCTAGGAAAGCTGTGGCCCTGGTTGGCCAGCCCCTCACAGATCAAGGAACCTGGGTGGGCAGGTCAATGGAGATGCTGAGTGTAACTCTCAGAAATCCTGGTAGCAAGCAACAGAAACAAATATGACTGACTCTAGCTATGAAGAAGATTTCCTCAGTAGTGCAAATGGTTAACACACTCAGATGCTAACTGGAAGGTTGGAGGTTCTTATCCACCCAGAGGTGCCTCGGAAGAAAGATCTGGCAATCTACTTTAAAAAAATCAGCCATTGAAAACCCTATGGAGCACAGTTTTACTCTGACACACATGAGGTCACCATGAGTTGAAATGGACTCAACAGCAACTTTTTTATATATAAATATTAATGCTTACAGTGAATAATTAATAAAATCTAAGTGCTTTTCATGACCCACAAGGACACCCTTGACCTGAGCTTGCTCCCTAGCCACCTCAGTCTTGCGGTGGCTATTGGCTTCTCCTTGAATATCCCAAAAGCTCCCACCTCCAGAGGTTTGCCCTTGCTGGTCCCACTGCCTGGAATGATTTTCCCTCATGACTGGTCCCCCACTTCCCTTATACATCTGCTCAATTGTCACCACCTCATAGAAGCCCTTCTGGACCCCTTAGCTAAAATAGCCTCCCCTTCTTAAAAGCTTGTGAGTGGCCACCGAACATACAACAATTTATCTCTAGGAGCAGCAGAGGAAGGAGACTCAGGAATCAGAGAAGGAAATGGATTACAGGTCTAATTGCCTCCATGAACTATTACCTCCTTCGCCATGAGACAAGAAGAAATGAATGGTGCCCAGCTACCATTACTGAATGTTTTGATCAAGGACCCAATAGATGGATCCTGGTCAAAAGGAGGAAAACTGTGGAACAAAACTTCAAATTCATATGGATCCAGACTAAGGGAACCCACCAATCTAGTGCCCTGAAATAATCTTTAAACCTTGAACTGAAACGATCCCATGAAGTGATTGTTAAACTAAACAACAGTTCGGTTCAATTAATAAAGAATGTTTGCCTTGAGTGATGAACTCTTATAAAGAATTATCTATATGCGTGTAAACTGACAACAGTTAATCTGAAGCACAGATGAGAACTTTAAGGGGCAGGGAGTCTAAATTAATGGTGATGAAACAATATGGGTACAGACAGTGAGAATGCTGACACAACGTGAAATAGCAACCAATGTTATTGAATTGTACATGTAGAAATTGTGAATGGGTATGTTTAGTTGTGCCCATTGCCACACACACACACACACACACGCACACACAAGCCTCTCCTGACACTCTCTGCCCCTGTTGTGTTTCTTCATTGCTTTTATCACTCTTTCACTGTTCACTCTCTATAACCCCAGCTAGACCAAAAGCCCCAAGAAGGCAGGGATTTTCAACTACATTTCGGCTCGCTTACTTTGGACACACCATCAGAAAACACCAATTGCTAGAAAACGACATCATGGATGGTAAAGTGGAGGGTCAGCAGAAACTAGGGAAACTCTCCATGAGATGGATTGACACAATGGCTGAAACAATAGATTCAAACATACCAACAATCATGAAGATGGCGCAGGACAGGGCCACGTTTCATTCTGTTGTACATATGTTGCCATGAGTCGGAGCTGATTCAATGGCAACTAATAACAACAACAACAAAGTTTCTGTTGCACCCACAACCCCTAGTCTGATGCCTGGCACACAGTAAATACACAGTACATGTTTATGGAATAAATGAACACATGTTTCAGATGAACAAATGTCCTCAATGATGCCTTCAGCATTAGGGTCTCAGGGCAGAGACCACTTGTTTTTCTCACCATTGCATCCCTAGCTTCAGGAATAGGGTAGGGTACCCACTGGGGCTCGATCAGTGTCAGATCAATATGTTGAATGCATCAATGGAATATGACAAGTGGCTTAAAAGCAAGAAAGAGGTTGAGAGCAAGTTTCAGAACGGTCAGTTGATAGAACACCCTATTCAGTCCTTCTCGTATCTCATCACCCTGTTTCATTTTCGTCATTGCCCTCACAGTTCTCTGAAATTATTTCTCATCTCTCTCTGTTTACCGCTTTTGCTATTAGCCCCTGATTCATGGAGACTTCAAGCACAACGGAACAAAACATTGCTCAGTCCTGCGCCATCCCCATGACCAGTTGCAGATAGGGTTGTTGTGATCCATGGGGTTTTTATGGGCTGATTTTCAGAAGTAGATTGCCAAGTACACAATACTGGGGAAGCCAGCACGACTTGACCGAGGCAAGGTCATGGAAGCTTTATAGACTCATCCAAACTCTCTGAGGGACGGAATTGTTGGGCTGAGGCCTGGGGACCATGGTTTTGGGAGAAATCTAGCTCAATTGGCATAACATAGTTTATAAAGAAAATGTTCTATATTCTACTTTGGTGAGTAGCGTCTGGGGTCTTAAAAGCTTGTGAGTGGCCATCTAAGATACTCCACTGGTCCCACCCTGTCTGGAGCAAGGAAGAATGAAGAAAACAAAAACACAAGGGAAAAATTTGTCTAAAGGACTAATGGACCACAACTACCATAGCCTCTACCAGACTGAGTCCAGCACAACTAGATGGTGCCCAGCTACCACCACTGACTGCTGTGACAGGGATCACAATGGAGGATCCTGGACAGAGCTGGAGAAAAATGTAGAACAAAATTCTAACTTACACAAAACAGACCCGAATTACTGGTCTGACAGAGACTGGAGAAACTTCAAGTATGGCCCCTGGACATCCTTTTAACTCAGTACTGAAGTCACTCCTTCAGCCAAAGATTAGATAGGTCCATAAAACAAAATGTGACTAAATAGGCACACCAACCTAGGGGCAAGGCTGAGAAGGCAGGAGAGGACAGGAAAGCTGGTAATGGGGAACACAGTGTCTAGAAGGGGAGAGTGTTGACACACCGTGGGGTTGGCAACCAATGTCACAAAACAATATGTGTACTAACTATTTAATGAGTAACTAATCTGCTCTCTAAACCTTCATCTAAAGCACAGTTAAAAAAAAAAAGAAGAAGTAGATTGCTAGGCCTTTCCTACTAGTTTTTCTTTGTCTGGAAGCTCCGCTGAAACCTGTTCAGCATCATAGCAACACGTAAACGTCTGCTGATGGGTGATGGCGGCACTCAGCAAAACTGAGACTGTTTTCACTGGTTCTGCAGGAGGCTTGTGAGTTCTCACGAAGTCTGCAGAGGCCCACATGGCCAATTTTATTTTCTTCTGCAATGACCCCATTGAAGGATACCCATGAATGGGCACAAAAAGATGAGCCTGGCCCAGTGTTGGGGAGGAGGCTGCAGGAGTGGCCTCTCTCCCAGTCCTTCCCCTACCCCACAACCGGTCTTGGTCTTTGTCAGGGCCCTTGTCTGTTCTCCTTCAAGAGCTGTCACTTGATGTGCTAGACAGAGGCAGGCTCAGGCCATTACCATGGAAACAGTAGCTGGAATGCAGCAGGAGAGAGGAGGGGTCTGAAGGACTGAGAGAGACAGCCTGTTGTTTGGTGCTGTCGAGTGAATTCCAACTCCTGGCAGCCCTATGTGACCCAGCAGAACTGCCACACAGGGTTGCCTAGGTTGTAATCATTACGGGAGCTGATCGCCAGGTTTTTCTCCCCTGGAGTTATTGGGTGGGTTCGAACCATCAACCTTTTAGTTAGCAGCTGAGCACTTAACTGTTGCACCACCAGGGCTCCTACAGCGGTAGCCTAGGAGGAGAGAAATTTCCTGTTCTGTAGTTAGACTGTGCTGGGATCAGAATGCCTGGCTCGGACGAAGCAGGTGCTTCATAAAAGTTTGCTGAAACACTATTGGCCCTGCCTCCTCCCCAAGTCTAACTGAACCAAGAGAACTTTCTCCTCATTTCTGTGCATTCAAGGGAGAACCACACACAGTCAGTCCACCTTATTAGATGAACTTTGTTAGCTGAATCGAAAATAATACGTGGCCCAAATAGTTAGGCACTCTGCTACTAGCAGAAGAGTTAGTGGTTCGAACCTGACCAGAGGCTCCTGGGAAGAAAGGTCAGGCGATCTGCTTATAAAAGGTAACAGCCATGAAAACCCTATGGAGCACAGTTTTACCCTACACACATGGGTCGCCATGCCTCGGAATAGGCTTGATGGCAACTAACAACAACATCAAAAGCCGTGAAGAGGGGGCAGTGGTGGTTCAGTGGTAGAATTCTCACCTTCCATGCAGGTGACTTGGTTTTGATTCCTAGTCAGTGCACCTCAGGCCCAGCTACCACCCATCTGTCAGTGTGTTGCTGTGATGCTGAACAGGTTTCAGCGAAGTTTCCAGACTAAGATAGAGTAGGAAGAAAGGTCTGGTAACGTACTTCCGAAAAATCAGCCAATGAAAACCGTATGGAGCACAGCAGTCCCATCTGCAGCCAATCATTTGTTCATGGGGTCACTAATGCCGTAGCAGCCAACAACAAAAGTAGTGAACAAAGAGAGATGAAAATCATTTCAGAAAAGACAGAATCAGTAACAGTGTCCTGTGAGCTGTATTGGAGCCCAAGGCAAAAGGAAAAATCAGTTATACAGATACTGTATTTAAAAAATTTTTTTATTGTTTTATTTAAAATTTTGATAATTTTTCATCATGGATTTTTTGCATTAATTTTTATCTTTTAGACTTTGCATTAAAATATTATTGATCTTAAATATCCCCTGAAGTCTTCTTAATAGTTTAGCTTAACTAGTAAAGAATGTCTGCTTTGAGCATTGAACTCTTTGAAGTACTATCTTCATGAGATCAAATTGACAACAGCAACTCGAAAGATCAGGTAGGAACCTTAGGCGGCAGTGAGTTTATGTTAATGGGGGAGGAAAAACTTGGAAAAGGAGAGTAAGAATGGTTGCACAACTCGAAGAATATAATCAATGTCACTGAATTGTACATGTAGAAACTGTCGAATGGGTGTATGTTCTGCTGTGTATATTCTTAACAACAACAAAATAAATAAAATTAAAAAAATTAAACTATTAAAACACATTATATCATGTTCAATATGCTATTGCATATTAGTATTAAATTAGGTGAAAATTATAATGAAAACTTTTTTCATGAACGCAATAACAATAAAAGTGCTATAAACAAAAAACACTTTTTATTTGATTCCTGAGTTTTTTGGTGTCTTCTTAAATTTTGTACCCAAGGTGAGTGCTTCACTTGCCTCATCGTAGCTTCACGAATGAAGGAATAGTCCATCCAAAGAGAATGAGAAGAGAAAGCCAAGGATCTGAGGCTGAGATCAGTATAAATTAACATTAAATTCTTTCCTTGTGACCATTAGGGAAAATATTACCCAAGCCAGCAGGAGTTGAACATCCATGTGATCGATAAAATCCATTGCTGTCAAGTCAATTCCAACTCATAGTGACTCTATAGGACAGAATAGAACTGCCTCACAGGATTTCCAAGGAGTAGCTAGCGGATTCGAACTGCCAACCTTTTGGTTAGCAGCCTGAGCTCTTAACCACTGCACTACCAGGGCTCCATGTGATTGATAAAATCAAAAACTAAACCCATTGCAGTCAAGTCAATTCCGACTCATAGTGACCCATGGGACAGAGTAGAACTGCCCCATAGAGTTTCCAAGGAGCGCCTGGTGGATTTGAACTGCCGACTTTTATGGTTAGCAGCTGTAGCACCTAACCACTACACCATCAGGGTTTCCATGTGATTGATAGTTGGGCCTTATTTCGCTCCTTCTCTTTATCTATCTGAGGAGCTCTGATGGCACAATGGTTAAGCGCTCAGCTGCTAACCAAAAGGTCAGGTTTGAACCCATCCAGCAGCTCCATGGGAGAAAGAACTTTCGATTTGCTCGCATAAAGACTACAGCTTAGGAAACCCTGTGGGGCGGTTCTACTCTGTCCTATAAGGCCAGTACGCGTTAGAAGCAACTCGATGACACACAGCAACAACAACAACAGCAACAACCACAAAAGGAGTCCCTGGGTGGTGCACATGTTTAAGCACTCAGCTACTAGCATAAAACCTTCTGAAGAAAGGCCTGGCGATCTGCTTCTGTAAAGATTACAGCCAAGAAAACCCTACGGGGCAGTTCTACTGTGTCATGTGGGGTCGCCACAAATCGGAGTCAACTCGACGCCACCCAACAACATCTTCATTTATCCCGTTATCCCTTCAGTTCCCTAGGCAACCAGCCAACACTGGGCAACCTCTAGGACCTGGAGAATTGGACTGGAATGATACTGATCCCGAAAGGAACAGGCAGTGTGTCTTTGTCTGGCATATCCAACATCCCACCAAGTACCCATTCGTCCAAGAAAGGAAGTTAATGCTCTCACATCATGTTACATGAATAAGAGCACCAGAATACCAACTGTGAGCTCAACAGAATCCATTTATCCACATTTTAAATACAGTTGTTAACACCCTGCTATGTGCCAGGCAAGGAGCCCTAGTGGTGCAGTGGTGAAGTGCTTGTCTGCTAACTGAAAGGTCAGCAGTTGGAACCCACCAGCCACTCCTCTGGAGAAAGACCTGGTGATCTGCTCCTGTAAAGATTACAGCCTAGGAAACCCTATGGGGCAATTCTATTCTGTCCTGTACAGTCACTATGAGTTCGAATCGACTCGATGGCAATGGGTTTGGTTTTGGTTTTACATGACAGGCATTCTGGTAGGCAATGAGGATACAGTGGAGAACAAAAATATCTACTGGTTTACCATTCCTCTCCCCAACTAGACTATGAGCTCCATGTTGTTGGGTGCCATTGAGTCAATTCTGACTCACAGCAACCCCATGAGACAGAGCAGAACTGCCCTATAGGGTTTCCAAGGCTGTAATCTTTATGGGAGCCGAGCAGCTGGTGGGTTCGAACCACTAACCAACCTTTCTGTTAACAGCTGAGCAATTAACCACCACATCACCAGGGATCCTTAAGCTCCCTAAGGGCAGGGGTATTGACTTTCTCTCTTCCTGGTGTTCCCCTTTGCCTAGCATGACCCTGGCATGCAGTAGACCTCTCACAAATGTTTGCTGAATGAATGAAAAATTATTTTTTGAAGGAACAAATGTCTCCCACAGCCCAACTCCGTCTTTTTTTTTTTTTTTCTTGTATCACCAGCTCCCAAAATAGCTGATCCTTATTTGTTGAATAAATAAATAAATAAGTGAGCAAGTAGAAGAGATGCGGCTGATGTCACTTGCACTTAAAGGAGATGTGTGATTTCTTTCTTTCTTTCTTTTTTTTTTCATTTGGTTATTCATTTATTCAACAAAAATACTAGTAACTGAAGCCATAATGGGGAAAAAACACAAACTAGGAGCTATCAACAGGAACTGCTGCACTGAATATTATTGTTGATATAAAATCAATATCAAGTCCGAATTACCTAGGGCACTTAGGGGGTTATATTCAAGAGTAATTTTTTTTTTTTTTTGCATTGTACTTTAGATGAAGACTTACAGAGCAAACTAGTTAAACAATTAAACAGTTAGTGCACAGGAGACGTGTGATTTCTAGCAGTGTTTAGGGAGGTCCTCACAACTGTGATCTTTTGCAAAGTTCCCATTTCTTCTTTTTATTAATTTTTTTTTTAATTTTGGTGAAAGTATACACAGCCAAAAACACACCATTTCAACAATTTGTACATGTACAACTCAGTGACATTGACGACATTCTTCAGGCTGTGCAACCATTATCGCCCTCCTTTTCCAAATCATTCCACCACCATTAACATAAACTCACTGCCCCTTTCAGATTCCCATCCAGTCTTTCGTGTTGCAGTTGTCAATTTGATCTCACATAGATAATTCTTTAAAAGAGCACAGTGCTTAAACGATTCATTTCAACAGGGACAAAAGTTCTGCCTGGACCACTCCCTGAGTCCCCCCTAACCCCCAGTTAGAAATTAGTTCCTCTGGTCTGTTTTCCTTCAAGAGCAATAATCTGTGGTACAGAAAGAAGGCAGGCACAGACTGTTGCCATGGAAACGGCAGCTGGAGTGGGGAAGGAGAGGGGTTAGAGAAGGAGACTGGAATTTTCCAGGCTCTGATATCAGAGCATGTGTGGGCTCAGAATGCCAGGTGAGCACACTGTAAGTGCATAATAAATGTCTCTGTAGACAGAATGAATGAATGTGCCTCTCTTTTCCTCACCCTGGTCTTATCTGTCTTGGAAAATGTTTATCCACTTTTCAGGGTTGAAATCTGTGGTGTCTACATTTGATTTTAGTGACAACTGCACAACTTTGGTGCTCTTGATTAATTGAATTATGTTAGAGGAACTCAAAATAATAACACAGAGCTGTAAACTCATAGAGAAAGACGACAATTTTGTATAGTCCTAAGTGCAATGGAACAAGCAAAACTGGGATTTGGGGCTGGCTGGCTGTGTGAGACGTTCTGTCAATGAAACTTGCTCTCATTCATGGAGATTTATCTATATGGATATTGTTTGTTGTTAGTTGCTGACTAGTAGATTCCGACTCATGGTGACCCCATGCGTGGAAAGTAGAACTACTCCATAGGGTGTTCAAGAATGAACACCAGCCCATTCTTCTGAGGCACCTCTGAGTGGGTTTGAACCACCAACCTTTTGGCAAGTAATCAAGTGCTTAACCTTTTGCACCATGCAGAGACTACCCACTGCTGTTGAGTCGATTCTGACTCATAGCAACCCTGTAGTACAGAGTAGAACTACCCCATAGGATTTCCAAAGCTGTAATCTTTACAGGAGCAGACTGTCACATCTTTCCCCCATAGAGCAGCTAGTGGGTTTGAACCGCTGACCTTTCAGTTAGCAGCCAAGTGCTTAACCATTGCGTCACTATAGGTAACTCATATTCTTTAATCTGTTACATTATATTCCATTGTATGAATATACTACAATTTATTTATCCATTCTCCTGTAAATAGACATTTGAGTTGTTTCCTTTTTTTCCCCTCCACTACAAAGAATTTGAACATCCTAGCACGATGACTGGCACATAGGTGACAGTCAATAGATACGTGTTGAGTGAATGAACATTGTGATGAGCATTCTTGTACTCTGGTCCTTGTGGTCATAGGAGAGAGTTTCTCCTGGGAACATATCTAGGAGTGGAATTACTGAGCAGGGCTTCTCAACCTCAGCACAATCGACCTTTGGGTCTGGACCATTCTTTGTGGTAAAGGTTGTGCTGTGCATTGTAGAATGTTTACTTACTGGCTTCTACCCACTAGATGCCAGTAATAATTCCTCAGTTGTGACAACCAAAAATATCTCTAAACATTGTCAAATATCCCTTAGGGAGGAGAGAAGGCAAAATCAGTCCCACCTGAAGACCACATTTTTAGTTTTCCTAATCAGTAACCAAGGAGCCTTTGTTGTGCAATGACTTGGCTGCTAACCGAAACGTTGGAGGTTTGAACCCACAAGCCGCTTTGCAGGAGAAAGATGTGGCAATCTGCTTCCATAAAGATTACATCCTTGGCTTCATCTACTTTGAGACCAGAAGAATTAGATGGTGCCCAGTTACTACTACCAACCATTTTGATCAGGGCCACAATAGATGGACCCAGATAGAATGGGAGAAAAATGCGGAACAGAACTCAAATTTTTAAAAAGTCCAGACTTACTGGACCAGTTGAGACTGGAGAACTTCCTGAGACTATCACCCTGAGCTACTCTTTAAACCCTGAACTGAAACTATTACTTGAGGTCACTTTTTAGTGAAATAATAGATTCAAACCAAAGCCAAACCCATTGCCAACTCAGAGTGACCCTATAGGACAGAATAGAACTGCCCCATAGGATTTCCAAGGCTGTAATCTTTTATGAAAGCAGACTGTCACATCTTTCTCCCACAGAGTAGCTGGTGGAGTCGAACCTCTAACTTTCTGGTTAGTAGCTGAGCGCTTTAACCACTGCACCACCAAGTCTCCTTAAAATAATAGATTAGCATAAAAAATAAAGTATATTACCTGTGAGTATGAGGCTCCATTAAAAAAACCATCTATATGAGACCAGAAGGTCAACAAATACTCCAAAGCAAAGATGAGAAGATAAGGGGGGCAGAGAAACTAGAGTACTGGTAACGGAACAACTAGAACTCAATCAATGATAATGTTGACACACTGTGAAAAATGTAACTAATGTCACACTGAACAACTTGTGTAGAAATTGTCAAATAGGAACATAATTTGCTGTGTAACTTTCACTGAAAACACAATGAAATATTATTTTTTAAAAAAGGAAACTCTATAAGAAGAATAATAAAAAAGATTACAGCCTTGGAAACACCATAGACACTTCTACTCTGTCCTATAGTATCACTAATGAGTCGGAATTGACTCAATGGCAACAGGTTTGGTTAATGGGTTTAATCAGTACCCAGTTTCTGTCAAGTTGACTCTGACTTATGGTGACCCCATGTGTGTCAGAGTAGAACTATGCTCCATAGGGTTTCCAATGGCTGATTTTTTAGGTCTTTCTTCTGAGGAGCCTATGGGTGATCTCTAACTGCCAGCATTTCAGTTAGTAGTGGAGAGGAGAGCCCAGGAACTCTCTTCAGTTTTCCTGGGGTTTCCAAGAAGTGGCTGGTAGATTCGAACTGCCAGCCTTTTTGTTAGCAGCCGAGATCTTAACCACTGCACCTCCAGGGCTCCTCAGCTTTCCTAGATACTGCCAAATTTTGCACATGTACAGATAGTTAGTCCTGTCCCTGACACAGACAGAGTTCATGTTGAAATGTGTCTAGATGGGCAGAAGCCATCTAGAAGGAGAGAATCCAAGTATGTCCACGTTCTGGTGGGAGAAAATGCAATCCCTACTAGGGAGAAAGATCAGCCAGGCAGAAGTGTGCAGAGTGGAAAATACCTCCTCCCCTTCCTCTCTGAGCGTCTGTCTTGAGAAAGGCAGGTTTACCCAGGACTTTGCTCAACTCTCTCTGAGTCAACTTCATAACTGAATTCTGGAGGTGTCCCAGGGTTGGAAGGTCGGTGGGTACGCATAGGCCTGAGAAAAGTATACCTTGGAGAGCATTTAGGTTCCTGGAGTAAAAGTAAGTATAAATGGGGTTGTTGTTGGGTGTCATCGAGTCAATTATGACTCATGGTGACCTCACGTGACACAGCTGAACTGCCCCATAGGGTTTCCTAGGCTGTGATGTTTATGGGAGCAGATCACCAGGTCTTGTTTCCATGGAGCTGCTTGGTCAGTTTGAACCACCAATCTTCCACTGAACAGCCAAGCCCTTACCAAGCAATTAACCATTATACTAGTAGGGCTCTTTCTGTCATCTCTATTTATTTTCATCTTTATCTATATCTCTGTTTCTTCTCTCTATGTATCTGGTCACTGGTAATTCATTGGTAGAATTTTCATCTCCCATGCAGGAGATCCAGGTTTGATTCCTGGCCAATACACCTCAGGCACAACCATCACACCTGTCCGTCAGTGGAGGCTTGTGTGTTGCTATAATGCTGAACAGGTTTCAACAGAACTTTCAGACTAAGACGGACTAGAAAGGGCTGACCATCTACTTTCCAAACATCAGCCAATGAAAACTCTATGAATCACAATGATTGGATCCACAACCGATCATGGGAACGGTGCAGGACTTGGCAACGTATTGTTCTGTTGTCAGGGACCACTCCACAGCAGCTAATAACAACATCCGTCTATCTATAGCTCTCCATCTCTCTATCTTTCTATCTACATATACCCATCTCTCTATCTATCTCTATAACCATCTCTCTCTCTCTATCATCGATCTTGTATCGATCATCTCTCTCTCTCTCTATCCTCCTACTGACTCAGTTTCTCTGGAGGAACCCTGACAGATACAGAAACGTGCACTAGCTTCTGCTTTAGGATAATTTGTGGTTGGCAGTCTCCCTCCCTGAGAAAGCGAAGGATTTAAAACGGTCTGGGTTCCTTTTCGCTGAGACCTTCCAGGAAGAGGAGAAGCCTTGGTCTGTGAAGGGAGAATGTTGTTCTAATATTTCATCTTCCAGAGAAAGCCAGAATGCCAACCTCAAGTCAGATCTGTCTCCGTGAGCCTCATTAGTTCCCTAGAAAAAACTGCTAGACGTGGAATTACTGGGTCAAAGAAGAGCAAAGTTCCTGGTGATTTGCTTGGATTTCTCGATTTTATTCCGAGTTAGGCAGCTCAGCAACAATCACTGTTTACTTGTTGATGTGTTTATGTTCAGTCATCTTCACTGCACAGATAGGCATATACATTTTTACTTGAAATTGAGACTACTTACTTTTGTAATTTATCATCCTGTGTTTTTCATTCATGGGGGTATCCCCATAGTGTAAAATATTTCTTCAAATTTTTTGTTCATTTTCAAGAAGAACAAGTTCTTTTTCTCTTGATTATAACAGTGCTAAGTTTTAATTTCACATACTATTCTTAAATTTCTTAGTCTTGTTTCCAATTATTTGATCTCACAAATGTGCAGCAATATCCCCTTATATCTGTGCCTTCATGCACTTGGGCCATATTCGTTAAGAATCAATTCCCTGTTTCACCAAAAAAAAAAAAAATTCCTTGAATTGTATTAAAGGGAAGACCAAAGTGAGACGTATTTATATATACATAAAATATATATATATGTGTGTGTATACACACACATATTCATGTTTTATAAATATATGTGTAGATATATTTATATTATATATGTGTATATTCATATATTTTATGTTGTTGTTGAGTCGGTTCCAACTCATAGCGACCCTATGCACGACAGAACAAAACACTGCCCGGTCCTGCACCATCCTCACGATTGTTGTTATGCTTGTGCCCATTGTTGTAGCCACTGTGTCAATCCATCTTGTTGAGGGTCTTCCTCTTTTTTGCTGACCCTCTACTTTACCAAGCATGATGTCCTTCTCCAGGGGTTGGTCCCTCCTGATCGCATGTCCAAAGTTTGTGAGTTGAAGTCTTGCTATTCTTGCTTGTAAGGAGCATTCTGGTTGTACTTCTTCCAAGACAGATTTGTTCATTCTTCTGGCAGTCGATGGTATATTTAATATTCTTTGCCAACACCATAACTCAAAGGCATCAATTCTTCTTTGGTCTTTCTTTTTCATTGCCCAGCATTCATATATATATATATATATATATATATGTTGTTGTTAGCTGCTGTCGAGTCAACTTCAACTCATGCTGACCCCACGTACAAAAGAATGAAACGTTGCCCGATCCTGTTCCATCTTTATGATTATCAGTATGCTTGAGTCCGTTGTTTTGGCCACCGTATATTTTGAGTGTCTTCCAACCTAGGGGGCTCATCTTCCAGCACTGTATCGGACAATATTCTGTTGTCATCCATAGGGTTTCATTGGCTTATTTTTGGAAGTTGATTGCCAGGCATTTTTTTTTCCTAGTCTGTCTTAGTGTGGAAGCTCCACTGAGACGTGTCCACCGTGGGTGACACTGTTGGTATTTGAAATATTGGTGGCATAGATTCCAGCATCATGGCAACACGAAAGCCACCACAGTATGACAAACTGACAGAGCTGGTGTAGATATGGTGGACTTATGGCTGAACATCAGTGGAATCCAGAAAACAATGAAGGGGAAGGATTTCCACTCTTCCCACTTCACCCCCCCACACACACACACACAAAAAATCTGCCAGTAACTGATTACTGGCAGAATCAGAGGATATAATCTGCAAAACAACAACCAAGATGAAGTATTTTTATAAGTGGAAATTAACAATTTCAGAACACTGGCCGGGTTGTGCTGTTTCTAAGAAAACCATTCCCTTCCTGAGTTTAGATGGCCACATGTCTGCTGCCTGGATTCCAGCCAGGCGTTTAGCTCATGGATCAAGGGCAGAGTTCCACATCGGTAGTTGAACTCAAGTTTTATCTGGTAATTGACATTCTAACTGCTTCTTACTAGGGATCACGGGCAGGCTGTCAGAAACATCCCTGCCTTCTGGTTCTCTTTTTCTCGTCAGGGTTGGTCGAACTTCTCCTCTAGCACTGGAAGCTGGGAGCTTCCCTGTAGGTCCAGAGCTTCCATCTAAGTAGGGGTGGGGTCTACACCAACTCTATCCAAAGAATTTGGTCCTGTCCTTGGTTCCTGAGAGATAATCTCTGAAACCTTGCAATTTCCTTAATGGTTTTAAGTATCTTCAATAAGGACTCCAGACCACACCTAACCAACAGGTATGCAGGTGACTTGACTCTTGGATGGGGGCTGGTCAGGCCAGAAGGACTCACCTCATGATGTTGTTCTTACTGTTGGGAGCTGTCAAGTCAATTCGGACTCATAGCGATCCTGTGTGACAGAGTAGAACTGCTTCATAGGGTTTTCTAGGCTGTAATCTTTATGGAAGCAGATGGCCACGTCCTTCTCCTGAGGAGTTGAAGGTGGGTCCAAACTGCCAACCTTTGGCTTAGCAGTCAAGCGCTTAACCATTGTGCCACAGGGCTATTCACCTCATGATACCACCTCATAATGACCACTTCATGATGACATGGTAAAAATCTCCAGTAAAGGCTTTGGACCAGGAAGTGCCATGGGCTTCCTGGTTGGTGAAAGACATTGATGCACGTGGGAGGGTGCCATCAAGTCAATTCCAAATCTTAGTGACCCCATGTGACAGAGTAGAACTGCCTCTTAGTGTTTTCTAGGCTTTAATCTTTATGGGAGCAGATCACCTGAACTTTCATACACAAAGCCGCTGGGTGGGTTGGAACAGCCAACTTTTGGTTAGTAGCTCAGTGCTTAACGATTGTGCCACTGGGGCTTCTTATGGAAAATTCATGTTGGGGACCCCCCCAGACTTCACCTCCTGTCTTTTCTTTGTGCTGATCCTAATTTGTATCCTTTATAATAAAACTGTAATAATAAATTATATTAAACTATTACTAACGTAAATTACACCCCAGTAAGAGTCCCTGAATGTCCCAAATAGTTAAGCGCTTGACCACTAAACAGAAGGTTAGTGATTTGAACCCACCCAGAGGTGCCTCGGAAGACAGGCCTGGCAATCTGCTTCTGAAAGGTCACAGTCTTGAAAACCCTATGGAGCAGTTCTACTCTGTCATATGTGGTCGCAATGAGTTGGAATCGATTAGACGGCACCTAACAACAAAAACAATAGTAAAATAAATCTGGCAGAGGGGAGTTAAACATTTCAACCTGACAGATTTTGCCCTCCAATGAGAAGATTATTCTAACAGCACAGACTGCTTAGAGGTGGTGGTGGTGGTGGTGGTGGTGGTAGGCCGGGGGTGGTGGGGGGAGATGGTGGGGAGAAACATTCATTCCTTCCACAAGCATTTATTAACTGCCTGCTGTATGCTAGGCTGGGATCCTGAGCCCATGTACAGTTGATCCCAGAGCCTGGGAAATCTCAATCTCTGGGATTCTCCGGGCCCCATCTATGGAACTTTCTTCCTTAATGCAGCCTTAGTTTCCATGGCAACAGCTGGAGCCTGAATCTGCTGATAAGGGCAAACCAGTGCTCTGGAGGCAGAAAGGGGGGAGGGGTGCGTGCTCAAGCTTGCAGTGGTTGCCCCATCAGCGCTTTGATCATGGTTTTTGTATACTTCAAAATAGGTCCTTGGCCCTGAGTTTATGTTAATGATTATGGAATGATTTGGAAATCGATAGTGACAAAGGTTGCACAACTTGAAGAATGTAATCAATGTCACTGAATTGTACATGTAGAAATTGTTGAGATGGCATATGTTTTGTTACTTATACTTTCACCACAATAAAATCAGAAAAAAAAGATACACATGTATGTTGTTTATGTTGTTAGGTGTTGTCCAGTAGATTACGACTCTTAGCAACACCAAGTGTGACAGATCAGAACTACCCCCTAGAGTTTTCTTGGCTGTAATTGTTACTGGACCAGATCGCCAGGTCTTTCTCCCACAGAGCTGTTGAGTGGGTTTGAACAGCCAACCTTTAGGTTAGCAGCCCAGCACTTAACCATTGTACCACCAGTGCCATCTCTCTCTCTCTCTCTCTCTCTCTCTCTCTCTCTCCCGGAGCCCTGGCGGCCCAGTGGTTAAGAGCTATGGTGGCTATGGCTGCTAACCAAAAGTCAGCAGTTCGAATCCACCAGCTGCTCCTTGGAAACCCTATGGGACAGTTCTATTCTGTCCTATAAGGTCACTATGGGTAGGAATCGACTTGATGACACACAACAGCAACAACACACACACACACTCACACACCACACATCTACTTGCGTATATAACCTTGGATGAGGTCTTTAGAGAGGGGGACACAATAGAGCATGTGAGCCATCCGTACCTTTTGTTTCAGTTAGAATTCTCAGTTGCATCCACAGAAACTCACTGTGGCTGCCTTCAGGAGAGGAGGCTACTGAAAGGACACTGAATAGCTCTGAGTCTCAACAAAGGCTACAGATCCTGGCTGGGAGTTCTTCAGCTACATCCACAGCCATCATTAACCACAAAATCTGTGTGGTGAAGATGCAGCCACCCTGTCAGTGATCACGAAACACCCCCATGGGCAGAGGTACCCTAAAACTCATAGAAGGAAATACAGAGGCACAGCTTCATGACCTTGAATTTGGCAATGGTTTCTTAGGTAGGATACCAAAAGCATAAGCAACAACAACAAAATATAAATAAGACACCTCAAAATTAGTAACTTTTGTGTGTCAAAGGAGACGATCAACAAAGTGAAAGGGACAGCACACGGGAGAAAAATTTTGGAAATCATCTGTCTGATAAGGGACTTTTATTAATATATAAAGAACTCTTACAATTCAGTAATGAATAGACATGCAATTTAAAAAACGTGCAAGAGATCTGAATAGACATTTCTCTAAAGAAGATGTACAAATGGCCAATAAGCACATGAAAAGATGCTTAATATTATTAGAATATTATTAAATGAAAATAAAAATCTCAATGAGATACCACTTTACTCTCACTAGGATGGCTATAATAATAATAATAAAATTATTAACAAGTGTTGACAAAGATGTGGAGAAATTAGAACTCTCATACATTGCTGGTGAGTATGTAAAATGGTGCAGCTGCTTTGGAAAACAGTCTGGTAGTTCCTCAAAATCTTAAACACAGAATTACCATATGACCAGCAATTAAATGAAAACATCTGTCAATCCAAAACTTTGTACACAAACTGTCATAGCAGCACTATGTATTCATAATATTCTAAAAGTGGAAACAAACCAAAGGTCCACCAACGGATGAATGGATAAACAAAATGTGGTATATCCATACAATGGAATATTATTCAACCATAAAAAGGAATAAAGTATTGAAACATGCTACAGTATGGATGAACCTTGAAAATATTATGCTAAGTGAAATAAATCATCACAAAACACCACATATTGTATGACTCCATTTATTTGCAATGTCCAAAATAGGAGAATCTAAAGAAACTGAAAGTAGATTAGTGGCTGCCTGGAGCCCTGGTGGCACAGTGATTAAGAGCTATGACTGCTAACCAAACGGTTGGCAGTTTGAATCCACCAGCCACTCTTTGGAAACTCTATGGGGCAGTTCTACTCTGTCTTATAGGGTTACTATGAGTTTGAATTGACTTGACAGCAATGGGTTTGGTGTGTTTTGGGGGCTGGGGAGGAAAGTTGGGGGAAAATGGGGAGTGATTGCTAATGTGTATGGAATTCCTTTGGGGAGTGAAGAAAATGTTCTAAAATTGATTGTGGTGGTGGCTGCACAATTCTGTGGTTATACTAAAAACCACGGAATTGTACACTTTAAATGGGTGACTTCTATGGTGTTGTTGTTAGGTGCCATTGAGTTGATTCCAACCCATAGCAACCCCGTGTGACAGAGTAGAACTGCCCCACAGGATTTTCTAGGCTGTAATCTTTACAGAAGCAGATTACCAGGTCTTTCTTTTACAGAGCCTGTGGGTGGGTTTGAATCACCAACATTTCAGTTAGCAGCTGAGGGCTTAACCACTGTGCCACCAGGGCTCCCTGACTTGTGTAGTATGAGAATCATATTTCAGTAAAGCTGTTATTAAATAAAGTACATTCTTCTCAATTATGTAGTTATCATCTGAACGTGTTACAGTTTTGTTCAATGGGAGTCTTAGTTATCTAGTGCTACTGTAACACAAATACCAAAAGTGGATAGCTTAAACAAAGAGAACTTTATTCTCTCGCAGTCTGGGAGGCTAGAAGTCCAAATTCAGGATGCCAGCTCCAGAGGAAGGCTTTCTCTCTCTGTCAGCTCCGGGAGAAGGTCCTTGTCATCAATCTTCCCCTGGTCTAGGAGCTTCTCAGCACAGGGAACCTGGGTCCAAAGACGAGCTATTCTCCTGGCACTTGTTTCTTGGTGGTATGAGGTCCCCCTGTCTCTTTGCTTGCTTCTCTCTTTTATATCTCAAAAGAGATTGACTCAAGATACAAGTTAATCTTGTAGATTGAATCCTGTCCCATTAACATAAATGTCACTAATCCTACCTCATAAACATCATAGAGGTAGGATTTACAACACATAGGAAAATCACATCAGATGACAAAATGGTGGACAATCATGCAATACTGGGAATCATGGCTTAGCCAAGTTGACATACATTTTGTCAACACACAATTCAATCCATAATAGTGGGTTTGAATCACCAACCTTTCAGTTAGCAGCCAAGTGCTTAACCACTGTGTCACCAGGCCTTCTTGACTTGTATGAGAATTATATTTCAATAAAGCTGTTATTAAACAAAGTGCATTCTTCTCAATTATGTAGTTTTGATCTGAATGTATACAGATTATGTTCCATGGGAATCAGCTAGCATTACACATGAAAATGTAAAATATCCACCCATAACCATTATCTACACACTAGGACCCAGGACAGACCCCCACAATGGGGACCCAGAAAATGAGAGGGAAGGATATTCACCCTAAGAAGTGAGGTGGGAAAAAAAGAAAGTGATAAATGATGGATATTGGCAACATGATCTGCAAAACAGATGGCTAGTATTGAATATTTTTATGGTTTGGAAATAGAGGTCTCCGAAACACTGGCCAGGTTGTGCTCTTTCTGAGAAAGCCATTCCCTTCCTGAGTTGGATGGCAACATATATATTTCTTGGATTCCAGTCCAGTGTTTAGCTCATTAATCCGGGGGAAAATTCCATAGTGGGTTGTTGAACTGAGGTTTTATCTGGCAACTGGGCCAGATGTTGACATTCAAAAGATTTCTTAAGGACTACAAGCTTCCAGTTAGAAAGACTTCTACCATCTAAACATCTTTTCTATTTATTTAGGTTAGGCCAAGATCCTTCCTGTAGCAACCAGGGCCTTCATGGAGGATCCAAAATCAACTTGGACCAATATTGTCCCATAGAAATATCATGCGAGCTACATATGTAACTTTAAGTTTCGTATTTGCCATTTCTATTTTCTTTTAGCCATTTCTATTCCCAAGGAGCCCTGGTGGCACAACAGTTAAGCGCTGTGCTACTAACC
Source organism: Trichechus manatus latirostris (assembly GCF_000243295.1). Lineage (NCBI taxonomy): Eukaryota > Metazoa > Chordata > Mammalia > Sirenia > Trichechidae > Trichechus > Trichechus manatus. Next base: position 4,611,981 of record NW_004444112.1, read on the forward strand.
AAAAGATCAGTGGTTCAAACTCCCCCAGTGGTTCCACAGGAGAAAGACCTGGTGATCTGCTCCTGTAAAAATTACAGCCTGGTACCCCGAGAGTATCGCCCCTGGACACTCTTATAGCTCAGTACTGAAGTCACTCCTGAGCTTCACCCTTCAGCCAAAGATTAGACAGGCCCATAAAACAAAATGAGACTAAATGGGCACACCAGCCAAGGGGCAAGGATGAGAAGGCAGGAGGGGACAGGAAAGCTGGTAGTAAGGAGCCCAGGGTCGAGAGGGGAGAGTGTTGATATGTCATGGGGTTGTTAACTAATGTCACAAAACAATGTGTGTATTAATTGTTTAATGAGAAACTAGTCTGCTCTGTAAACCTTCATCTAAAGTACAATAAAAAATTAAAAATAAAATAAATTACAGCCTAGGAAACCCTGTGGAGCAGTTCTACTCTGTCACATGCAGCTGCAGTGAGTTGAAAATCAACTCGACATTACTCAACCACAACAATTTCTAGCAACTATTTTTATTTTCTATCAGTTATTAAAAGAAACTGGTAGGATTGATTTTAACAAAACATTGGCCATCTGACTGCAAGAGATCCAAATACATGCCCATTCCAAAGAAAGATGATCCAACTGAATGTGGAAATTATCAAACAATATCATTAATATCACATGCAAGTAAAATTTTGCTGAAGAATATTCAAAAAACGTTTGCAGCAGTACATCGACAGGGAACTGCCAGAAATTCAAGCCAAATGCAGAAGAGGATGTGGAATGAGGGATATCACTGCTGATGTCAGATGGATCTTGGCTGAAAGCGGAGAATACCAGAAAGATGTTTACTTATGTTTTATTGACTATGCAAAGGCATTCGACTGTGTGGATCATAACAAATTATGGATAACACTACAAAGAATGGGAATCCTGGAACACTTAATTTTGCTCATGAGGAACCTGTACATAGACCAAGAGGCAGTTGTTCAAACAGAACAAGGGGATAGTGCTTGGTTTAAAATCAAGTAAGGTGTGCATCAAGGTTGTATCCTTTCACCATATGTATTCAATCTGTATGCTGAGCAGATAGTCCGAGAAGCCTGACTGTATGAAGAAGACCACGGCATTAGGATTGGAGGAAGACTCATTAACAACCTGTGATATGCAGATGACACAACCTTGCTTGCTGAAAGTGAAGAGGATTTGAAGCACTTACTGATGAGGATCAAAGACTACAGCCTTCAGCAGGGATTACACCTCAACATAAAAAAAACAAAAATCCTCACAACCCTACCAATAAGCAACATCATGAAAAATGGAGAAAAGATTGAAGTTGTCAAGGATTTCATCTTACTTGGATCTACAATCAATGCCCAAGGAAGTAGCAGTCAAGAAATCAAACAACGTATTGCATTGGGAAAATCTGCTGCAAAAGACCTCTTTTAAGTGTTAAAACAAAGACTTCACTTTGAGAACTAATGTGTGCCTGACCCTAGTCATGATATTTTCAATCGCCTCGTATACATGCGAAAGCTGGACAATGGATAAGGAAGATGGAAGAAGAATTGATGTATATGAATTATGCTGTTGGCGAAGAATATTGAATGTACTATGGACTGCCAGAGAACCAACAAATCTGTCTTGGAAGAAGTACAGCTAGAATGCTCCTTAGAAGCAAGGATGGTGAGACTTTGTCTCACATACTTTGGACATGTTATCAGGAAGGATCAGTCCCTGGAGAAGGACATCATGCTTGGTAAAGTAGAGGGTCAGTGAAAAAGAGGAAGACCCTCAACAAGACGGTTTGACACAGTGACCGAAACAATGGGCTCAAACATAGCAACAATCGTGAGGATGGTACAGGACCGGGCAGTGTTTTGTTCTGTTGCATGTGGGGTCGTTTCGCTATGAGTCATAACTGACTCGAAGGCACCTTACAACAGCAACAACATTTTTATTTTCTGTTGGTTATTAAAAGAAACAGGTGGGATTGATTTTAAAAATATATGTACGATAGAAGGAAACATTGCTTGGTCCTGCGCCAACTTCAGGATCGTTGGTATGCTTGAGTTTGTTGTTGTGGCCACTATGTATTTTGAGTATCTTCCAACGTAGGGGCTCATCTTCCAGCACCATGTTAGACAATATTCTGTTGTGATCCATAGGGTTTTCATGAGCTAGTTTTCAGAAGAAGATTGCTAGGCCTTTCTCCCTAGTCTGTCTTAGTTTGGAAGCTCTGCTGAAACCTTTTCACAATGGATGCCCCTGCTGGTATTTGAAATACCAGTGACATAGCTTCTAGCATCACAGCGACACTCAAGCTACCACAGTATGACAAACTGACAAACAGGTGGTGCAATAATATATTTTCGTTACCCCAATGTATCGAAAATATTATCATTTCAACATGCAATCAATACAAAATTGTTAAGGAGATATTTTACATTCTCTTTTCGTACTAAGTCTTGGAAATCTGTTGTGTGGCACATTTCAATTCAGACCACAACAGTTTGCCCCTTGAGTTTTGCTTGAGTTGGGGAAGTTGTGTTTGGGGCAGTAGAGAAAGCTCATGGCACCCATTTCACAATCATGGCAAGAAAACTCAGGAGAATATTTTTGAAGCCATGGGAAAAGGAAAATATGACATAAAAGTCAATGAACATATGGAAACCAGACTTACTAGATCCGTTGAGACTGTGGGAACTCCTGAAACTAACACCTGGAAATAGTTTTTTAAACTTTGAACCGAAATATCCCGTGAAGCCATTGTTAAACTAAAAAATAGTTTAGCCCAATTAATAAAAAATGTTTGCTTTGAGCATGTTGTTGTTGTTAGGTGCTGTCGAGTTGGTTCTGACTCACAGTGATCCTCTGTAAAACGGAATGAAACACTGCCTGGTCCTGCACCATCCTCACAACCGTTATTATATCTGAGCCCATTGTTGCAGCCACTGTGTCAATCCATCTCACTGAGGGTCTACCTTGAGCATAGCGCTCTTATAAACAATTATCTATTTGAGCTCAATCTGACAACAGCTAATCTAATGCATACATGTGAACTTTAAGGGGCAGAGAGCCTAAATTAATGGTAGTGAAACAATATGGGTAGAGATAGTGAGAATGGTGATACAATGTGAAGTACATAACCAATGTTAATGAACTGTTGACGTAGAAATTGTGAATGGATGTATGTTTGGTTGTGTCTATTGCCATCAAAAATAAATAAAACATTGTTTTAAAAAATCCACCTCAGTGAGATGGATTGACACGATGGCCACAACAATGGACTCAAACATACCAATGATCATGAAGATTGCAAAAGACCGGGCAACGTTTTATTCTGTCATACATAAGGTTGCTATCAGTCAGAGATAGCTCCAGGGCACCTAACAACAACAACAACAGAATTGGAATAGTAAGGAGATCTAAATGAGCACAGATTTTCCTGGAATCCAATGTTTAACTGATGTTTGCTCCACAATGAGAACGATCCTATTCTAGATAGTCGTACGGTTGGGGAAAGACAGTATACGTATCCAGTCTTTCAAAAAGAACATATATTCTGCATCTGCTGTGTGTTGGGGGTCTTATTTGAACCTGCTCATATTTGCCTTTGCAGGGCTTGGAAAATTCCAGTCTCAGAAGCTCTTCTTTCCTCTGCCCCCTCCCCTTCCCCACTGAGCTGTGGTTTCCACGACAACCGCCTGAGCCTGCCTCTATCACCCAGAGCAGCTGAAGAGAGAGAATAGAGCAGAGCCTCTGACAGTGAACTGCCCTGGTGGGGAGATGGGAAGGACCTTAGGATGGACTAAAGCCCATTGTTCCCCACAACAGGGGTCTACCTAAGACTGCCTTTTCAGAATCACCTTCATCTGAAACCAAGTCTCTGAACCCTACTTTTCAGCTTCTTGTTGGTCAAAAACATCACCCACCTGAGAAAATACTGATTTGGGGGATTTGATGTTCCTGAGGTTAAGGTGGAGGCCCTGGGTGGTGCAAATGGTGAACGTGCTCTCTGCTCACCAAAAGGGTGGCTGTTCGAGTGCACCCAGAGTGCCTCGAAAGAAAGTCCTGGTGATATACTTCAGAAAAACCAGCCACTGAAAACCCTATGAAGCGCACCTCTACTCTGACACACATGGGCACGCCATGAGTCAGAGCTGACTCCACAGCTACTGGTTTGGTTTGGTTTGGTTTTGAGGCTAAGGTGGAGGATGAGTGAGGAAGCTGAGACACATCTGACCCAATTGTGCATCAGAATCACCTGGAGTTTCTGAGTCAACAAGCCTGGGTGGGACCCCGTAATCTGCATTTCTATCAAGCTCCCAGATGATTCTTTTTTAAAAATATTTTATTGTGTTTTCGGTGAAGGTTTACACAGTAATTTAGGTTCCCATTCAAAATTTCTAAGGAGGCTTGCTGGCACAGTGGTTAAAGCGCTCAGCTGCTAACCAAAAAGTGGCAGTTGGAAACCACCAGCAGCTCCACAGGAGAAAGATATGATCGTCTGCTCCATAAAGATTACAGCCTTGGTCCGGGACAGAGCTAGAGAAAAATGTAGAACAAAATTCTAACTCACCAAAAAAAAAAAAAAAA
>NW_004444112.1:4616666-4653240 GCF_000243295.1 Trichechus manatus latirostris
AAAAAAAAAAAAAAAAAAGACCAGACATACTGGTCTGACAGAGACTGGAGAAACTCTGAGAGTATGGCCCACGGGGACACCCTTTTAGCTCAGTAATGAAGTCACTCCTGAGCTTCACCCTTCAGCCAAAGATTAGACAGGCCCATAAAACAAAACGAGACTAAATGGGCACACCAGCCAAAGGGCAAGAATGAGAAGGCAGGAGGGGACAGGAAAGCTGGTAATAAAGACCCCAAGGTAGAGAAGGGGAGAGCATTGACATGTCATGGGCTTGACAAACCAATGTCACAAAACAATATGTGTACTAATGGTTTAATGAGAAGCTAGTTTGTTTTGTAAACCTTCATCTAAAGTACAATCAAGAAAAAAAAAAAAACTCTCACAGATTCCAGACTTCCTGGAGCCATGGAGGTTGGATGAATCCCTAAAACTATTGCCCTGAGATAATCTTTAAACATTAAACCAAAAATATCCCCTGAAATCTTTTTTAAACCAAACAGTGGTTTAGTTAACTAATAAAAAATATCTGCCTTGAGCACTATGCTCTTTTAAGAATTATCTAAATGGGATCAAAGTGCAAGAGCAACTCAAAAGATTACATAGGCATCTTAAGGGGCAGTGACTTTATGTTGATAAGGGGAGAAACAACTCAGAAGAGGAGGATGAAAATGGTTGCACAACCCAAAGAATGTAATCAACGTCACTGAATTGTACATGTAGAAACTGTTGGATTGGTATATGTTTTGCTGTGTATATTCTCAACAACAACAAAATAAACAAAATTTTAAAAAATCTAAAAAAAAATTACAGCCTTGGGAGAAATGAATCAACTTCATAGGTAAAGGGAAGAGACCTTGGATAAGTAAAGCATCACTGAAGAAGAAGAACAAAGTGAGAAGCCTCTCTCTACCTGATTTTAGAACCTATTATACCACCACGGTAGTCAAAACAGCCTGGTACTGGTACAACAAAGATACATAGACCAATGGAACAGAATTGAAAATCCAGACATAAATCCATCCTCTTATGAGCAGCTGATATTTGACAAAGGCATAAAGTCCATTAAACGGGGAAAAGACCGTCTCTTTAACAAATGGTGCTGGTGTAACTGGATATCTATCTGCAAAAAAATGAAACAGGACCCACACCTCACACCATACACAAAAACTAACTCAAAATGGATCAAAGACCTAAATATAGAATTTAAAACAATAAAGATCATGGAAGAAAAAATAGGGACACTAGGAGCCTTAATACATGGCATCAATAGTATATGAACCATAACTAACAATGTGCAAACACTAGAAGACAAACTAGATAACTGGGAGCTCCTAAAAATCAAACACTTACCCTCATCAAAAGACTTCACCACAAGAGTAAAAAGACAACCTACAGACTGGGAAAAAATTTTTGACTACAACATATCCGATAAGGTTCTAATCTCTAAAATCGACAAGATACTGCAACACCTCAACAACAAAAAGACAAATAATCCAATTAAAAAATGGGCAAAGGATATGAACAGACACTTTACTAAAGAAGACATTCAGGGGATTTGGGCAGACATGGCTGAGGGAGCATGTTTGTCCGCTTTCCCACTTCCGTCTATTCTGTACCTTGGACTCGGGCAGACATGGCTGTGGCAGCATACTTGTCCATTCTCCCATTCTTGCCTATTCTGTAATATTCTTTGGACTTGGACAGACATGGCTCTAGCAACATGCTTGTCCGTTTTCCCACTTTTGTCTGTTCTGTAATGTTTCCTTGGACTTGGGCAGACATGGCTCTTGGCTCTGGCAGCATGCTTGTCCACTTCCTACTTTTGCCTTTTTGAATATATGCTGAAAAAAAACTTTCTTTTTGCTTTACTAAACTTTGTGATGTTTTTTCCCTACAACAGTTAATGGTGTAGTCGTCAAAGATATCTGAAGCTACAAATCCAGTTGACCTCAAGGAGACCTGGACTTGGGAGCAGAAGCTAGCAAAAAGAGGTCCTATCTTCTGGACCCATGTTCCACTCCACATCCCTTCAACACCGACAGGGTGAGTGCTCTCCGAAAACGAGCCTTTGCTCATTCTTTTTTGTTCTTTTTCTCATGTTTTCTTAAGTTTTGTTCGGCATATTTGTTTGAAAAACCAGTTGTTTGATTAAGGAGAATCTTTCTTAGATTTTTGCTTGATCGTTTGGTCCTGAGTGTTATCCAGTAACTCTTCTGGTGAACTGCAGTTTAGGTCCAGATTCGGGCATTTGAAACATTAAAGAGGTAATTCTATTTTCAAAGAGCTCTGAGCCACTATAAGCTGCAAAAATTCAGGCACGGGTTGACTAGTAAAAGCTGTTTCTTCGTCCATAAAAAACTGTCTTGTGTCTGTCCTATGATTTAGACTTTTAGTAGCTACTTGGAGAAACTTTGACATAAATTGGTCTATTTGAAAAGTACACTAAGATCTATACTATGTCAATCTTAAAGGCAAAACTTTTCTAAGTAACTCAAGCTAGATATTATATGAAATGTGTTTTATTTAAGGAAAAAAGATAGTTTTGTCTTAAAGTAAAAGTAGCAGTTCCAGAACAGAAAAAGAGAAAGAAATTAGTTATCTTTTGCCTTTCAGAATGCCTAACTCAGCTAAAACACACGTCAATGAATTGGAATGACCTAATCTTGTCTACTCCCATGAGTTAAAACATAGGGAGGGTGGGGCAGGATCAGTCCTCCCCAGCCCCCAGTCTCCAAGGTCATATAGCTCCAAAGAAGCTTTTGAAAGACCCTTTCCACCTAGGTGAAGACACTCTTAAGACAAAAAGAAGATGATAAGAAAAAATGCTGCTTTGCTATAGTTATCAGAAATTGGGTGGATCCCAGTAATAAAAGAACTGTAAACACGTTCTCTCTATTGTAGGGAAATTTCAGAAGCAAAAAAATAGAAATCACAATGAGACACACTTGAAATGGCCTGGAAAAATGTTTCTAGCGGTAGCCAGAGACTTAAGGTTATATCCACATCAATGAATTAGTCAGTTGAGCAGAGACTTTGTGATTTCCAAAGCCGGTTGATAAAATCTTTAAGGGCTAAAATTAGATTGGGAAATATGAGCAATAGTAAAAGTTGAATGAAAACTTAGAATATTTAAATAGACTTTTCTTTCCACAGCTGTTATGTTTAATGATATACAGGTTTAAAATATTTTCCAAGACCTTTTAGGTAACTTACAGATATTAAATTGAGTTGATAGATATTCATCATAATTTAAGTTAATATACTTTGGCTTTTTAATGTCACAAGAGGAAGAATATATATATATTTAAGTCTGCTAATGAGTGTGTTCATTTTTGCCATTTTACAGGGATATACTATAAGAGACACGCAACAAAGACAACATTTAAGAGGTTTATTAAAAAGAAATTTATTGGATAATGATCAAAAGTTTTATCTGTCTGACTGAAGTTTAATGGTTTAATTTATGAGATTTTTAGGAGCTTTAATGTTAAATAGCATATAAAACAAAGAATTGGGTTTTTCGCTGTTAAAATAACAAAATTTTCTTTGATTTCTGAGTTGAAGAGTTAATTTATTCTTTGTGTAATCTGCCTTGAAGACAAAGGTTTGGTCTCTCATTAGAATAAGATTCCTGGGTCTGAAAATCAAGCCGCATGGCATTGGAAAAATAAAGGTAAGGTTTTTACCTTTAAGATCTTTGGTTAAATAACTTAAGTATTGTTTCTCAGTGACCTATAATCAACTCCTGACAACTCTGAAACTTCATGGAAAGCCACAAATATTTTTTATAAAGGAAAAGTCCTGAAAAGGTTTATTTAACATGTTCTAAATTACATGGAATGTGTTGAAAAATCAAGAGAAGTGCTTGATTCTCTCTAAGTTAAGATGTATATGTTAGTATTTCCTCTTATGTTTTTGCCCAATATTATACAGCAACTACATAATACTATGTCATAATTTTATTATTATTTCTCTATTGCTAACTTGGTTGCAACTTTATCTTTTTGCATCTAGCATCATCAAAGCCAATGGTTTGATTGGGGAATTCCAATTGTTTACCTATGAAGTATTTTTATTACTATTCAGGTATTCAGAGACTTGATAATCTTGGTATATTCTTGGTGTATCTGAGACAGATAGGGTTAACTGTGCTGGCAGAATAAAAGAGCTGTTAAAAGATTACCACCTAGGAGGAGGGTAAACAGGAACCACATCCTGTCAAAATAAAATAAGGTTAGAACAACCCGTGTATTACTACTTCCTCCTTAGTGCTTTTCCTAGTCCCTTTCCCCTTCTTACAGGCTCTGCATGCACAGAAGAACGAAGTGTGGGTGCTGTTTTGGCCCACTGAAGGGGGCGAAGTAGCATAGAAGATCAGCGCGCCTGCGCCATATCCCATACCCCATAATAAGTGATGCCGACAGCTGCCAAGGAGACTGTCTTGAATATTAGCAGGTTCCATCTTGGATTCCAGATGCGTGGGCAACCTAATTACCTCATTAGTATGCAATACCATTCTAAGGAGTACTCGCCCCTTCAAAACAACCCACTGAATAGTCATTGCTCTATTGTCCCCACCAAACCCGTATACGCCTTAGCTTTGCTTCCTCTTGCTATCCAGTCTTTTGGAGATGCATGGCCCTGACTGACTCCTTTTACTTGTGACCAGTAAAAAAAACCTGTTAGAGCTGAACCCAAAAATTGTCTTCTCTGTGTATTCTTACAAGAGAAAGACAAGGACCCACTGAGTCTGGAGGGCCTCCGTGTCCTCGGCAGTAACGTATCCTGACTATATGGTATTTTGTCTCAAGATTATTATGTATTATATCTGTCCAGAGGCAGGATAAGAAGGTAGAAAGGGACAGGAACTTGTTCAGTGGACACAGGGAGCCTGGGGTGGAAAGGAGGAGTGTGCTGTCACATTGTGGGGATTACAACTAATGTCACAAAACAGTATGTGTATAAATTTTTGTATGAGAAATTAACTTGAGCTGTATATTTTCACCTAAGGCACACACACACACACACAAACCCAAAAACAAACAAAGAACTACCCCTTGGAAACCCTAAGGGGTAGTTCTACTCTGTCCTATAGGATTACTATGAGTCGGAATTGACTCGATGGCAATGAGTTTGGTTTGGTTTTTAACAATTTCTACACAAATTGTTCAGTGACACTGGTTACATTCTTCACAATGTGTGAACATTTATTTCCATTCTGGTTGTTCCATTTCCATTAATTTAGTTCTCCTGCAGCCTTACCCTCTCATCTTTGTTTTAAAGTAATTGTTGACCTTTTGGTCTCACATAATTTTTTTAAAGGAGCACAGTACTCACGGTGATATTCTTTATTTTGTGAGTCAATCTGTCATTTAGCTAAAAGGTGACCTCAGGGGCTAATTTTGGTTCAAGGTTTAAAGAGTATTTCAGAGCAATAGTCTCAGGGAGTTCTCTAGTCTCAGCTGGTCCAGTAAGTCTGTTTTTTTAAGAATTTGAGTTTCGTTCCATATTTTTCTCCCTTTCTATTAGGGTCCGTCTATTGTGGGCCTGATCAGAATGGTCAGTAGTGGTAGCTGGGCAGCATCTAGTTCTTCTGGTCTCAGGAGCTCCCAAATGATTCTTAAGTTGTTCAGATACAACACTCTGAGCAGGAGCAGACTGTACCCTTGATGCTCAAATGTGGCCCATCAACCAGCAGCATGCGCATCACCAGGGAGCACTAGAGAAATACAGACTCTCAAGCCCCACCCCAGGACTGCTGAGACAGAGCCTGCATTTTTGCAAGGTTCCCCAGATGGTTCATGTGTACATTAAGAGTTTTGAGAAGCACTGCTGTATACTGTTGGGTAGCAACTTTAGGTTGATAGTACTTCCCCGATTATTTCACACCTTCCTCTTGGGTAGGAAAGACCTTAAGGATGATTTCTTGGAAACTTTGACCAAAGCCCTTAGCCCTTCCCCCTCTCTTCACTCTCACTGAGTAATATTCTCTCCATGGCTACTCTCCTCCTAAAGAGATCTTCCACATCTCTATCCCCAGCCCGGATCTCCCTCCTGAATTCCATCCATGTTTCACACTGGATGTATGTTTGGACTTCCAAGTCCACAAATTTCAAAACTGATCTCTTTATCTGCAGCAAAAAATGAGCCTTCTGTCTAGAATATGTCTCTACCTACATCTAGGATAAAACAAACACCAAACCACCTGTCACCAAGTCAATTCCAACTCATGGCAACCCCATGTGTTATAGAGTAGAACGCACTTCATAGGGTTTTCAAGACTTTTGGAAGCAGATCGCCAGGCCTTTCTTCTGAGAAACCTCTGGGTGGGTTCAAACCAACCTTTCAGTTAGTGGTAAAGTGCGTAACCATTTGTGCCACCCAGGCACTCACACTTAGGATGTTGTTGGGTGCCATTGAGTTAATTCCAACCCATGGCGACCCATGTGACAGAGCAGAACTGCCCCATAGGGTTTTCTTGGCTGTAATTTTTATGAGAAGGAGCCCTGGTGGCACAGTGATTAAGTGCTTGGCCACTAACCGAAAGGTCAGTGGTTCAAACCAACTGGCCTCTCTTTGGGAGAAAAGGCCTGGCGATCTGCTCCAGTAAAGATTACAGCCAAGAAAACCCTATGGGATAGTTCTACTCTGTCCTTTGAGGTTGCTATGAGTCAGAGCCAACCCGATGGCACACAGCAACAACATCTTTACAGGAGTAGATCGTTTTCCCACGGAATGGAGCAGCTGGGTGGGTTTCTGTTAGCAGCTGAGCACTTAACTGTTGCACCACCAGGGCTCCATATACACCTAGGATAACTCTTCTTACCTTCTTCTCCTCTCTGATTCTCCACCCCAGTAGCCTAATGTATCCATTGTATGTAATTGACTTTTATCAGCTGTATCTGGAGGAGGTACCATCCTTGATACACCATCCTTGAACCTCTGACCTTTCCATTAGCAGCCGAGCTCTTAACCACTGTGCCAAGAGGGATCCTTCCTGTAATGAGCACAGCCAAGAAAACCCTATGGGGAAGTTCTACTCTGTCACATGAGGTCTCCACGAGTCTTGGTACCATGCTTGAGAGAACTGAGAAATAGTCACTCACATCCTGTTCTGTGTTCTCTGATTCACATGAGGAATCAAGTAGAGAAAGGCTTGAATCTAGATCACATAGATGGCCACTGTGGATAAGTGGGTTTGGGCCAGGTTGCATCACAGGCACAGTCCATCATAAAATGAGGAAGAAAGACTTCCATCCCAGGAAACTAGAGAAAAGCTAAGGAAGAAGGGCCTGGGAGGATATAGGTTGTTAGTTGATTCCAACTAATAGATATCCCATGTGACAAAGCAGAACTGCCCCCATGGGATTTTCTAGGTTGTAATCCTTACAGAAGCAGATCGCCAGGTATTTCTCCCATGGAGCCACTGGGTGGGTTTGAACTGCCAACCTTTTGGTTAGCAGCAGAGCACTTAACTACTGCACCACTGAGTTTCCACATATATATATATATAGAGAGAGAGAGACAGAGAGTGCCCCGGTGGTGCAACTATTAAGTGATTAGCTGCTAACCTAGAGGTTGGCAATTCAAACCCACCCAGTGGCTCCTCAGGAGAAAGACCTGGTGATCTGCTCCTTTAAACATCACAGCCTAGAAAACCCTGTGAGGCAGTTCTACTCTGTCACATAGGGTTACTATGAGTCAGAATCGATTCACCTGCACCCCAAAACAACAACAATCTTTACTGGAGCAGATTGCCAGGTCTTTCTCCCACGGAGCTGCTGGTGGGTTCAAACCACCAACCTTTTAGTTAGCAGCCAAGCACTTGACCGTTGAGCCACCAGAGCTCCTGTAGTCTGTTTAGAAGATCGCTGCTGTTAAATATTTTCATTGTTTGGAGGCACATGTCTTCAGAACAGAGGCCAGTGTTGAGTTGTTTCCAAGAAAGCCAACCGCTTCCTGCTAAGGAGGCAACATACTGTATATATTGTTTGGACTCCAGCCGGGTACTTAGCTGAGATTTCCACAGTGAGTCTTTAAACCAAAATATAATCTGATGCCTGGGCCTGGTAGCAACAGCCAAGCTACTTACTCTCGGGGCCCACAAGCTTCCAACTAGACTTGTGTCTCCCAACTGAACTCTTCCTACAATTCAGATTTGGCCCCAACTCACCCCGGCCTCTGCCTCCTCCCCCCGACCCCAACCCCCCGACTCCCACCCAACACACACCCTGTAGCAATGGGAGCAGGGGATCTTGATGGAGGACTAGAGTTTCTGGGTGCAGGGAAGGGGTCAATGTCTGGAACAGGGAGAAGGTTCTTTTCTGAGCCCAATACAGAAAATAAAATATTTATGATAAAATAAATAAAATGCAAAAGAATATGTTTATAATCATGGGGTGGGAAATACCTTTTTAAAAACAATCCTGAACTCAGCAAGCACAAAATAAAAGAGTATTAAGACGAATTGAAGGAGCCCTGGTGGTGCAGTGGTTAAGCGCTCAGCTGCTAACCAAAAGGTTGGCAGTTGGAACCCACCAGCATCTCCAAGAGAGAAAGATGTGACAGTCTGCTTCCATAAAGATTTCAGCCTTGGAAACCCTATGGGGCAGTTCTACTCTGTCCTATAGAGTCACTATGAGTCACAATTGACTCAAGGGCACACAACAACAACATCGAAGTGCAAGTGTATCTAAATGCTCAGCAATTCTACTTCAGGGACTCTGGTCAACAGGAAAATTCAGGAAAGTTCACCTGTCTACCTGGGGGCCATGTCAACATTGTGAATGAGAGCAAGAAATTAGAAGCTATTGCAACTAATGTCACAAAACAATATGTGTGTAAATTTTTGTATGAGAAATTAACTTGAGCTGTAAACTTTCACCGAAAGCACAATAAAAAAAAAAAAATTAGAAGCTTATACATAGAATGTGTACACAAGGGTGTTAACTGCTGTAATGACACAACATTTCATGGTCAGGAGAAGGTGGCTCCCTTTTTAAAATATAAATTGTGTTTGAATGCCTGTGTCAAAGAATTGCAATTAGCTTCCAATTTAATTTGCTACTGAAAATTATACCTATAAACCCTTCAACAAAGATGTTTAATTAACTATTTAAAAATAAATTGCTTTGTGCTCCCTTAAAAAATCACCTATAGGAGACCAAATGGTCAACAATTACTTTAAAACAAAAATGAGAAGGTAAGGAGTCAGGGAAACTAGATTAATGGAAACAGAACCACCAGAACAGAAATATTGAGAATGTTCACACATTATGACGACTATAATCAATGTCACTGAATAATCTGTGTAGAAATTGTTGAATAGGAACCTAAAATGCTCTGTAAACATTCACCGAAAACACAATAAAATATTATTTAAAAAAAAAAAAAAGACCAGATTTACTGGCCTAAAGGAGACTGGAGAAACCCCGAGAGTATGGCCCCCAGATACCCTTTTAGCTCAGTGGCAAAGTTACCTTCGAGGTTCACTGTTCAGCCTGGGAGTGGACAGCCCAGTAAAACCATGAGAGTAACGAGGTACAGGAGTCCAGTGACAAGGCCCAGAAGGCAGAAGGGGAGTAGGAAGCTGATGATAGGGAACACAAAGTAGAGTAAGGATATTGTTGATGTGTTGTGAGATTGTTAACCATTGTCATAGGGCAACATTTGTAGTAACTGTTAAATGGGAGACTATTTTGTCCTGTAAGCCTTCATCTTAAGTGAGAATAACAGCACAATTAGAAGAGCGTAGTCAACGTCACTTAAATGTGTATGTAAAAAAAATTTTTGAAATAGCGTATGTTTGGCTATGTGTATTTTCACAAAAAAAAAAAAAAAAATTGAGAATTTAGAGGGTTAAAATGTTGTGGGGTTGTTAACCAATGTCATAAAACAGCATGTGTGTTACTGTTACATGAGAAACTATCTGTTCTGTAAGCCTTCACCTGAAGTACAATAAAATATTAAAAAAAAAAATTAAAAAATAAATATATTGCTTTTCAGGGGTAAAATATCTGCTATCAACTTCTCTCTTTGACAGAACCCACACACGTTTTACCTTTCCAGCCTGGAAAATTCCAGATTCTGCAGGTCTGTCTCCATTCCCTCCACCCTGCTCCCCCTGCCCATGCTGGCTGTGGTTTCCATGGCAACAGCCTGAGCCTGCTGCCTTTGTAAAGATATGGAGGGTGAGAGCTCTTGAAGGAGGAACTGAGCAGAAGGAATGACAGCAAATAGCCTGGCTAGGGGTGGGGGTGAGGGCTGGGTGGATGGGGGAGGGGCTCAGTAGGCTGTCCCCCCGTTACTGCATCAAGTACAGGATTTGTGCATGAAAAATTGCAAAATTTGCAAAAGAAAACCAAACTGGCACCTTTGGGTCTTGGCACAGTCTGTTAGAAATCCCAAACCTCCTGCAAGCCCTCGTGGTACCAGCACTAACCTATCCCACCGTTTATACCTCTGTGCCTTTATTAATTCAAGGGATAAAAACTGATGGAGCTGGCCCCAGTTGCCAGATGTGGTGCTAGGAGCTGGTGTAACATTAGCAAACAAGCAAAATAGCGGGCAGAACCTCTGCCCTGAGAGAGTAAGTGAGAGACATCATTTCATTTGAAAAATCTCACTTCTATTGCCCTACGATATCCTTACACCTTAAACCAAAAATATCCCCTGAAGTCTTCTTAAAATCAAACAACGTTTAGCTTAACTAGTAAAGAGTGTCTGCTTTGAGCATTGTGCTCTTTTTTAAGATCTATCTATATGGGATCAAACTGACAACAGTAACTGGAAAGATCAGATAGGGAACTTCGGGAGCAGTGGAGGTGAGAATGGTTGCATAACTTGAAGAATGTAATCACTGTCAGTGAACTGTACAAGTAGAAACTGTTGAATTGGTATGTTCTGCTGTGTATATTCTCAACAACAACAACAACAAAAAATTATATTTTAAAATTTTACTTAATTCATTATTTGCTGAATAAAACCTTCAGGGAGTCTCTATCCTATGCCAGACATCCATAATGTGCCAGAGGTCGCAGATTCGCAGAAACCAGCAGTAGAAGTCTTTGATCACTTGGAGCTTGTATTCCACTAGAGGAGGTGGTCTCTGAACAAACATATAAAAATGATGTTGGGAAGGAGCCCTGGTGGTGCAATGGTTAAGTGCTTAGCTGCTAATTGAAAGGTTAGTGGTTTGAACCCACCAGCCGCTCTTCAGGAGAAAGACCTGGCAATCTGCTCCCTTAAAGATCACAGCCTAGGAAACCCTATGGGGCAGTTCTACTCTGTCACATGGGGTCACTGTGAGTTGGAATTGACTCAATGGCACCCAGCAATAACAATATGTAAATAAATATCATGAATAATGTTTTAAAATGATGTTGGGATGATGAGTTCTCAGATGGAAATGAATTTGGGGTTGTTGGACAGAGAGTGAACCGAGGGGTTAGGTTCCAGACAGGGGGGCAAGGGTGAGCTCTCTAGGGTGATATAACTGAGGAGAGATACGGATGAAGGGAGGAAGCAAATCCCAGGGGAAGAGCCTTGTGAGCAGTGGAGGAAGCAAGTGCAAAGGCCCTGAGGTAGGATCCTGCGTAGGATAAGCAAGTGTCAGGAAAGGCTGAAGTGGAGTGACCATAGGAGAGAAAGAAAGGAGCTGAGGTTGAAGAATATGCAAGGTCTTGTGGCTCATGGTACTGACTTTGGATTTTATTAATTAAGCAGTAAAATGATTAATACTGTCCATATTATTCATATTGATCAAGCACCTGCTATGTGCCTGGCTCTGGGCTGGTGACACTCATGTTGTTGTTGTTAGTTCAAGTCGATTTCTCAACTCACAATGATCTCAGGTGACAGAGTAGAACTGCCCCGTGGGGTTTTCTGGGCTGTAATCTTTATGGAAGTGGAGCCAATGGGTAGGTTTGAACCACCAGTCTTTTGGTTAGCAGCCCTGTTCTTGACCTTTGCACCATCAGGGCTCCTTGACACTAGTGTTATGCTTTGCTTATAACAGCCCCTCACTCTCAGGATGATTTCAAGGCTTAAATGAACTAACTGGGGCGAATAAAATGATTAGCGCACAATAAGCTCCAATTGGAGTCCCTGAGCACACCAAAAGTTAACACACTCAGCTGCTAACTGAAAGGTTGGATGTTTGAGTCCACCCAGAAGTGCCTCGGAAGAAAGTCCTGGAGATCTACTTCTCAAAGATCACAGCCACTGAACACTCTATGGAGCACAGTTCTACTCTGACACATGGGGTCACCATGAGTCAGAAATGACTCAACGGCAACTGGGTTTTACACTCTAAATAAATGCTAGCCTCTCTGGCTGGCCATTTGCACCTGAGCATACAGGAAGAACTTATTTGCCTTCCCAAAGATGGGAGAAAAATGAACTAAAGAAGCCAGTGTTTCAATGACACAGCTCCTATACACATTCATCAACCCATCAATTCATCAATTGCTAGAGTGAAACCATAATCTGATTACCCAATTTTTCAGTGCCACCCAATACAACATAATGGCAATTTTAAAAAACTGCTCTTATGTATGTTTTCATTTCAGTTTAAGTTTGTCTATTTTTTTTCAAAATTATGAATTGCACTAAAGTTCAAATATGCCAAAACGGAAGTATCCTAGCGGAAGCCAATATCAATCTGAGAGAATGAAGACAGGAAGGGCCTTCAAGATATCAGAATGACTGAAAACTCTGTGGATGAAATCATGACAATCAGGAAAAGAAACACGATGGGCTTGTACACTGTAAAAGTTGAACTGGCAAATGTTGTGTGATATATATTTTTACAAAAAAAAAAAGAGCGAGAAAGAACAGCTACTGAGGCTGCTTATGTACAACCAAACACCTTATGGGATTTGGTTCCTTGCTTCCTTAGTTTGAAAGGTTAGGGTCATGGTTTCATGGGACACCCCAGTTAATTGGCCTAATATTGTGTTTAGTGCTTCTGTTCTACCTCCTATTTCATTGCATAGTGCCTGGGGTCTTAAAAGCTTGCAAGTGGCCATCCAAGTCACAACATTCACCTGGAGCAACAAAGGAAGAAGGAGAGTCAGGAATAGAAGGGGGAAATGAAATGTGTGGCTAATTGCCTCCACGAACTACCATCTCCTTTGACATGAGACCAGAAGAACTGGATGGTGCCCTGCTACCATTACTGAATCTTTTGATCAAAGATTCTATAGAAGAACAATGCAGAACAGAATTCCAAACTCTCATGGAATCCAGACTTCCTGGATGGATCCCCAAAACTGTTGCCCTGAGATAATCTTTAAACCTTAAACCAAAAATATCGCCTGAAGTCTTGTTTAAACCAAACAATAGCTTATTTAATAAAGAATGTCTGCCTTGAGCATTATGCTTTTCTGAAGAACTATCTATATGGGATCAAATTGACAACAGCAACCTGAAAGGTCAGAAAGCAGGCTTAGGGTGCCGTGAATTCATGTTAATATGGGAGGAACAACTCAGAAAAGGAGGGTGAGAATGGTTGCACAACTCGAAGAATGTAATCACTGGCACTGAATTGTACATGAAGAAACGGTTTAATTGGTGTATGTTTTGCTCTGTATACTCACCAAGAGAAAAAAAAAAAATCATGAGGGCCAAGAAGATACAGATAATGAAAATGACTCCAGAAGAAAAAATTTTAAATGACAAGAACCAGCAGTCTTCCAAATAGGGAATGAAAATCAGAGGAAGATGGAAATGATAGCAAAGAAAACCAAAACCTACAGGTCACCAAAGCATGCACAAAGGTTGGTACCAGCTTCACTGGAATGAATTTGTTGATTTTGATAATACCAAGAGCTTCCATTATGGCCCATTATAATAAGCAATAATTTCAGTCAACACTGTTTAATGAAAAATTGAGTTTTCCCCCAAAAGTGTAATCTTATGATATTTATAAAGAATCAACAGAGTATGCAATCACAAAATGGTCTATGATGAATTTTTTTACAGGTTGTTTTTTTTTTTAACTTTTGGTGAAAATATACACAACAAAACATATACCTGTTCAACAATTTTTACATGTACAGTTCATCGACAATGGTTACATTCTTTATATCATGTCACCATTCTCCCCATCTCTGCCCCTATTGTCTCACTGCCATTAACTTACACTGTCTGCCCCTTAAGTTCTCATCTGTGTTTTAGAGTTCCTGTTGTTATTGCAATCTCATATAGGTAATTCTTCAATGCTCAAGACAGACATTCTTTATTTGTTGAGCTAAATTGCTGTTTAGTTTAAAGATGACTTCATGGGATAGTTTCAGCTCATGGGTCAAAAGTTATTTCCAGGCAATAGATTCGGGGATCCCTTCAGTCTTAAAGTGTCCAGTAATTCTGGTTGCCAATAAGAATTTTAAGTTCTGTTCCACAATTTTACTCCTTTTGATCAAGAGCCACCTATTGGGTCCCTGATCAAAACATTCAGTAATGTTAGCTGGACACTATCCATTTCTTCTAGTATCATGGGAAGGGAGTATGATGAGATCTTGACTAACCTTCTAGAAAACTAAAGTTTGCATGCTATTGTTTTATTTGTAAATGGTTTTCAACCAGAATAGCATTACTTACACAAGAAGGATTTTCAAACTGAGTCGTTATCTTTAGAACCCTCCAAAGTGATGAAGACTTCTCAGAGCACAGAAGGCTATGTATAACCAGATGATACAAAAATCAAATAAAAATGCTCTCGACCAGAGTAGAAGGAATATTTATTCTTCAAATCACAAAAATTTTATGGGAATCATTATACTCATCATATGCACTTAGGAAAAAAATGTCAAAAATGAAAAAAAACAAATGGAACTTATTTAAACAACACTGTTTATAACTAATTAATTAAAACAATTGAGAAATGTTTACAAAATGAAATGGCCAATGAAACCATGTAAGCCAGATGCAAATGCTACTCCATTGTTTTAGATTCTATGCTGAATGTGACAGTCACTGATCCAATGGTGACTCATTTGGCTTTGCTGTCATAGAGAAACCTGTAACAGTGCAAACCAAAAACAACGACAACAAAAAAAAAACAAACCCATTGCTGTTGAGTCAATTCCGACTCATAGTGACCATATCGGACAGAGTAGAACTGCCCCATAAGGTTTCTAAGAAGTGGCTAGTGAATTCGAACTGCCGAATTTTTGGTTAGCAGCCGAACACCACTGTGCCACCAGGGCTCCTGTGAGAGTGCAATGTCACTATATTCACAAGTTCTTAGTGAAGGACCTGTTTGGAAGAGAGCACAGACCATACACTGCTAATGGCACGATCCACAGGCATTTATTACTTACAGAATAAACAGGACAGGGATGAGAACAGCACACATCGTCATCAGCCCAAGTTCCCTGAAGTTAGGCTCCCGTCCACAGGGTTAGATCACATCTTAGCACACCCCAGTTCATGTCTGGGGAGGAGAACGCCAAAATTCCTCTCTCCCAGGATTAAATACTAATCAGACAGCCATGTCTATGTGCCAAATAGCGTGTACAAGAATAGGTAGGGGAAGGGGCAATAGAAAGCAGTAATAAAAGTTAAAAGAGGGTAATAAAAATGGTAGGTCCCCTGTAGGCAATGAACATCATTTATCGGCCCTGTTCAGAGTGGGTTAGATTTACTGGTGCCAGAGAATAGCCTTCCTCCTTTACCCCACTAAGCTTAACAGAGTTCTGGGTTTCTTCGGAGGGCAATCATCTCCTCCTAAGGCATATACTTTATATCCGTTAGTAACTATTATGTCCATTAGGAGCTAGGAAGATGGTGAGGGGGTAAATATAATACAGCACACCTCTGCACCCAGCAGTGAGATTTTTAAAATTTTCTGCCTGTTGAAAATCATCTACTTGAGATGTTACTCCGGGCAGTTGTAGCTCACCACGTACAAGATTTATGGTCAGGTGTATGACAGCTGCTGCTGTTCTGAAATTTGAAGCCAAAGAGCGACAAGCTCTCTTTGTTGTTGTTATTAGTTGCTGTCCAGTTGATTCCGACTCAGGGTGACCCCATGTGTGCACAGTGTGTACAGTAAAACTTCTCCACAGGGTTTTCTATGGCTGCAACCTTTCAGAAGCAGGTTACCAGGCCTTCCTTCCGAGGTGCCTCTGGATGGGTTTGAACAGCCAACCTTTCAGCTAGTGGTCGGGCACTTAACTGTTTGCACCACCCAGGAACTCCAAGCTCTCTTTTAAAAACATTAATAAACCTGTAGACAAGTCTCATGTGGCACTCATTCCCTTAATCTTGGCAGAGGAAAAGCCTCCTCCGCTGAGTCTGGGGTTGTTGACTCTCTCTATGTATTACACCAGTTACATATTTTCTTTTCAGGTTCATCTCATGGATAGAGTATTTAAAACCCACTTGCCAGCCAAGATTTTTCTCAAGAGTCCAAGTGTACCAAGTTGGCTGCCCATTATTAAGCTTTTGCACCAAGTTGTAGTGTTTGTCATTTTGTATCCCTTTCCTTGGTGCAAATGGTTAGGCGCTCAGCTCCTAACCAAAAGGTTGGCTGTTCAAACCCATCCAGCAGCTTTATGGGAGAAAGACCTGGTGATCTGCTTCCGTAAAGACTGTTGTTGTTATTATTAGGTGCCGTTGAGTCAGTTCTGACTCATAGTGGACCATATACAACAGAAGGAAACACTACCTGGTCCTGCACCATCCCCACAATCGTTGCTATGTTTGAGCCCATTGTTGCAGCCGCCATGTCAATCCATCTCACTGAGGGGCTTCCTCTTTTTCGCTGACCCTCTACTTTACCAAGCATGATGTTCTTCTCCAGGGACTGGTCCCTCCTGATAACATGTCTAAAGTAAGTGAGACAAAGGTCTTGTCATCCTTGCTTCTAAGGAACATTCTGGCTGTACTTCTTCCAAGACAGATTTGTTCATTCCTCTGGCAGGCCATGGTGTATTCAATATTCTTCGCCAACACCGTAATTCAAAGGCATCAATTCTTCTTTGTCTTCCTTATTCATTGTCTAGCTTTCACATGCAAACAAGGCAACTGAAAACATCATGGCTTGGGTCAGGCACACCTTAATCCTCAAAGTGACATCTTTGCTTTTTAACACTTAAAAGAGGTATTTTCAAGAAGGCAGGATGGGACAGGAAAGCTGGTAATGGGGAACCCAAGGTCAAGAAGGGGAAAGTGTTGAAATGTTATGGGGTTGGCAACCAATGTCACAAAACAATGTGTATTAATTGTTTAAAGAGAAACTAGTTTGCTCTGTAAACCTTCATCTAAAATGCAATTTTAAGAAAAAAGAGATCGTTTGCAGCAGATTTGCCCAATGCAATATGTCATTTGATTTCTTGACTGCTGCTTCCATGGGTGTTGATTGTGGTTCCAAGTAAAATGAAATTCTTGATAACGTCAATATTTTCCTGTTTATTACGATGTTGTTTATTGGTCCAGTTGTGAGGAATTTTGTTTTTTTTATGTTGAGGTATAATCTTAACTGAGGGCTGTAGTCTTTGATCTTTATCAGTAAGTGCTTCAAATCCTTGTTTTCAGCAAGCAAGTTTGTGTTACCTGCATGTTGCAGGTTGGTAATGAGTCTTCCTCCAATCCTGATGCTGTATTCTTCTTCATAGAGTCTGGTTCATCAGATTATTTGCTCAGCATACAGATAGAATAAACGTGGTGAAAGAATGCCACCCTGACGCACACCTTTCTTGATTTTAAACCATGCAGTATCCCCTTGCTCTGTTTGAATGACCGCCTCTTGGTCTATGTACAGGTTATGCACAAGAATAATTAATTGTTCTGGAATCCCCATTCTTTACAATGTTCCCCATAATTTGTTATGATCCACACAGTCAAATGTCTTTGCATAGTCAATAAAACACAGGTAAACATCTTTCTGGTAGTCTCTGCTTTCAACTAAGATCCATCTGATATCAGCAATGATACCCCTTGTTCCATGTCCTCATCTGAATCTGGCTTGAATTTCTGGCAGTTCCCTGTCAATGTACTGCTGCAACCATGTTTGAACTATCTTCAGCAAAATTTTACTTGCATGTGATATTAAAGATATTGTTTGATAATACCCACATTATGTTGGATCACCTTTCTTTGGAATGGGCACAAATATGGATCTCTTCCAGTTGGTTGGCCAGTTAGGTGTCTTCCAAATTTCTTGGTATAAATGAGTGGACACCTCCAGCACTGCATCAGTTTGTTGAAACATCTCAGTCGGTATTCTGTCAATTCCTGGAGCCTGGTTTTTTGCCATTCCCTTCAGTGCAGCTTGGAATTCTTCCTTCAGTACCATTGGTTCTTAATCATATGCTACCTCCTGAAATGGTTGAACGTCGACCAATTATTTTTGGTACAGTGACTCTGTGTATTCCTTCCATCTTCTTTTGATACTTTCTATGTCATTCAGTATTTTGCCCATAGAATCCTTCAATATTGCAACTCGAGGCTTGCATTTTTTCTTCAGTTCTTTCAGCTTGAGAAGTGTCAGGCATGTTCTTCCCTTTTGATTTTCTAACTCCAAGGTCTTTGCACATTTCATTATAATACTTTACCGTTGTCTTCTTGAGCCGCCCTTTGAAATCTGCTATTCAGCTCTTTTATGTGATCATTCCTTCCGTTCCCTTTAGCTGCTCTATGCTTTTGATTGTAGATTAGCTAAAGCAAATAGAAATACTAGTTTATGTCACTAAAAAAAGAAAGAAAGAAAAAGAAAAGGACATTGTCAGAGTCTGAAAATAAAAGAAACTTGACTAAAGACAGGTCCAGGGAAATAACTACAACACAGATGGTGTCTTTAAATTTGTTTACCTTCAGGAAGTGAATGTCTCCCAGATAATGACCACACCATGCTGTGGCTCCAAGAACATTGTTTCCTTGCCTAACTACACTGCAATGTATATGTTTATTGGAATCAAGCCTGGCTTTTTGGCCTAGCGGAAAGTACCATGGTAGGTTGATGAGCTGCATTTGCCTCTAGAAGTGGGGCCACGTGTTAAAAATCAAACTCTGTTGTCTTGGTTTGTACCCACTCTCTAGTCCACCCAGCCTTTGCTCAAATACATTTTCCTTTACTCAGGAGTCATGTGATACTGAAGTCCATACTGCCATTGTCAAAGCCATAGTCTTGTCATTGGTCCGATGGGTTGAGGGTTGGTGGGCAACCATTGAAGAGGTTATAAGCAGTAAATGGGATGATTAATGTAAACTAAGGAGACCTGGTGGTGCAACGATACAGTGCTCAGCTGCGAACCCAAAGGTTGGCAGTTGAAACTACCCAGCAGTCCTGTGGAAGAAAGGCCTGGCAATCTGCTTCTGTAAAGATTAAAACCCTATGGGGCAGTTCTGCTCTGTAACACATGGGGTCGCCATGTCAGAATCAACTTGACGGCATCCAATGACAACAACATTCTTCCCAGATAACACTGCCATGGTCACAGCCCAACCCCCAGCAGCATGTGCCAACTCTAGCCCAGATCTCTCTTCTTAACTCCAGACTCCAAATGCCACTGGCTGATGACCCATGGAATGACCTCCTTGCATCCCTCTGCCCACAAGTGGACTTCTCTTTTAATATTTTATTATATTTTTTGGAGAAAGTATGCACAGCAAAACAGCAAATTCAATAATATTTACAAATAATGTTCAGTGACATTGGTTATATTCTTCAAATGTGTCAAAATTCCGCTCCCATTAACTTAGTCTCACTGCTCCCCAACTGCTTTAGAGTAACTGTTGTCCATTTGGTCTCATATAGATAATTTTTTAAAAGAGCTCAATACTCATGGGTGAAATTCTTTACTTTAAAAAAAATAATAATATTGTGTTTTCGATGAAAGTTTACACAACAAATTAGGTTCCCATTTGACAATTTCTATACAAGTTGTTCAATGACATTAGTTTCATTTTTTACAATGTGTCAACATTCTCTTAATTAAGTTCTGGTTGTTCCATTTATGGTACTCTAGCTCCCCTGACTTCTTCTCTTCTCATCTTTGCTTTACAGTAATTGTTGACCTTTTGGTCTCATATGGATGGTTTTTTAATGGAGCACTGTACTCATGGGTAATATCCTTTATTTTACGAGCCAATCTGTTACTAAGTTAAAAGGTGACCGCGGGATAGTTTCGGTTCAAGGCTTAAAGAGAATCTCAGGGCCATAGTCTCAGGGAGTCCTCCAGTCTCAACTGGTCTAGTAAGTCTGGACTTTTTAAAAATTTGAGTTCTGTTCTGTTTTTTTCTTCCATTCTATCAGGGTCCATCGACTGTGTCCCTGATGAGAATGGTTGGTAGTGGTAGCCAGGCACCATCTAGTTCTTCTAGCCTCAGGGGAGATGAGGCCGTGACTCGTGTAGGCTATTAGCTCTGTAGACTAGTTTCTTCTCTGAAACTTTGATTTCCTTCTTTGACATTCTTTACTTTTTTATAGCTAAACTGTTACTTAGTTTAAAGGTGACTTTAGGGGATATTTTTAATTCAAGATTTGAAGAGTAACTCATGGCCAGAGTCTTGAGGATTACTCCAGTCTCAATGGGTACAACTGGACTTCTCCTCTTGATTCCTATTTTGGGTCCTGGTGACTATCCACTCGAGGGAGAAAGATGTGGCAGTCTGCTTCTGTAAAGATTAATCTCAGAAACCTTATGGGGCAGTTCTACTCTGTCCTATAGGGTCACTATGAGTAGGAATCAACTCAACAGCATGAGTTTGGTTTTTTTTTCAGACCATCCACTCCGTGAGACAATGCCAGCCTCGCGTCCAACCCTAATCTGTCCTTCAAATCCCTTATCTGTAAACAGAAATGATTAGAAGGATGCCTGACATGGGTATCGGTCTTGGGGATTAAATAGGGTCATTGGGCCTCTTGACTCTTCACTGTGAAGAGAATGGGCTGGCCAAGTGATGCATAGATTCCAGGGGGCTTAGCAGTTAATCATGTCCTTGAAGGCACTTGCGTGGATGCACGTGAGCGCACATGATCTTGGGAAACACACATTGTTCTTAGTTTAACACTACCAGCAGAGCCACAACATGGATGAACCTAGAACACATCATGCTGAGTGAACTAAGTCACAAAAGGACAAATATTCTATGATCTCACTTATATGAAATAAGCAAATATATAGAAACCAAAGATTATTATTTTTTAAATAAGATTTTGTTGTGTTTTTGGTGAAGGTTTACACAACAGTTTAGGTTCCCACTCAACAATTTCTACTCAAGTTGTTCAGTGACATTGGTTACATTCTTCACAATGTGTGGACATTCTCATTATTTCCATTCTAGTTGTTCCATTTCTATGAATCTAGTTTCCCTGCCCCCTTACATTCTCATTTTTTTTCCAAGTAATTGCTGACCACTTAGAAACTAAAGATTATTAATGGTTACCAGGGATGGGAAGGAGGGGGAGTGGGGAGTTTTTGCTTTGGGGGCACTGAGTTTATGTTAACAGTTGTGTGATATTCTGGAAAAGGACAGCAAAAATGGCATACAACATTAAAAATATAATCAATGTCACTGAACTTTAAATGTGAAAGTTGCTGTATTGGCGAATGTTTTGGTGTATGTATTTTCACCAGAATAAAAACAAACAACAACAACAACAAAAATTACCAGCAGGGGCTGTGGGCTTTGGTATAGCAAAAACCTGGGGGTTAAATGTCACTGAACAAATTGTGTAGAAATTGTTAAATGGGAACCTAATTTGCTGTGGAAACTTTCACTGAAAACACAATAAAATATTATTAAAGAAAAGAAAGAAGGAGCTGGGATTCAGATTTATTCCAAATATTTGAGTGCCTACTATGTGCTGGAGGAGCCCTGGTGGTACAGCTGTTAGGGACTAGGCTGCTTACCGAAAGGTCAGCAGTTTGAACCTACCAGCTACTCCGAAGGAAAAAACACTTGGTGATCTGCACCTGTAAAGATTACAGCCTATGGAGGAACCCCCGAGACTATGGCCCCTGAACACCCTGCTAACTTAGAACTGAAACCACTCCCGAAGTCCACCTTCCAGTCAAGGATTAGACAGGCCTATAAAGCAAACAATAACACATGTTAGGAACATGCTTCTTAGTTCAATCAAATATACGAGAACAAATGGGCAACACCTACCCAAAAGCAAAGACCGGAAGGCGGAAAAGGACAGGAAAACTGAACGAATGGCCATGGGGAATCTGGAGTGGAAAGGGGGTGGGTGCTGATACATTGCAATAAATTTCACAAAATAATTTGTATATAAATTTCTGAATGAGAAACTAATTTTCTTTGAAAACTTTCACCTAAAGCACTACAAAATTAAAAATATTACAACCTAGAAAGTCCTATGGGGCAGTTCTACTCTGTTCTATAGGGTTGCTATGAGTCGATGATAACCACCACCACCACCACCACTTATTCCTGCCCTCACCAACACTGGTCTTTATCAGTGTTTTAATTTTTGGTCAGTGTGAAAGTTAAAACCAGCATTGTGTCATTTTGATTTGCATTCCCTAATACGTAAGCGCTCGACAACTAGCTGAAAGGTTAGTGGTTTGAACACACCCAGAGGCACCACGAAAGGCAGCCCGCTGATCTGCTTCGAACAGGTCACATTCTTGAGAAGCCTATGGAGCAGTTCTACTCTATCACATGGGGTTGCCATGAGCTGGGATCAACTCAACAGCACACCACAACGATCACTAAAGAAGTTGAGCCTCTTTCTCTAACTTCATTGGCCTTTTCTCTTCCTTCTATCACTTACGTACTTATCATTTTGCTCCTATGTCTTTTTCATCTTTGTGTGACAACGATGCTGTCCCTGTTGTGTCTAAATTTCCCCCTAGTCTTCACTCCAATCTTCTCCTCCACACAAACCAACTTGTAAAAGATTGTTGTTGTTAGTTGCCATTGAGTCGATTCTGACTCATCACAACCCCACCTGTGCAGAGTAGGACTGCTCTGTAGGACTTTAAAAGCTGTGACCTTTCAGAAGCAAATTGCCAGGCCTTTCTTCTGAGACACTCTTGAATGTGTTCGAACTGCCAACTTTTTGGTTAGTAGTTGAGTGCTTCACTGTTTGCGCCACTCAGGGACTCCTTATAAAAGATATAATCTTTTTTTTTTTTCATTTCAATCTAACATAAAAAGATTAAAATGTAAGAATCAGAAACCAAATGCAACAAAATGGCTGCGCTGTAGAATCAGAGTGAAAACTGGCCAGAACAGGCCTCAGGAGCGAGATGTGCCAAACAGCAGTGCTGGGGATTAAAGTCTTTCTTCCATCTGGAACCTGGTGTCTGCAAAACAGTGACCACATTGTGAGCCTTCCCAGAAAGAGCACAACGTTGCCTGGCTACCCAGCAATGTATATATGACTTGGCAGCCCGCCTGGCTTTGTAGCTACGAGGAAAATTCCAGGGTGGGATGAAAGCAGAGGTTTCAAGGACGAATAGACTGCAAAGTTTAACCCCTTCTCAGAGAGCTGGAGCTCAGGGGCATTCTGGGCTTGGTAACCCAGGCCAGGTGCTCAAACTTCTAGGGGCTTTGGTTTCCTTATTTGCAAAATGGATTTCACAAAATGGCAGCAGGCTATGTGGAGTCTGTGAGATTCATAACTTACCTGGTGCTTCTGGGATGGGCATCCAGAAGCATCCATTGCTGTAGAGTCAGTTCTGACTCCAAGCGACCCTATAGGACAGAGTAGAACTGCCCCATAGGGTTTCCAAGGCTGTAATCTTTATGGGAGCAGATTGCCAGGTCTTTCTCCCTTCGAGCCTCTGGGCGGGTTTGAACTGTCCACCTTTCAGTTAGCAGCTCAGTGCTTAACCACTGTGCCACTAGGCTCTGCATCCACAAGAGGATCTTCATATTCAGACATAGCCCGACTCACTAGTTCTGTGGCCTTGGAATGCTGGTTTAAATACTCTGAGCCTCAAGTGTCTCATCAGTAAAGTGGGGTTGTGTTGAGCATTCGACTTATGGAAACTGCCTCAACTGCGTGAGAAAGTGATATAGAAATTCCCTTCTTCTCCAACTGGACCACAGGTCTAATTGCCTCCATGAACTACTGCCTCTTTTGCCATGAGACCAGAAGAACTCTATGGTGCCCGGCTACCATTACTGAATGATTTGATCAAGGAATCAGTAGATGAATCCCGATTAAAAGGGAAAATAATGTGGAACAGAATTTTAAATTCTTACAGAATCCAGACTTACTTGATCTATTGAGACTGGAGGAACCCTCGAATCAAATGCTCTGAGAAAATCTTCAGATCATGAACTGAAATTATGAACTGTTTAGCTAAATTAGTAAAGAATGTTCACCAGAAGCATTGTGCTCTTTTAAAGAATTTTCTATATGAGACCAAATTGTCAACAGTAACTCTAAAGCATAGATGGAAAGTTTAGGGGGTAGTGAGTCTACCCCCAATGGTGGTGAAACAATGTGGATAGAGATATGGGTAGTGAAACAATATGGGTAGAGATGGTGACACGATGTGAAGAACGTAACCAGTGTTACTGAATTGTACATGTAGAAACTAATGAATGGGTGTATGTTCTATTGTGTATATTTTCGCCAACGTTAAAATTAAAAAAAAAAAATTCGTTTCTTCACTTCACTCTTGCCCTGCCCTCCTTCTGGTAATCCATAACTTTGATGACACTCGAGCCTACTGGTTCTGCTTAAGACTGAGCCATGGCTTCCCATAGTAACCTTCAATCTTCAACCAGGAATTCAACAGGCCCACAAGGCCCTGCTTCCCAGTCCCCCAGTGCTTACTAAACTCTAGCTGTACTGCTCTTCATGTTGTTTTTTTTTTAATTTATTGTGATAAAATGTATATGACAAAAACTTCCATCTTAAACATTTTTAACTGTAAAATTTAGTGACATTAATTACATTCATCAGGTTGTACAACCAACCCCACTATCCATTTCCAAGAATTTTTCATCAGCCTAAATGGAAACTCAGTACCCCTTCAGCTATAACTTCCATTCTCTCCTCCCCAAAACTCCTGGGAATCACTAATAAACTTTGGTCTCTGTACATTGGCCTATTCTAGGTATTTCATGTAAGTGAGATCATACAGTATTTGTTGTTTTGTATCTGACTTATTTTACTTAGCATAATACCTTTCAAAGTTTATCCACGTTGTGGCATGTATCAGAACTTCATTTCTCTTTATGGCTGGGTAGTATTCCATTGTGTGTATGTACCACATTTTGTTTATCTATTCATCTGTTGATGAATATTTCGGTTGTTTCAACCTTTTGGCTATTGTGAATGGTACTGTAACGAACATTGGTGTACAAGTATCTTTTATTGTTGTAAAAATATATATAACACAATATATACCAATTCAACATTTCTCACGTGTACAATTCAGTGATACCAATTACATCACTCATGTTGTGCAGCCATCACTAACATCTGTTGTCAAATTTTCCATCCCCATAAACAGAAACTCAATGCTTCCTAAACAATGTGTTCCCTTTCCCCCTTTCTCCCACCCTTGGTAACCACTATTAAACGTTGATCTCTATACGTTTGCCTATTCTAAGTATTTCATGTAACCGAAATCATACAATATCTGTCCTTTTGTAATTGACTTACTTCACTCAATATAATGTTTTCAAGGTTCTTCCATGATGTGGCATGCATCAGGACTTCATTTCTCTTTATGACTGAGTAATATTCCATTGTATGGATATACCACATTTTGTTTATCCATTCGTCTGTTGATGGACATTTATGTTGTTTCCACCTTTTGGTTATTGGGAACAGTGCTGCAATGAACATCGGTGTACAAGGATCTGTTTGAGTTCCTTCATTTTGTTTTTTGATCATACCAACGTAATCTCCACCTCTGGGCCGTCCTCCCCTCAGATCAGGGTTGGATTCTTTTCATCCTGTGGGGCTCATACTAAATGTCTTCTCCTCAAAGAGACTTTTCCCAATTGCCCCATATAAAATAACAGCTAAATCCCAGGCCTCCAAACCCTGTCCTCGGACCCAGATTCATGACGCTATTGAGCTCTCCGAAGATGCCCCCTCCCCTCCCACACACATTCATTTGTTGTTGTTAGGTGCTGTCAAGTCAATTCCGACTCATAGCAACCCCATGTGACAGTTAGCCAAGTGCTTAAACTATTGCGCCATCAGAGCTCCTTTAACAACATTCAATAAAAATTAAAAAAACCAAACTCATTGCCTACTCACAGCGACCCTATACGACAGAGTAGAACTGCCCCATAGGGTTTTTAAGGAGCAGCTGGTGGACTTGAAATGTTGGCCTTTTGGTTAGCAGCCATAGCTCTTAACCACTGCACCCCCAGGGCTCCCAAAATAAAACTGTCTACCAGAGTTTCTCAGCCAATTGTCTCATACTCATTGAAGTGAATACCTGTTGGTTTGCGCACCCAATTTCCATATCCTTCATTCTGGTCATGCACTTCAGTTTCTCCTGGGGAGTGAGACCACCCCCACTCTCACTTCATGCAGTTTGAGTGGAGATGACATCGCTTCCTGATCCAGGAATGGACACATGTCCCAGGTCTGGCCAATCAGCATGTCCAGGTTGGACTAATCCAGGTCTGGCCAATCAGCATCTTGGGGATGGACACAGGTACCAGGTCTGGCCAATTAGTATCTCAGGGATGGACTAACCAAGTTTGGCCAGCATCTGGGTGATGGACTAACCCAGGTCTGGCCAAACAGCATCTCAAGGACTGACTCCTGGATGGGCCTGAAACTTTGGTGATCCACTGGGACAGAGGCACTGTTTCCACTTGGGTTGTTAAGCTGGTGGGATACATGCCTGGAGCTGTTGGTAGCCATCTCTGCCATCTTGAGTGCAGAACCTGTAGTAGAATGAAGCCAGATTAGAGGAAGGCAGCTCCCAGAGATTAAGATATAAAAATAACACCTTGATTACATTTGAAATGCTAGATCCAACTGTACCTAAAGCCCTTTGAACTGGCAGATGTCCAGCCACTATATTCCTATTTATATTGTTTTTTGTCACTGACATCTGAAAGACGAGTGACAAATCAAACCTTTATCCTAGGCCCTTGTCACCATTCAGGTTCAAAACAAAAAGTTACCATGGCTGATAGAGTCTAGCCGATAAACGTGTCTCCCATCTCTCTCATATTTTCCATTCTTATGTGTCCATTTACCATCTTTCACACTGATGTATCTCCCAGGTGGCACAGCTGTAGTCTACCATCAATTCTTCAAGCTTGGTTGTCTCCACTATTCTTCTCTCTATACCATTTAAAAAATTTTCATTTATTTTTGGTAGCAATATACACAACCAAACATACATCCATTCACAATTTCTACATGAACAGTTCAATGACATTGGTTACATAGTTCATATTGTATCATCATTCTCACTATCTCTACTCATATTGTTTCACCACCGTTAATTTAGACTCTTTTCTCCTTAAAGTTCTCATCTGTGCTTTAGGTTAACTGTTGTCAGTTTGAACTCATATAGATAATTCTTTCTAAGAGCTCAATGCTCAAGGCAAATATTCTTTATTAATTGAGCTAAATTGTTGGTTAGTTTAATGATGGCTTCATGGGATAGTTACCGTTCAATGTTTAAAGATTATTTCAGAATAATAGATTTGGAGGTTCCCCCAGTTTCATTGTATCCAGTAAGTCTGGTTTCCATATGGGTTTGAAGCTCTGTTCCATGCTTTTCCTTCCATACCATTCTTCAATTCAAAGAATGCCATCCTTCTTCCAAAAAATATAACTAGGTCACCTCCTTGCTTTAAAAATGCTTGTATTCTTCAACATTTCTTCAGTGACAAGAGATAGAAACAGTAATGATTCAGCAAAAACAAAACAACAAAAACGTTGTTTACTGAACTGGATAACTGAAAAGCCCTGGGGTAGTTGGCTTCAGGCATAGCTGGACCCAAACTTTCACCAAGGTCCATCTCTAGACTCTACTTTTCCTTGAAGGTCTAATTCCCAACAGTTCCAGCAAAACTCCCACGGCTGCCCCTCGTTGGTTCAGATTGAGTCACATGCCCACCCCTAGTCAATGACAGTGACTTCTATTGATCAAGTGAGGTTACAGGAGCTGGTGGTGGGGAGGAAGAGGTCACCTCCACGAAAACCCTATAGACGGAAAGGCTTGAAGAGGAGGTTCTCCAAAAGGAAAATGGGTTTTATTGGTAAAGGAGAATTCTGTGTAAGACAAACCACACATCTGCTACGCCCATCTAAGGCATTCCAGCACCTTCAAGATCAAGCTCAGGCTCCATGGCGCTCCCTGTTCTCTCCTCTGCAGCTAGCCCTCACCTTATCCCCAACACCACCTCTACCACCTCCACCTCCACACACTAGAATAAACTACTTCTGTTTCCCTCAACTCTCTCATCCCTAGACTTTCAAACATGTCCACCCTCAACTCAAAATACTCCTTCCTCCCTGTTATGGATTGACTCAATGGCACCTAAAAGCAAAAACAACACGAATGTAAAGATTGGCAATTCAAACTCATTCAGTGGAAGTGCAGAATAAAGGCCTGTCAATCTGCTTCCTTATAAGTCAAAAAAAGCCAAACCTGTTGCCGTCAAGTCGATTCTAACTCATAGCAACCCTACAGAACAGAGTAGAACTTCTACATAGTGTTTCCAAGGAGTGGCCAGTGGATTTGAACTGCTGACCTTTTGGTTAGCAGCTGAACCCTTAAATACTGTGCCACCAGGGCTTCCTTATAGATTGTTGTTATTATGTGCTGTTGAGGCGATTTCAACTCATAGCGACAGAATGTGACAGAGTAGAACTGTCCCATAGGGTATTCTAGGCTGTAATTTTTATGGGAGCAGATCACTAGGTCTTTCTCCCCAGGAGCCGCTGGGTAGGTTTCAATCGCCAACCTTTCAGTTATTAGCTGAGCACATAACCATTACACTACCAGGGCACCTTCCATAAATATGACAGCCAAGAAAACCCTATGGGGCAGTTCTACTCTGTCACACACAGGGTCAACATGAGTCAGAATGGACTCAATGGCACCTAACAAAAACAACAACATTAACCTAAAGACTGGCAGTTCAAACCCACCAAGGGGCACTGCAGAAGAAAGTCCTGTCGATCTGCTTAGGCAACCCTATGGGGTAGTTCTATTCTGTCCTATAGGGTCACCAAGAGTCAGAATCTACTCGACAGCAACGGGTTTGGCTTTTTAGGTTTGTCTTCCACCCACACGCCTGCCAAGGGTAAACTATTGTAATGTTCCGTCTACCTTGGCTGTTGGGGTGAGCATGTGGTCCAAGGCAGGCCAGTTAAGAATCTTCTAGCAGGGATAGAGAAAATGAATCTCCTCCTCGAAGACAGGTGACCAGGGAAGGGCACAGTTCCAATCTTCTGGAGAAATCTTGCATGAAAACACGCTGCCAACATGCAGGCTCAAGAGGTGGAGAGACAGCTGTTGGCTGCATTCCTATCACCTGAGGACAGCTACACCCCTTCCCTCCCTGGGATTTGCTACCAGAGCCAAGAAATTCCCCTTCTTTGTCTAAATGAGTTAGGACAGCTATGTCCCTGCTTTTCTACAGAGTGGCCTTATGAGCAGGCTGAAGCCACTCATCTGGGAGATTCAAGGTAGATAGCAAATCCCTGGGAGGTGCAGATGCTCGGCTGCTAACCGAAAGGTTGGAGGTAGTTAAGTGCATGACTGCTAATCGAAAGGTTGGTGGTTCGAACGCACCAGTGGCTCCGCAGGAGAAAAGACCTGGATAAACCTCCGTAACTATTGCCCTGAGATCATATTTAAAACTTAAACCAAAAATATTCCCTGAAGTCTTTAAACCAAACAGTACTTTAGCTTAAGTGGTAAAGAACATCTGCCTTGAGCATCGTGCTCTTTTAAAGAACTAGCTATATGGGATCAAATTGACAGCAGCAACTCAAAAGGTTAGATAGGAAGCTTAGGCGCCAGTGAGTTCATGTTAATGGGGGAGGAACAGTTTGGAAAAGGAGGGTGAGAATGGTTGCAAACTCGAACAATGTAATCAATATCACTGAATTATACATGTAGAAACTGTTGAATTGGTGTATGTTCTGCTGTGCATATTTTCAACAACAACAAAAATAAATTTCTCAAAAAAAAAAAAGAAAAAAAAAAGAATTCCATTCCAGGAACAAAGTATAACATATGGTGGTTAAGAGGATGGACTCTGGAGCTAGCTATAGTGCCCCACCTCCGATCCTGGCTCCATAAATGACTTGCTAACTAACCAGCCAACCAGTTGCTGTTGAACCGATTCCAACTCAGGGTGACTCCATGTGGGCAGAGTAGAACTGTGCCGCAAAGAGTTTTCATGGTTGTGGCCTTTTGGAAGCAGATCACCAAGCCTTTCTTCCAAGGCTCCTCTGCGTGGGTTCAAACTGCCAACCTTTTGGTTAGTAGCCAAGAACTTAACCGTTTGCACTACCCAGGGACTCCATGAATTACTTTCTATGTGCCCGTAAACAAGTTACTTAACTTCGCTGTACCTCAGTTTCTTCATCTGTAAAGAAGAGATGATGATAAAAATGTACCACTCATAGGATTTCAGAGAGGATGAAGTAAGAAAAATCTATGCAAAGTACACAAAACCATGCCTCACACTTAGTAAGCCCTGAATAAGTGCAAGCTATGAATAGTTTCAGTGCCTGAATGTTTAGTAAAAGGAAGTGGGTGGAAATTTGTTGCTATTCCACGAGAAATGTGTGAGTGAAGACGAAAAACATGAATGTGGATTTAAATTAAGCTGATCCACATAATTTGCTATCTGAACATGTGTGCATTCCTTGTTTTTTTCTTTTCTTTTTTTTTTTTTTATAGCTACCATTTATCCATTACCACAGACTGCCAAAAGAACGAACAAATCTGTCTTGGAAGAAGTACAGCCAGAATGCTCCTTAGAAAGCAAGGACGGCAAGACTTCATCTCACATACTTTGGACATGTTATCAGGAGGGACCAGTCCCTAGAAAAGGACATCATGCTTGGTAAAGTAGAGGGTCAGCGAAAAAGAGAAAGGCCTTCAATGAGATGGATTGACACAGTGGCCGCAACAATGGGCTTAAGCATAACAACAATTGTGAGGATGGTGCAGGACCAGGCAGTGTTTCATTCTATTGTTCACAGAGTCACTATGAGTAGGAACTGACTGAACAGCACCTAACAACAACAACCATTTATCCAGAAGTCCCTGAGTAATGCAAATGGTTAAAATTCTCAGCTGATAACTGAAAGGTTGTAGGTTTGAGTCCACCCAGAGGTGCCTTGAAAGAAAGGCCTGCCAATCTACTTCTGAAAAGTCAGCCATTGAAAACCCTATGGAGCACAGTTCTACTCTGACACACATGGGGACACCATGAGTTGTCTTTGCCTGGCAAGTATTCACAACATCTTCTGAACTCCTGTTGTTGTTGTTAGGTGCCATCCAGTTGGTTCCGACTCATAGTGACCCTACATACAACAGAACAAAACACTGCCTGGTCCTGTGCCATCCCCACAATTGTTGCTATGTTTGAGTCCATTGTTGCAGCCACTGTATCAATCTGTCTCGTCCAGGGTCTTCCTATTTTTTGCTGACCCTCTATCTTACCAAGCATGGTGTCCTTCTCCACGGGCTGGTCCCTCCTGATAACATATCCAAAGTCTGTGAGATGAAGCCTTGCCATTCTTGCTTCTAAGAAGTACTTTGGCTGTACTTCTTCCAAGACAGACTTGTTAGTTCTTCTGGCAGTCCATGGTATATTCAATATCCTCCCCAACACCATAATTCAAAGGCATCAATTCTTCAGTCTTCCTTATTCATTGTTCAGCCTTTGCGTGCATATATGAGGAAACAGTATTTCATGGCTTGGGTCAGGCGCACCTTAGTTCTCAAAATGACATCTTTGCTTTTCAACACTTTAAAAGAGGTCTTTTGTAGCAGATTTGCCCAATGCAGTACTTCGTTTGATTTCTTGACTGCTGCCTCCTTGGGCGTTGATTGTGGATCCAAGTAAAATGAAATCCTTGACAACTTCAATCTTTTCTCCATTTATCATGATGTTGCTTATTGGTCCAGTTGTGAGGATTTTTGTGTTGTTTATGTTGAGGTGTAATCCCTACTGAAGGCTGTAGTCATTGATCTTCATCAGTAAGTGCTTCAAGTCCTCTTCACTTTCAGCAAACAAAGTTGTGTCATCTGCATATCTCAGATTGTTAATAATTTTCCTCCAATCCTGATGCCCCGTTCTTCTTCATATAGTCCAGTTTCTTGGATTATTTGTTCAGCATACAGGTTGAATAAATATGGTGAAAGGATACAACCCTGACACACAACTTTCCTGATTTTAAACCACGCAGTATCCCCTTGTTCTCGTTCGAATGACTGCCTCCTGGTCTATGTACAGGTTTCTCACGAGCAAAATTAAATGTTTTGGAATTTCCATTCTTTGAAATGTTATTCATAATTTGTTATGATCCACACAATCAAATGCCTTTGCATAGTCAATTATGCACAGGTAAAAATCTTTCTGGTATTCTCTGCTCAGCAATGATATCCCTCGTTTCATGTCCTCTTCTGAATCCTGCTTGAATTTCTGGCAGTTCCCTGTTAATGTACTGCTGCATCTGTTTTTGAATTATCTTCAACAAAATTTTACTTGCTGGTGATATTAATGATATTGTTCAATAATTTCTGCATTCTGTTGGATCACCTTTCTTTGAAATGGGTACAGATATGGATCTCTTCCAGTTGGTTGGCCAGGTAGCTGTCTTCCAAATTTGTTAGCATAGACAAGTGAGCACCTCCAGCACTGCATCTGTTTGTTGAAACATCTCAGTTCGTATTCTGCCATTTTCTGGAGCCTTGCATTCAGCGCAGCTTGGCCTTCTTCCCTCAGTCCCATCAGTTCTTTATCACTTGCTACCTCCTGAAATGGTTGAACATCAACCAATTCTTTTTGGTACAATGACTCTATGTATTCCTTCCATCTTCTTTTGATGCTT
Source organism: Trichechus manatus latirostris (assembly GCF_000243295.1). NCBI lineage: Eukaryota > Metazoa > Chordata > Mammalia > Sirenia > Trichechidae > Trichechus > Trichechus manatus. Next base: position 4,649,668 of record NW_004444112.1, read on the forward strand.
CCTGTGTCATTCAATATTTTGCCTATAGAATCCTTCAATATTGCAACTCGAGGCTTGCATTTTTTCTTCAATTCTTTCAGCTTGGGAAATGCCAAGACTATTCTTCCCTTTTGGTTTACTAACTCCAGTTCTTTGCACATTTCATTATTATACTTTGTCTTCTTGAGCCACCCTTTGAAATCTTCTGTTCAGCTCTTTTGCTTCATCAGTTCTCCCATTTGCTTTAGCTACACTATGTTCAAGAGCAAGTTTCAGAGTCTCTTCTGACATCAGTTTTGTTCTTTTCTTTCTTTCCTGTCTTTTAAATGACCTTTTACTTTCTTCCTGTATAAAGTCCTTGATGTCATCCCACAACTCTTCTGGTGTTTGGTCACTGGTGTTCAATGTGTCAAATCTATTATTGAGATGATCTCTAAATTCACGTGGGAGATACTCAAGGTTGTATCTTGGTTCTCATGGACTTGTTTTAATTTTCTTCAGCTTCAATCTGAACTTGTATATGAGCAATTGATGGTCTTTTCTAGAGTCGGCCCCGGCCTTGTTCTAACTGATAATATTGAGTTTTCCGTTGTCTCTTTCCACAGATGTAGTCAATTTGATTCCAGTGTTTTCCATCTGGTGAGGTCTATGTGTATAGTAGCCATTTATATTGTTGAAAAAAGGTATTTCCAATGAATAAGTTGCTGGTCTTGCAGAATTCTATCATGCAATCTCCGGCGTCGTTTCTATCACCAAGGCCGTATTTTCCAACTGCTGATCCTTCTTCTTTGTTTTCAACTTTTTCATTCCAATTGCCAGTGCTTATCAATGCATCTTGATTGCATGTTTGATCAATTTCACACTGCAGAAGTTGATAAAAATCTTCAGTTTCCTCATCTTTGGCTTCAGTGCTTGGTGTGTAAATTTGAACTCCTTACCATGTGCTATAAAACCATATGTGACCTGGCCATGTCCTGTTCACCAACCTCATCTCCTTTCTTGCTCACCATTCTCCAACCACACTGGCCTCAAACTAGCTTCCTGCAGCTGCTGTAACAAATTACCACCAATTGGGTGGATTAAAACAACAAATTATTCTCTCATAGTTCTGGAGGCTAGAAGTCCAAAGTCAAGGTGTTGGCAGGGCCGTGCTCCTTCTCGGGAGTCTCTAGGGGAGATCTGTTGTTATGGTTGTTGTTAGGTGCCACTGAGTTGGTTCTGACTCATAGCGACCCTATGTACAACAGAACGAAACACTGCCCGGTCCTGCCGTCATTCCCACAGTGTTGCTTTGTTTGAGGCCACTGTTGCAACCACTGTGTCAATCCATCTCATTGAGGATCTACCTCTTTTTTGCTGACCTTCTACTTTACCAAGCATGATGTCCTTCTCCAGGGACTGGTCCCTCTTAATAACATGTCCAAAGTATGTGAGATGAAGTCTTGGCATCCTCGCGTCTAAGGAGCATTCTGGCTGCACTTCTTCCAAGACAGACTTGTTCACTCTTCTGGTAGTCTATGGTATATTCAATATTCTTCACCAATGCCATAATTCAAAGGCATCAATTCTTCTTCAGCCTTCCTTATTCATTGTCCAGCTTTTGCATGCATATGAGGTGATTGAAAATACCATGGGTTGGGTCTGGTGGCCACATCACTTCAATCTCTGCCTCTGTGGTCACATTGCCTTCTGCTTTTCATCTGTATCTCCTCCTCTTCTGGCTCTTTAAGGACATTTATCATTGGGTTTAGGGCTCACCCAGATAATCCAGAATGATCTCAAAAACATCTGCAAAGACCCTTTGTCCAAATAAGATCACATACACAGGTTCCGGGGATCAGGAGGTGGGTACATCTTTTGGGGGGCTAGCATTCAGCCCACTACAGCCTCCCTGCAGTTCCTTAGGAACAAAAGTTTGTCGCCACCTCAGTGCCTTTGTCCTTACTGCTCCCTCTGCCTGGAACATTCTTTTTGAATCCAATCATCATCTTCCTCAATATTATCCTTGTCCAAGCCACCATCATATTGAAGATAAAGCAAACCAGTAGTTGCTGAAAGTTAAGGATGGCTTTAAGAGTTTGGGCTTAGCCCCACTTCTGGCAACGTGGGGCTCTAGGCAGAAGCACCATGCCATCCCTCCACAGCAAAGATCCGAAAAACTAAGCCAAACAGAGAAAACAGCAATCCTGAAACCCTAAACATCAGATGAAGAGATAAAGAACTCAGCCAAGCACCAAATGCAATAAGAAACTGACAGGGAACAGAGAGCGAGGAGACATACATGGAGAGGACCCCTATCAGCTAATGCAGTATGGATCCACCATCTTGGACTCCTTTCAGAGACCAGCAATTAGGGGGTATGAGAAAGCAGCTTCATGGAGCTTCCAGCAGGAGACAGAACAACCGGTAAACAGCGCTATACCCTTTCCCACCCCCCACCCTTCTTCACCGCCACTCAGCCTCCTCTGCTTCCCGCGGCCACAGTCTTTTGGCCGGGAAGCACCGGCTGCTTGGATTCCACCGGCGCACACTGGCTGACTCCCTGAGTGCCATTTGTTGGCTGCTGGTGTTGCTTTTTTCTGCTTCTTTTGATTTCTTCCTTACCTCTCACCACCTCCCCCTCCTTTTGCTCAAATATGTGGCTCCGTGCGCCATCTTTGCTTCTTCCTGAGGGGCTATGGAGCTCCGCTAGTGTGTGGAACTGCTTCCCAGTCCGTGCTGCCACACTGGTAGGATCCCACGGCTTTTTGTTCATTTGTTTGTTTTCTTTTTCTTTTCTCAAGTTGGGAGCCTGTTCTGGCTGGGCAGTGCTGCGTGGCTTGGAACCTACCCCCTCAGCTTGCGCAGATGTGTGGAGGAATCCCTGAAGGCTTTTCTTTTTTCTTGTTTTTTTTTTTTCCTTTTTTGGGGGAGTTTTTCTTTTTTTTTTAATTCGTTTTATTTTATTTTCTCTCTTTTTCCCTTTTTGTCTTTCTTCATGACTCAGTTTCTCATCTCTCTATACTTTCCTTCTCTTCCTGTCCCCTGAATACCTGGCACTGAATACCTCTATGCCTCCTAGCCAGGCTGTACTTCAACACCTGGGAACAACTTCCCCAAACCTCGTAGCCACACCAGTGGGATCCCTTGGAGCTTTGCTGTTCTTTTTTTCTTCCTAATTTTTATTTATTCACTATTTTCTTTTCCTTTTTCTCTTCTTCTTCCCCTTTTTGTTTTTCTCCATTTCTTAGTCTCTCATCTCTCCACTCCAAAGGCAAGCTCCCCTAGCACTCTTTTTTGTTTGTTTGTACGTTTTTGGCTCCTGTTCCTCTCTCCTCTCTCCCATACCCCTCTAACTCCACACATCACAATCTCCCCCCTCCATGCTGCCTACATGCATAGTGCGCTTAACATCACACCACCAAGCAGCACAGGCATGGCCTACCAGAACCTGCCCTGCACTGATTTCTGAACTGCCCTGGTGGCTGTAGTAAGTGCCACAAACAACCCATCCTAGCAACTCCTCTTCAGCTAAACCTGCCCTGCTGTACCATATCTGAGCGATTGACCTTGCCAGTTGGAGAAGGAGGTGAAAAGTATCATGTCCACAGACGA
>NW_004444112.1:4653340-4675568 GCF_000243295.1 Trichechus manatus latirostris
CCTTCATCTAAAGTGAGAATAGCAGCACAACTGGAAGAATGTAATCGATGTCACTGAACCGTGCATGTAGAAATTTTTGAAATGGTGTATCTTTGACTATGTTTATTTTCACCAAAAAAAAAGGTCGAGAAGGGAGGGTGTTGACATGTTATAGGGTTGTTAACCAATGTCATAAAACAATATGTGTACTGACTGTTTAATGAGAAACTATTTGTTCTGTAAAACTTCACCTAAAATACAATAAAGAAAAAAAAAAAAAAAAAGTTTGGGCTTAGCACCTAGATGGATGGAGTTGACATTATGAGGCTACTTCAGCCTCCTCACAACATAGTGGCTGACACCCCCTGAAGCAAATGATCCGAGAGACCAAAGTGGAAACTACAATGCCCTTTAAGATGTAGCATTAGAAGTTACACTCTACCACTTCCTCCATATTTTACTGGTCATGAACCAGCCATGAGTCAATATGGGAAGGACTACACAAAGGTGTGAATACCAGTAAGTGAGGATTATTAGGAAGCATCTTGGAAGTTGGCTTCCAAGGTGTGGTCACTGAGATAGGAAGAAAACCAAGGAGAGCATTGCCATGGAGGTCTGGTGAAGCCAATTCAGCATGGCCTTCTAAAAACAGCATGGGGCAGTGTCTGACCTCCTCAAACTTCACAAGGTGGAAGGAGAATCAAAATCAACAGCAGAAAGCTGATTCCTAGAAGGTGAAGGTCAGACATGCCTCCTTGTCTGCAATCTTGACCAATTCTAACACCAACATTCCTTCCCATGGCATTCTCTACTTCTCTGCTGGGTTGGATTCATTGCAATTGCCACACAGAACTCACAGACAAAACTCATGATTATGGGGTTTATTAGGGAAGTAACAGGTTACAATTCAGGTTCAGGAACACTCAGTATACGGTTCTTCCATCAAGACAGCGTATTCCCAGCCATGCTTACAGGCATGCCTTTCCCTGGCCCTCTGCCTCTGCCCAAAGGCACTCAGCTTTCTTGCTTTGTGGGTCGGGAAGCCCACTGTGTATTTTCTCCTGTTGGTCTCTCCAGCCACTGCTTCTCTGCCACTGCTTCTCTGTCACCATTTCTCACTGTCTTCAGGGTTACAGCTCTCTCTCTCTCCCGGATCCAGGAGCTTCTCAGCACAGGGATCCCAGGTTCAAAGGACATGCTCTCCGCTCCTGGCTGTTTTTCCTTGGTGGTGGTAAGATCCTGTATTTCCCACCTCTGGGGTGGCTCATTTCAAGCCCAGCAGGATGGAAAAACTGACCAATCCCCTTGGTGGGCCACAATTATCTTATTTGCACAAGTTACAAAACCATGGCTAGAAAGGCCACACAAAAGCAATCAATCGCACTGCAGACCTCTTTGTTCTATTAAGAAGGTGGGGATGATAAACTGTGTCAAATATTCCTGAGAACTGAAACTCAACTATTGGATGTGTCAATGTGGAGGTTATTGGTGGCTCTTCAGCAAGGCTAACCAGATGCCATCAAGTTGATTCCAACTCATGGTGACTCCATGTATGTCAGAGTAAAACTGAGCTCCACAGAGTTTTCAATGGCTGATTTTTTGGAAGTAGATCTCCAGGGCTTCTTCTGAGGCGGCTCTGGGTGAACTTGAACCTCCAACCTTTTGGTTAGCAGCTGAGGCCGTTAATGGTTTACACCATGCAACGACTCCATTCAATAGGGTAGAGTGGATGAAAGCTTGATTGGAATGGAGTTAAGAGAGAACAGGAGATGTGGAAGTAGAGATAGAGACTATAGAGTTAACTCTAAAGGGGAGCAGGGACATGGTGCAGTAGTTGAAGAGAGTTTGGGGGTCAAGGTGGGCTTTTTGGGGTGGGAAATATTACAGCACGTTTGTGGGCTGATGAGAATGTTTTAGGAGAGGAGGGGGGAATTTGGTGTCACAGGAGATTGGAGAATATTGGAGTGATGTCCTTGAACAGAGATGGGAATGGGATCCAAGTGGAGAAGTTGGCCCTAGATAAGAGCATAGAAGTTCAGGCATAACAACGGAGAAGGAAGAGCAGGGGCGGATGCAGGTAGGAAGATAATGGAAGTTCCCTTCTGACTCACGTAGTATTTCAGAAGAAGGTTCTGGCACCGAATGGAACACTAAATTGCCATTATGTACACTGGAATATCAACTAGTACAACTCTTCAGAGACAAGACAGTACAGTGCAGTGGTTAAGAATCGAGACTCTCAAACCCAAATCTCTTGGATTCAAATCTTGGCTCTACTGGTACTATTTGTTGGACAAATTACCTCTCCCTTCTTGATTTGGTTTCTCTGTGTGAGAAAATGAGATCTCAAAAGTATTTAACAATGGAAACAACCCAAATATCCATCAATGAATGCTTGGATAAACAAAATGTGGAACAAACACACAATGGAATATTAGTCAGCCGTAAAGAGAAATGAAGACCTGATACATGTCACAACATGGATAAACCTTGGAAATATTATGTTGAGTGAAGTAAGTCAATCACAAAAGGACAAATATTGTATGATCTCAGTTATATGAAATACCCAGAATAAGAAATGTGTAGAGATCCAAATTTAATAGTGGTTACCAGGGGTGGGAGGGAGAGGGAAAAGGGGAATCATTGTTTAGGAAGCATTGAGTTTCTATTTATGGAGATGGAAAATTTGGCAACGGATATTGGTTATGGTTGCACAACATGATTGATGTAATTGGTGTCACTGAATTGTACACGTAAAAGATGTTGAACTGGCAAATGTTGTGTTATCTATGTTTTTATAACAGTAAAAAAATCTTTAAGTATTTAATGGAAGAGTTATTGTGGGAAGACTTTGTGAGAACACTTAGTCATGTATCTTTGATGAATATTACTTATAGCTAGAATAAGACAGGAGTCCTGGTGGCTCAACAGTTAAGAGGTCAGATGTTAACCCAAAGTATGGTGGTTTGAACCCACCCAGTCGCTCTGCTGGAGAAAGACCTGGCAATCTACTTCCATAAAGATTACAGCCTAGAAAACCCTATGGGGCAGTTCTACTCTGTCACATGGGGTTGCTAGTGAGTTGGAATCGACTTGATGGCACCCCAAAACAAGGACAGAAAAAGACGGTCTTCCATGAAGTTTATGAAGAAAGGTATCAGCAGGCCCCTAGCAAGTGCAGGACTTACAAAAGGGGTACAAATGATTGCCTGTCACTTATTGTAGAATCTACAACACGGTCCAGATTTCAGTTTACCTAATGAAATAATGCTTGGTAGGAATAAGCTAGCAGAGAAGCGATAGACAGTGAATTGATTATTGATCACATATTGAAAATAGATCCAAAATATGCTATCATCTTTCAGTAAAATTTAGTGACAGCCTTTCTCCCATATGTATGGGTAAATGTTTAGGAAAGCAGAGGACACTCCATTATTTTCAACATATTCCTTTTATGTGATGCATCAGGGTTGATCGCTCAGAGGCAAATGTGGACATTTTCACTCCTTCCTGCTTTAAATATTGCAAAAACGTGTAACTGACAATGCAGCACTTTTCACAATAGCTAAATGATGGAAACAATGAAATGTCCATCAACAGACGAATGGAAAAACAGAACGTGGTATATACATACAGTGGGATATTATGTAGCCATAAGGAGAAATGAAGCCCTGATGGATGAACCTTGAAAACATTACGTTGAGTGAAATAAAGTCAGTCGCAAAAGGAAAATATTTTATGATCTCACATATGAAATAAGCAAATATATAGAAACCAAAGGTTATTAGTGGTTATCGGGGGGAACAAAGGGAGAAAGAAGAATTTTTTGCTTAGAGGGCATTGAGTTTATGTTAACGGCGGTAGAATGATTTAGAAAAGGACGGTGAGAATGGTGGCAAGACAAGAAAAACGTAATCAATGTCATTGAATTATACATGTAGAAATTATTGAATTGGAGAATATTTTGTTATGTATATTTTCACCACAATAAAAAAAAAAGTACATCTGAAATGCAGCCGGTCATCTTTATAAGAAGGAGCCCTGGTGGCGCAGTTGTTAAGGCTTGGCTGTTAACGGAAAGTTTGGAGGTTTCGAACCCACCAGAGTCTCCAGAGAAGAAAGATGTGACAGTCTGCTTCAGTAAAGATCAAAGCCTTGGAAACCCTGTGGGACAGTTCTACTCTGTCCAATATGGTAAATATGAGTCAGAATTGACTTGATGGTCAATTGTTTGGTTTTGGCCTTTATAAGGGGAGAAGTATTTGAAATTCTCTCAGGGTCTGGGAATTCAGAGGGTTTTCTTATGCCCAAAGGCCTTGGGCTACAGTGAGTTTAAGGGTCGGGGAGAGAGGTATGCCATTCATTTGTAAATGGAAAAGGGAACTACAGGATGCCTCTTTGGGAAAGGAATTCTCTTAAACAACCCACCTTCTCCCAGCTTGGATGATGTTCAGCCTACTGGGGTTACAAGTGTCCTAATTTGAAGGCCACAACCCTGCCTCGAGGCTTCGCATGGACTTGGGAGCCTCCCGCCTTTGGCCCTCTGGGTCGCTGATGCCAAGAGCCTCCTCCCCTTAATCCCTCTACTGGGCTCAGTGGGGCTGAGGCCCTTACAAGGGTAGGGAAGGTGGTCTTGTGACTGCACCCCTTCGTTTTACTCCCCAGAAAGCCTTATCTTCCACCCCAGCAGAGGGGGGTGCCCAAGCCCTCTGCCTGGCTCTGAAGATTGCCCCCACACCCAAGTTGTTGCTGGTAGTTGCCGTGGAGTCAATTCAGACTCATGGCAACTCCATAAGTGCAGAGTAGAACTGCTCCATAAGATTTCCAATGGCTTTGACCTTTTGAAAGCAGATCTCTAGTCCTTTTTGCTGTGGCACCGCTGCTGGGTAGGTTTGAACTAGCACTTAACCGTTTATGCCACCCAGGGACTCCTTATACCCAAGTTACCGAATTTCTATACCAGAAGGGCCCGGGGAAGGCATTGCCTCTGTTAATGACTCCATATCCAGGAAGGGGGTATATGCAGACCTGTAAAGATTACATCCTTGGAAACCCTATGGGGCAGTTCTAGTCTATCCTGTAGGGTCGCTGTAAGTTGGAATCAACTCATTGGCAATAGGTTAATCTTCATGGAAGCAGACTGCTGTATCTTTCTCCTGTGGAATGGCTAGTGGGTTCAAACTGTCAATCCTTGCTTCACCACGGCTCCTCTGTAAAGATTACAGCCTAGAAAACCCTATGGGGGGCAATTCTACTCTGTAACATGAAGTCACTATGAGTCAGAATCGACTCAATGGCACCTAACTCTCTCTCTATATATGTATATATATATAACACAAACAAAAAAAATGACATCTAGGAGTACAGTTGGGCCTTGCACACTGGTTGGCTGCAAGAAAGCTCCCTTTCCCAAAAGTGGGACCATGTGCAAATAGAAATGGTTAGAAGTTGCTGGGCAGGATCTTCTAGAGGGAGGGCCAGCCCCAGGTTTTCCCATCTGCTGAACTTGCAGATGCGCCCTCAGATCAAATGACAGCTGTGGGGGTGAAGAGGGCTGGAGGCCCAAAGAAGCCGGAAGAACTGAGATAACTAAGCCTGGAATTAATCCTCCACAGTTGCTTCAGCTTTGAAAGGAATATGTCGTCCTGGCTAGCCTACCTCCTAGTTCTCTCTTTTTAAAATAAGATTGTTTTATTTTTCTCATGGTATTGTTACTTTAGAAATAACAGAAAAATACTACAGTAAAACCTGCGAAAGTTGGAACCTGTGTAAGGAGGAAATCTGTCAGAGAAGGAAAACTCGAATACTGTTTTCCACTAACAGAGAGCAATCAAAAAGTGGTAAGACTGTCAAAGGCAGAAAACTTGTGAGACTAAGAAAAACAAGGCAGTCCCATTGAGTACTGGCTCTCACAGGTTTCACTGTAAAAGCAAAAAAACCACCTACAAGCCAACTAACCAAAGATAAATGCTGGAGAGATTTTTGGATTATTTCCATCCGTGGTTTTCTATGCAAATAAACTCATAAAAACATTTTTAATGAGGTGGTGATTATACTGTTCATTCATTCATTCATTCATTTATCCATTTATCCACAAGTTTTAACTGAGTGATTATTATGTGCAAAGCATTGTTTTAGGTACCAGGGAGACAGCAGTGAACAAAGCAGACAAAATTCCCTGCCTTTGTGGAGTTTACATTCTACACTATATGCAATTTACTTTTCTTCCTTTAACATTGTATCATTAGCACTGCCCACTCACTAAATATTTTTTAGAGACATAATTTCTATTGGCAGCTTAAATTTTCATTTTATGGACGCACTAAAATTTATTTACCACTTAGGAATTATTGGACATTTAGCTTATTTCTGTTTTGTACAGAAATTGTTTTGTGCCTTTGTCTTAGTTTCTTAGTGCTGATATAACACAAATACCACAGTTTAGGAGGCTAGAAGTCTGAATTCAGGGCATGAGCTACCGGGAAGATTCTCTTTCTGTCAGGCCCTGGGGGAAGATTCTTGTCTCTTTGAGCTTCTGTTCCTAGGTTCCTTGGTGGTCTTCATGTCTCATCTCTCTACCCCTGTTTGTGCTTGCTTGTCTCTATGTCTATGCTACTCCTCATAACTCTGAAGGAATTAGGTCGAGGACACACCCTACACTGTTAGGGTCTCATTAAAATAACACAGAACACCCTATTTCCAAATGGTATTACATCACAGGTATAGGGATTAAGATTCCAACATATATTTTGGAGGAACACAATTCACTCCATAACAGCCTTGTTGGTTATTTCCTTAGGAAAAATTCCTAAAAGGAGCATTACTTGGTCAATGGGAAAAAAAATAACTGAAGACTCTTGGCAGAAGTTAAAAAAAAAATTCCTCTCTATAATCAGACAACGTTGAGATAAATACTCTTAGGGTCTGGAGATATCTATTCCATTCTTTTTTTTTTTTTCCTATGCATACATTATCTATCTACCTACCTACCTACCCACCCACCCATCCATTCATCCATCCATCCATCCATCCATCCACCTACCTACTTAGACCTTGTCACTACCAGAAACTGCATCACGTCTGACATCTCCATCTTAAACATTTCATGTTTTCACCACTAGTACTTGTACCTTCAGTTCCTTCCACATACCTTTTTTGCACCTTTCGTCTACTACACCTGACTTCGTGTCCTTCCTTGTCCAACTTAGATCTCATGATCCATTCTGACAATGACTCTGTTCTACTGCTGTATAACAAATTACCATACACTTAGTGGTGATGGTTGTACAACATGGTGAACGTAATTAATGTCACTGATTTGCACAAATAAAAATATGGTGAAAATGGCAAATGTTTTTATATATTTATTTCACCAGAATAAAAAATTTTTTTTAATTACCACAAACTCAGTGGTTTAAAACAACACCTATTTTCTGCCTTGAGCATTGTGCTCTTTTACAGAACTATCTATATGGGAACAAATTGACAACAGCAACGTGAAAGGTTAGATGGGAAGCTTAGGAGGCAGTGAGTTTATGTTAATGGAGGAAGAACAACTCGGAAAAGGAGGGTGAGAATGGTTGCACAACTTGAAGAATTAATCAATGTCATTGAATTGTACATGTAGAAACTGATGAATTGGTGTATATTTTGCTCGCATATTTTTGACAACAACAACAAAAAATAAATTATTTAAACACACACACACACCTATCATTTCACAGTTTTGTAGGTCAGAAGCCCAGGTCAGCTCAACAGGTGTTTTCTCCCTCAGAGCTGGAAGGAGAATGGGAAGATATGAGGCTGAAGCCTGCAGTGGAAAGTAGATCATGAAGGACCTTGAGAACGTGGTAAAGAGCTAGGATTTTGTCCTCAGGGAACAAGGGAGCATGGAAAGGTTTTAAACTGAGAGGGATATGGTCTGACTAGTGTTTTCACTTTGGAGAATGGTTGCGAGAGGATAAAAAAAGGAAGTCTCAACAGGAAGCTACTTCAGCCATCCCTGGAGACAAGATGGCAGCTGGCTTGAGAGTGGGCAATGGGGATAGAGAGAACTGGAGCTGAGAGTGATTTTGATGCTGGTTGTTATTGTTGGGTCCATCAAGTTGATTCCAACTCATGGCGACCCCATGTGACAGAGTAGAACAGCCCCATAGGGTTTTCTTGGCTGTAATCTTTATGGAAACGAGTCCTGGTGGCAAAATGGTTAAGCGCTCAGTTGCTAACCAAAAAGTTGGAGGTTTGAACACACCCAGCGGCTCCACAGGAGAAAGACCTGGTGATCTGCTCCTGTAAAGATTATAGGCTAGAAAACCCTATGGAGCAGCTCTACTCTATCTCATGGGGTCGCTCTGAGTTAAAATAGAATCAACTAAATAACAATGGTCTTTACGGAAGCAGATTGCTTGATCTTTCTCCTGGAGAGCTGTTGGGTAAATTCGAACCACCAGCCCTTAGTTTAGCATCTGAGCACTTAACCACCGTGCTGCCAAGGCTCCTTGATTTTGATGGCAGGAATAAGAAAAGGTGGGCCGATAGGAGAGACATTTATGCTTGGGACTGTCATTAGAATATTAACACAAGGCCCAGTGTCTGCATGAAAATTTAAGGTCAATAGCATTTCATGGAATTTTTCCTGATTCACAAGCTGAAAGCCTCACCAGAGTCCAAGCTATGTATACATTGCTGTCAAATGAAAAGGTACAATGTGCCCAGTATTCTGGAGAACACCCATTTCCAAAAAAAATAAAAATGTGAATATCAGCCATCTGTTTTGCAAATTCTATCCCTGGTTCCTACTTTTAATAAGTTTCCCCCTAATTTTCAGGGTACTGACAGTTTTACACCAGTATTTCCTAATGTGTTGATCTTATCACCTAAATGTATTTCATATTGACTGGCACAGAGCAGGAGTCCCTGGGTGGTGCAAATGGTTAATGCACTTGGCTACTAACTTAAAGGCTGAAAGTTCAAGTCCACCTAGAGGCACCTTGGAAGAAAGGCCTGGTGATCTACTTCTGAAATGTCATAGCCCTGAAAACCTTATTGAAATGTCACTATATTCACAAGTTCTTAGTGAAAAACTGTTTGGAGCAGAGCACAGACCAGACACTTCTAATGGTATGATCAATAGGCATTTATTACTCACAGAATAAAAGGATAGGGATGATAACAGCACACATCATCATCAATCTAGGTTCCCTGAAGTTAGGCTCCCATCTGCAGGATTAGATCACATCTTAGCACACCCCAGTTCATGTCTTGGGAGGAGAACACCTAAATTCCTCTCTTCCAGGATTAAATACTAATCAGACAACCATGTCTACATGCCAAATAGCATGTACAGAGAGCAGGTAGGAGAAGGCGTAATAAAAGGTAAAAAATAAAAAAACCAAACCCATTGCCGTTGAGTCGATTCTGACTCATAGTGACCCTAGCAGACAGAATAGAACTGCCCCATAGGATTTCTAAGGAGTGGCTGGTGCATTCAAACTGCAGACCTTTTGGTTAGTGGCCGAGTTCTTAACCACTGTGCCACCAGGGAACCAATAAAACGTAAAAGGTGGAAATAAAAGTGGAAGTCCTCCTGCAGGCAATGGACATCATTTATTGTCCTTGTTCAGAGTGGGCTAGATCTACTAGTGCCAGAGAACAGCCTTCCTCCTTTACCCCAGTAAGATAGCTTAACAGAGTTTTGGGTTTCTTCAGAGGGCAATCATTTCCCCCTAAGGTACATAGTTTATGTCCATTAGTAGCTATTATGTACATTAGCAGATAGGGAAATGGAGAGGTGGCAATTATAATATAGCACAGCTATGCATCCAGCACCTATGCAGCACAGTTCTACTCTGCACACATGGGGTCACCATGAGTCAGGACTGACTTGATAGCAACTGGTGCTGTTTTGTTTTTATAGTAAGGGAGAGCTGTGCTAGTCAGGCAATCTCCATACAGAGCAGGCTGGTTTTAGATAGGCCTTGGGGACAGCATGAAGCTTGGGGGGGAGGGGGCTTTCAGAAGTGTAAGTGGGTTGACATCATCTGTAGAACCATGGTCTCCCAGGTGAGACCCTTGTGGATTGGTTTGCACTCAGATGTGTTTGCCAGAGTAAGTCCAATGACTTTCATTGGCTGACTTTCCAAAGCAAAGTACTGGTACCAACAGTTTGGCTTGCAAAAGGGCATTCAGTGAGGCACCTTGTCACTTGAGCAGGTTGAAAACAGATTCTGATGGCTACTTGTTACCCTGGCTGCAGAAAAACGAGTCTTTTCCTAAGCTTCTGGGAATGCCTTTATTCTCCACTTGTTCAATGACTATGGCCCCACTAGATTGCTGTTGTACCATCAAGTCGATTTCGACTCATAGTGACCCCATGTGACAGAGTAGTACTGTCCCACAGGGTTTTCTAAGCTGTAATCTTTTCAGAAGCAGATCACCAGGTCTTTCTCCCTTGGAGCCAGTGGGTGGGTTCAAACGGCCAACCTTTCCTTTAGCAGCCAAGCGTTTAACCATTGCACCACCAGGGCTCCTCACTAGACTGTAAGCTCCATGAAAACAGAAACTTGATCTGAATTGCTCATCCTGAGTGCAACCCTAGTGCTTCAAACATGAGTGGCACATAGTAGGCACTCAATAAACGTTGACAGTTGTTTTTGTTAATCGGCTTAGTGTACATTCCTGTGAGTACTCATCTAGGCTCCTCAAATGAGAATGGCTGGGCCAAAGGAGGTATGCAGCTTAACTTTCAAGACCCAAAAGCAGGAGAAGAGGAGTTGGAATGAAAAGGTATGGCCAGCATGGTAGGAGGAAAGCCAAGCACAGAGGGTCAACGGAGGCACGAGAAGAGTTTTCAAGAGGCAGGAGTATTGCACCCCACTGGACTAGTAGCAGGAGTGGCTCTGAGGGGCACAGGTCGGGTTCTGAAAAAAGAGGCAGAAGAAGTCAGGTTGATCAGATCTAGCTTTATTAGAGAAGTTACAGACAGAGGTTGACCCTAGAAATCTCATGATGGAGCAAAATGCTGAGTCATCCAGGTAGAGGTCCATGCAGGGAGTGTCGGGTGCGTGTTTATACACTTAGTGCTTATGTACAAGGATACGTGCAGGGTAACCAGGAAAAAACATGTCTAATCTACAATGGATGAGGCTGTTTTTGTACTAGTTAATGGGTTCCAATTGGCGTTACCATGAAGTCAGGCGTTTGGTGTGTTGTTTCCTGGCCCAGATCACTGCTCAGTAAGGTATTCTGGTTCTCTTCCAGAGTCCTTTGTGAGCAGGATCCATCTTGAATTGTTCAGGACCCCACAAGGAGGAGGTCGGCTGTGTTGAATGCCACTGTGAAGCCACATAACCTGAGGACAGAGAAGTGTGGCCTTTGGGTCATTGTGGATCTTGAGTACAGCAGTTCCAGTGGTGTGGAGGGGGATGGAAGCCTGTGTAGAAGGGACTGTGAGAGAATGTAAGGTGAGGAATGAGGACAGGGGAGCAAGGAGTGCAAACAACGAGTGTAGGGAATGTGGGCTCCACAAAAACCGAAAAAAGGCACAACAGTCAAACTGTGGAGAGCCAGGAGGAAAGTAAAGAGACCGAACAGGTCACAAAGGTTGATGTAGTCAAGGTTGTTGTTGTGTGCCATTGAGCTGAATTTTTACTCTTAGCAGCCCCATGTGACAGAGCAGAACTGCCCACAGGGTTTCCTAGGCTGTAATATTTATGGGAGTAGATCGCTAAGTCTTTCTCCTGTGGAGCTGCTGGTGGGTTTGAACCACTGACCTTTCAGTTAGCAGCCGAGCATTTAACTGTTGTGCCACCAGGGCTCCATAGTCAAGGTTGAGTGATTTGGAATTTATCTTAAGGACAACGGGAAGATGAGTAGGAGGTAACATCATTAGTTTTTCCATTTAGGAAGGCCACTGTGGCTGCTATGTGTGGAATGGATGGAAAGTGAATAGATATGGAGGGAGACTACAGCAGCCATCTGAGGAGACATGGTGGCAGCATGGACAGATGCAAATGGATCCAGTTGAGAAGATTGGGATGGCGGGAGACAGTCAAGCTTTGAACAGGTATAGAAATGTGGAGATAGGTAGGAAGGAACTTTTTGGCTGAAGCTTGTGCTCCCTGAGGAGAAGCTTCAGAGAGTTCTCATGAAGCTCAGTGTATACAGGAGACTCCTGGCCAAAATCCCACCTCAAGATGTTCCTTTGATTCCTGAGCTAAATGCCAGGCTGGGGACAAACAATATCTACATTATACTGCATGGGGAGGAGGGGGTTAAAGCACAACATGTTCAATGTTCTGGGCATGCATTTCCAAATCAGAAAAAGATGTCACTGGTAATAATCTGTACCACATATCCATTCCCTGTGTCCTGGTTTTCACCAATTTTTCTCTAAGTTTCAGGAGCTGATAATATTCTCCCCTCAATTTCTAATGTGATAGGTTGGTGTCCTGAATCCCTTTCACAGCGACCAGCACAGAAGAAGAGCCAATTTATTGCCTATTAAGCTAAATTCCACAAATATATCCTGCATGTAACCATAAAGGAGAATATTTTCACTTTTATTATTTGTCACTCCACTGTGTCTATATCAAGATGCACACACACACAGACACACCCACTCACACACAGACACCAAAACATATGTACATATTGATGGGTATTGTCTGTTTTATGGAACAGTAGTATATAATGTGGTTCAAAGGTGATGCAAATGTAGTTTCAAGACACATTCAGATTATGTCTCATGCTCGCTCATTTTTGAAGCCAACTGGCACTCCATATATCTTCCAAATAGAGCTAGAGTCTCCACTCTATTTAAGAGTTGGTGAGGAGTTGGGTCTTCAGCTAAAAAAACACAGGAAAGTTTTGCAGGGCTTTAAGTAGAGGAATGGCAATCAGATTTTCATTTTAGAAAGGTCATGGAGAATGGATTAAAACCAAAAACCAAACCAGTTGCTGTCGAGTCCAACTCATGGGGACCCCAAGAGTGCAGAGCAGAACTGCTCCATAGGGTTTTCATGGTTATGATCTTTCAGAAGCAGATCGCCAGGCCTTTCTTCTAAGATGCCTCTGGGTGGGTTTGAACTGCTAACTTTTTGGTTAGTAGCCCAGCACTTAACCTTTTGTGAAACTCAGGTACTCCATGGAGAATGGATTGCAGGAGGTAAAAGTGCAAAGGAGAGGAAGCTATTGCAGCAATCCTAGATGAAGAAGTGGAGGTCTTCACCAAATTGGAAATGATGAGATAAGGTCTGATAAGAGAAACATTTTAAAGGCTGAATTGGCAAGACAGGCAATTGATTGGACATGCCAGATGTGGAGAGGAAGCTGACAAGGAAAAGGCCCATGCTTCTGCCTTGGGCCACAGAGAACTGTAGTAAACGAAGCATATGTGAATGGTGAGGGAGGAAAAGTGGAAGCAGGAAAACCAGCAAAAAGGCTGGTACTCTTGTCTAGGCAAGAGAAATGAGGCATTGACCAGGGACGTAGGAGTAGGTCAAAGAGAAGCGGCTGGAATCAAGAGTGATTTAGGAAAGAGAGGGATAAGGCGAAGATATCTTTTGGGGATAGAATTGGTGGATTTTATTCTGGGGCAGAGTAAGAGAGAAGGGTGAAGGATATCACCCAGATTCCTGGCTTATACAACTGGTGGCACCATTTTATGAGATTGAGATAGCTGGAATAGGACCAGTTTTTTGGGGAGGAGGGGGAAGAATGGCTTGATGAGATCAATTTTGAATTTTCTTAAGTTGGAGATGTCAGAAATACCCAGGTAAAATGTCCAGATATTAAGTGGATATACAGTTTAGAAGCCCAGAAAAGTTTGGCCCTGAGGATAGAGATACGGAAAACACAAGAGTGCAGATAGTCCTTGAAGCCATGTAGGTGGCTAAGACCTCCCAGAGACTCAGTGTAGATGGAGAAGACCCAGTCCAGGACATAGCTGTGATGAACTCAACATTAAGGCTTTTTCCATTTGATTGGAAAGAGCGATCTCAGTGCACAAAACATTACAAAACCCACAGAAGTTATCTAACACCCTGAGACAAATGTTCACCAGTTCATTGCTTCCTTCTCTCCTCTTTCCCGGTAACAGTAAATTCTCAAGATCATGAATTTCCCAGGCTGGTGATGTAGACACCCAACAAGGGGCACAACTAGGCGGCAGATGACTGACCCAGCAAGAGATGAGACTGTATGTACTCAACCCAGAGTGCTTTTAACTTTGTAACCATAATATCTGTCCATCTGTTGATTCACCTTTCCATCTAAGAAAGAATGCATTGCATTGGGCAACTCTGCTGCAAAAGACTTTAAAGTGTTGAAAAGCAAAGATGTCACTTTGAGGACTAAGGTGGGTCTGACCCAAGCCATGGTTATTTTCAATTGCCTCCTATGCATTTGAAAGCTGGGCAATGAATAAGGAAGACTAAAGAAGAATTGACACCTTTGAATTATGGTGTTGGTGAAGAATATTGAATATACCATAGGCTGTCAAAAGAACAAACAAATCTGTCTTGGAAGAAGTACAGCCGGAATGCTCCTTAGAAGCAAAGATGGCGAGACTTCATCTTATTTACTTTGGACATGTGATCAGGAGGGACCAGTCCCTGGAGAAGGACATCATGCTTGGTAAAGTAGAAGGTCAGAGGAAAAGAAGACCCTCAACGAGATAGACTGACACAGTGGCTGCAACAATGGGCTCAAACATAGCAACGATTGTGAGGATGGTGCAGGACCAGGCAGTTTTTATTTTGTTGTACATAGAGTTGCTTTAAGTTGGAACCTGACTCAACGACAACTTACAGCAACACCACCACCACACACACACATACATTCATAAAAGGAGTGCTGAACTCAGAAAGCAAAAGCAATTTGTAACAATGCAATTATATGATTATTTGTTTGTTAACTGTGTTTCCCACTAGACTAGGAGTTTGCAAAATATGGCCCGTGGGCCAAATCTGGCCCATTGCCTGTTTTTTTGTATGGCCTATGAACTAAGAATAGTTTTTATATTTTTAAATACTTGAAAACAAATTAAAAGAAGATCAATATTTTGCGATCCATGAAAATCATATGGAATTCAAATTTCAGGGTCCCTAAATAAAGTGGCACACAGCCATGCTTATTCACACTTGTATTGTCTATGGCTGATTTTGCACTACATGGCAGAATTATGTGGTTAAAACAGAGACTGTGTGTACCATAAGACTTAAAATATTTATTATTTGGTCATCTTAGTTATCTATTGATGCTATAACAAAAATTTCCTTACGTGGATGGCTTTAAAAAACAGAAATTTATTTTCTTACAGTTTAGGAGGCTAGAAGTCCAAATTCAGGGCACTTGCCCTAAGAGAAAGCTTTCTCTCTCTGTTGGCTCTGGAGGAAGGTCCTTTGACTCTTCTGAGCTTCTCCTGGGCAATCTTCATGTGGCTTAGCATCTCTTTTTCCCCCTCTGCTTCTTTCGCCTGCTTGTTTAATCTCTCTTACATCTCAAAAGAGATTGATTTAAGACACACCCTATATGAATCCTGTATTATTAACATAACAAAGACAACCCAGTCCCAAATGGGATTATAACCAAAGGCATAAAGGTTAGGATTTACAACACATATTTTTCCGGACACAATTCAATCCATAACAAAGGTCTTTTACTGAAAGTTTGCTAACCATTGCACTATACTATAAGTTCCAATTAGTAAAGACATCAAGTAGGTCCAATACAATATCTTTAGCATGTAACACCACGCGTGGCATATGACATCAAAAATACTTGTTATGTGAATGAATGGGCAGATGAGGCAAATTTACCTCATCTTCCTTTAGTCTCATAAATGGAGGATGTCAAAGAAGCTCAGAGGACCTATACTATCACTGGCTTTTGACTTCTCTGCTACCCCAGTTGAGCATGAGGTCATTAATGCCTGGGATAATGTCATATGTACCTTCTTTTCTGAAGAATCTGACCCAGAGGTGTAGTGAATGTTTGAATACGTTGGTCCAAGCCTTCTAAATCCAGGGAAGTGTGTCTTGCAGTGAATCCTGGATGGCTCATAAAACCTTACCATGGCCTGAAGGAAACATACCTCAACACTCTGTACCTCCATTTGCTTTCATTCCATGCTCTCCAAGAAACCTCCTGGTTTACCTTTATTTTGAAGTAGTCAATAAACCTTTCAGACCTTAGAAAGAATTTCTTCTCACTCTTCCGACTACTAGCCAAAAGATTGGTGGTTTAAGCCCACCCAGAAGTGCCTCAGGAGACAGTCTTGGCAATCTGTTTCCAAAGGTCACAGCCTTGAAAACCCTATGGGATAGTTCTACCCTGCGCAGATGAGGTTGCTATGAGCTGGAATCGACTCCATGGCAACTAAGAAATCCTCTTTGTAAATTAACATAACTATCTAACACCTATTGAGAACTTTCTATGTGCTAAGCACATCACATTCATTATCTAATATAAGTATCACTAAAGACAATGAGGGCTCGGATTGCAATCAATGTCACGAAACAATTTGTGCATAAATTTTTGAATGAGAAGCTAATTTGCTCTTTAAACTTTCACCTAAAGCACAATCAAAAACAAAAGAAAACAAAACACAGATCTAAAAAAAAAGACAATGAAGGTTCTTTTCCCTGATAGGCAGACAAGATGGGTGTAGGCCAGGCACACTTCTGAGCAGTTTAGCCTTGCAGCAAAGGGAATGTCATTCCTCATAGATCCTAGAGAAAAGTGTCAGGTAAGTTTCTGTCAAAAAGAACAATTTGATGAAGTCAGTTAGAGTTAATAGCTGTCATTGGGTGAAAAACTGTTCACAAACATGGAGTACCTCAAACTGAAAAATGGTAAGGGGGCTCAAGTTTACACGGTTACAATAGCTTTTTAAAGCTTATATGATTAAATATCTTGCCCTTTGCTTTGATTCGTTAATCACATTCAATTTCTTTTTGTTTTGGGGAAGTTGGTCATTGAATGCTAAGCTTGATTGGATAAGTGTTGCTAACTCATGTTGATGAGTATTGCTAACTCATGCTGACAAGGAAAACTTGCCTAAGTTTTGATTCTGCTTAAAGTTATTGTTTCTCATAAGCGGCCTTGTGACTAATTTCTGTTTGGCTCTCGGCCCAGGGAAGCCATTTTAACTCTTGCCTCTATTGAAAAAAAATTAACAACTCCCCCTTTTGGTCATTTCTTCAAGAGTGTTTCCTGAAGATGTGAGCAAATGGACATCTTCCTCAGTCACCCCCTAGGTGAGTCTTTTTCTTCATCAATTTGTCTCTGTTGCACAGATATATGTCATCTCAGCATCTCCAGCTTCTCTGCAACATCTTTTTGTTGCAGAGGAATGGCAATCATTTGTTGAATGTGAGGCTGTTCAAAACATTTAAGTCTTTAGAGAAAACACATCTTATTAGGGAGAATTTAACAATAGCTATAATGAGGATAATTCCTAGAGTCTGGAAGATTCTTCTGAGCCAAGGGCTCTATGATCCTAGATTAAACCAACTGAAAAGATCAAATGAGCTAGAATTTTATTCAGCTTTTATTTATTATTTTTTAGCCAATTTGCATTTTTTTATTGTTTGCATTTCTGCTTCTACTAAGCCAGAGTTTATTTAAGAGCAACAAGAAATGTTGGTTACAATACATATGCCCCCTTGTTCTGTGAGAAGGTCATCTTTCTATGGTCTAGCACTACTTTATTAAGAAAGTTTAATGATTGTTGTAATTTAATTGTTTTTGCAGTAGATTCTGCAGTTGTTACTTCTTGTGATGATCTAATTAAAGGATTTTAAAATCTATTATTGGAATGGACTAATGTTAAGACTATTAATAGGGATATCAGTTTAGGATTCATTATAAATAATAGAATTAACAATACAGTATAACGGACAAGGCAATGATGAAGAGTCTTGGGAAGAAGTATGGGAAACCAACTGGGCCTTGATCCATGATCTTGGGTAGAAGTTGTTCACTTTGTGACATATCTACTTGATCCACATCCACTGTCTTGGGATATCTGTCTATTTCTAATGACTGTCTATGTCCAGGGATTTACTCAGTTGAGTTGCACTGCTGTGTGAGTGGTGAGCAAGACCTGGAATGGTCCTTTTCAGTGGAGCTCTAGGGCTGGGTTTGTGTGTGTGCATGTTTTTTAAAATGTCTTTTCCAGAATACCAAATCTCTTGGTTCAAGGTTATGTGGGATGTGTCCTTCTTCAGGATAGGGGTCTGGGAAAGCAACTTGCACCTGTTGGGAATAAGCCTAGAAATAGTCCATTAGTCTTCTGCAGTATTGAATCATGTCGGCCTTTGTAAGGGCTGGGTCTGTGTAAGGTGAAGATCCTAAATGCATGGGGTATCCTTTCACAATTTCATAAGGTTAGAGCTGATGCTTTCCTGTTAGGGTGGATCTAATAGTTATGAGTGCCAAAGGAAGTACTTTTGAAAGACAACTTTTTACAACTTCTTACCAAGAGCAAGCCAATAATTCATGAAAATGTTGTCATTTTAACAGAAACTCAAATTATAGTTTTGCATTGGTAAACTGTTAGCTACTATAGCTCTTTAACAACTTATAAATAAACCCATCAAATCTTAGCAAACTCTGACCACAACAAAATTCCTTTTCCACAAACCTTCTATAATTTTACATATCCATTTAGGTTTTATCTTACACTCTCCTCTTTTTCATTCTGAAACAGTCATTTTATTTTAGGACAAAATTATACTTTTTTTTTTTCTTTAACAAAACACATCCTGTATACTTTGCATACTTAATCTAGCCTAAGTCTAAAATTTTCATTTATTGTGATCATTAAAGTTTTGTGTCAAGTTGGCTGGGCCATGGTTCTCAGTTGTTTGGCAGTTATGATGTAGTTTGGCAGTCATTTAATGATGTAATCACCTCCATGATTAGATCTGATATGATGTGATCACCTCCATGATGGGATCTGCTGTGAGTAGCCAATCAGTTGAAAGGAAGTTTCCTTGGGGGTGTGGCCTGCATCCAATATAGGAGAACTTTCTGGCAAGGCTTGTGGGCTTCTGCTCACTCTGGATCCTGAAGCTGGCTCCTGTTCATGTGACCTTTGGTTCTTGGGATGTGAGCTAGCAGCTCACCTGCCATGTTACCCACCAACTTGGGATTTGTTGGTCTCCACAGCCTGTGAGCCTGTGGTCTGTGTCTGACCTGTTGATCTTGGGTTCACCAGCCTCTTCAGCTTCATGAGTCAGAAGAGGCCTCCAGCATGACTCATGGACTTGGAATTTCCAGCCTAAACAACCATGTGAGTTGTTTCCTTGATATAAATCTCTCTATATATATGTTTATATGCTTTACTGTTTTCACTTCTCTACAGAACTCAGCCTAAGACTTTTGGTACCTAGAGTGGGTTCTAGAGAAAAAAGTTGTAAGGATGAGTTTTCTAAATTGGTTCTCAAGTCTGGTTAGCCTTAAAGATGTTGATGACTCTGCTTCCAGTAGTGAAGAGGACTCTGCTAATACATGATGAGAGGTGGCAACAGAAATATGCAAAATATCACCACCAATAGATTAGATATTGATGAAAGGCAAGGATCTGGGTGATTGCATGTTTGATACCTATCTACAATTTTATCATAATGAGAAGTATAAGGAAGCTAGTTAGTTGTTCCTACTTTCACTAAACAAAGTGGTGAAAGAAAGAGATGAACTCAGGGCTTCAGAGTCAAAGCTCAAGCACTACATAAATGATCTCAAAGTTTCCACTTGTGCCTTGAAAGAAAGCCTTATTTCTTATAGTAGCAGAGCTGATATTGCCGAAAACCAAACCTAGAGTCTTATCATAAGAGTGGCTGAATTACAACGCCAACTGAATTCCTAACCTCAAGTGGTGTCTGAAGTTAAAGTGAAGGCATTAATTGGGAAGAAATGGGATGCTGAAACTTGGAATGGGGACATATGGGCAGATAATCAGAAAACTGGAAACACCAAGCCCCTAAATTCCCTTGAATCACTCCTGCCAAAAGAGCTGGGTTTCTCACTCCCATCTGAAGAGATTACTCCATCTTTGTCTGCAAAGCCACCCTCCCCAGTAACACCATTAGCCCCTTAACGCTCATCTGATGAGATTAACCTAGCTGTGTCTAAAGAACCTTTGAGTCATTGCCTGGGGCATCACCTGAGGCAGATGCCTTACAAGACAATGCTGAATGTTCTCAAAACACAGCCCCACAACCCATTTTGGCTTCTAGATCTATAACTAGGCTTAAGTCCCAGTGAGTCTCAAAAAGTGAAGTACAAAGTGTGACCAAGGAGGAGGTATGCTACACTCCAAAAGAACTGCTCGAGTTTTCTAATATGTACAAACACAGAAACCTGTGGAATATGTGTGGGAGTGGCTATAAAGAGTGTGGGATAATACTGCAAAAAACATAAAGATGGAGTAGTCTGAGTTAACTGATATGGGCCCACTAAGCACAGATTCTTCACTCAGTGTTTCAGCTCCAGACGTTAGGAAAAGATCTAATAGTTTATTTGGTTGAGTTGCTGAAGCACGGATTATGTGGCGGCCTACACTAAATCCAGTTGGTTTAGATCTGCCTTGTTATACCATAGAAGAAAGTATCCAAAGGCTTAGGGAAACTGGCATGTCAGAGTGGATTTATCAGGTTAGAAACACAGACCCACACATAGAGTGCCCAGAGGACACACCTTTTACCACAACTGTGAGGAACAAATTTGTGAACGGAGCCCCAGCATCCCTGAAGACTGCTGTGATTGCTATTTTATGTAAGTCAGATTTGACAGTGGGAACTGCTCTAACTGAATTAAGACATCTAACTACAGTGGGGTTGATTGGACCCAGTGGTAGTAGGGAGGAGCCAAGTGGCAGAACTCAACTGAAAAAGACAAGGTGACTTCAGGGCAACATGGCGCTATAGGCAGAAGCACCACGCCGTCCCTCTACAGCAAAGATCTGAAAAACTAAGCCAAACAGAGAAAACAGCAATCCTGAAACCCTAAGCATCAAATGAAGAGATAAAAACTCAGCCAAGCTCTGAATGGAATAACAAACTGACCAAGAACAGACAGCAAGGAGAGATACATGCAGAAGGCCCTTATCAGCTAACGCACCAAGGATCCGCCATCTTGGACTCCTATCAGAGATCAGTGAACAGAGGGTACAAGAAAGCAGCTTCATGGAGCTTCCAACAGGAGACAGAACAACCGGTAACCAATGATATATGCTTTCCCACCCCCCACCCTTCTTCACCCCCACTCGGACTCCTCCGCTTCCTGTAGCCACAGTCTCTTGGCCAGGAAGCACCAGCTTCACCCTGGTGTCGCTTGGATTCCACTCACCTGCACTGGCCAGCTCCCTAAGTGCAATTTGTTGGCTGCTGGTGTTGCTTTTTTTCACTTCTTTAGATTTTTTCATTACCTCTCACCACCTCCCCCTACTTTCTCTCAAATACCTGGCCCTGTGCACCATCTTTGCTTCTTCCTGAAAGGCTATGAAACGCTGCTTGAATGTGAAACTGCTTCCCGGCCTGTGCTCCCACACTGGTGGGATCCCGGGGCTTTTTGTTTGTTTATTTTGAATTGTTTGTTTGTTTTCTCTTTCTTTCCTCGAATTGGGAGCCCATTCTAGTCAGGCAGTACTGCACGGCTTGGGACCTACCCCGTGAGTTGTTGCAGATGCACAGAGGGATCCCTGAGGGCATTTCTTTTTTCTTGTTTTTTTTTTGGGCGTTTTTCTTGTTCTTTTGTTTTGGTTTCCCTCTTTTTCCCTTTTTGTCTCTCTTCATTACTCAGTTTCTTGTCTAGCTGTACTTTCCTTCTCTTCCTGTCCCCTGAATACCTGGCACTGAGTGACACCTCTACCACTTCTATCCAGACTGTATTTCACAGCCTGGAAGCAACTTCCCTAGACCTTGCAGCCACACCGATGGGATCCCTGGGAGCTTTTCTTTTCTTTTTTCTTTCTAATTTTTATTTATTCACTTTTTCTTTCCTTTTCTTCTTCTCCTTTTTCTTTTTCTTCATTTCATAGTCTCTCATCTCTCCACTTCAATGGCAAGCTCCTCTAGCATTCTTTTTTGTTTGTTTGTATGTTTTTGGCTCCTGTTCCTCTCTCCTCTCTCCCATACTCATCTTAGCTCCACACATCACAATATCCCCCCTCCATCCTGCCTACCTTGCGCTGTGCGCTGAACATCACACCACCAAGCAGCCCAGGCATGGCCTACCAGAACCT
>NW_004444112.1:4675995-4677620 GCF_000243295.1 Trichechus manatus latirostris
AAAATGCACTACAACTACCTGATACGGAATTCAGATCTCTAATATTCAGAGCTATCCAAGAGTTGAAGCAAAAAGCAGACAAAAACGAGGAAAAAATAGACAAATTCATGGAAAATATAGATAAAAAAACAGAAGAATTCAGGAAAATAATGCAGGAACAAAATGTCAAAATAAATTCACAACTATAAATCATACAAAAACAACAATTAGAAGTCCGAAAAATAAACAACAAGATTTCATAAATGGACAGTGTCGTAGAAGGGCTGAGGAGCAGGTTTGAAACGGTGGAAGACAGTATCAGTGGAATTGAAGACAAAAACTTGGATACTACTCTGTTTGAGGAAAATCAGAAAAAAGAACAAAGAAAAATGAAGAGACACTGAGAATTATGTGGGATGCAATGAAAAGCAAAACTTGCAAGTGATCAGAGTTCCAGAACAGGGGGAGAAAACGCAGAGAGGATCATTGAAGAACTACTGATAGAAAACTTTCCAATATCATGACAGACGAAAAGCTGGCCATCCAAGAAGCTCAATGAACCCCATATACGATAGACCCCAAAAGAAAATCACTAACGCATATCATAATTACACTTGCCAAAACCAAAGATAAACAAAGAATGCTGAGAGCATCTTGAGATAAAACAAAAAGTCACATACAGAGGAGAAACAATAAGACTAAACTCAGATTGTTCAGCAGAAACCATGCGGGCAAGAAGGCAATGGGATGACATATATAAAACCTTGAAAGAAAAAAATTGCGAGCCAAGAATAATACATTCTGCAAAACTCTCATTCAAATATGATGGTGAAATTAGGACATTTCCAGATAAACAGGAACTAAGGGAATATGTAAAAACCAAACCAACTTACAAATATTATTAAATGGAGTCCTTCAATCTGAGAACAAACAACTTCAGCTCACAGGCTGAATCTAGGATGCAGGATTGTACCAGCCAGATACCAATCTAGGAAATGAATTCTCAAGAACTATCCAAAACCAAAAGAAATACAAACAGGGAATCAGAGAGGTTAATCTGTAAATGACAACAACATCAGAACAATAAAAGAGGGACTAAATGGTGTAGATATAGAACCTTCTAACAGAGAGGAAGGCAAGGTGATACCAAGTAATAACAGACTGCTTCAAACTTAGAAAGATAAGGGTAAGTTTCAGAGTAACCACAAAGAAAGTTAACAAACCTACTCATCAAAACAAAGAGGAAAAACATAAAGTCTCAGTAAAAACAAAACCTACAAAAACAAAAGAAATGAAAAAAAAATCCACAAACAAAAGGAATTCAGCACAGGAGATTAACAGGAACAAACAAAATGTCAGCACCACAAAAGAAAAGCACTGCAAAATGACAGCAATAAACTCACATCTATCAATAATTACACTGAATGTAAACAGCCTAAATGCACCCATAAAGAGATGGAGAGTGACAGAAAGGATAAAAAGCCAGGATCCATCAATATGCTGTCTACAAGAGACACACCTTAGAAACAAAGATGTAAATTTATTAAAAATAAAATGTTGGAAAAAATATATCAAGCAAACAGCTACCAAAAAAGAGCAGGAGTGGCAATACTAATCTCAGATAAAATAGACTTTAAAACAAAATC
>NW_004444112.1:4679694-4681528 GCF_000243295.1 Trichechus manatus latirostris
GTGAAAATTTCAATTCTACCCAGGGCAATTTACAAATACAATGCAATCCCGATCCAAATACCAACAACATTTTTTAAAGAGATGGAAAAACTAATCATTAACTTTATTTGGAAAGGGAAGAAGCCCCAAATAAGTAAAGCACTATTGAAGAAGAAGAATAAAGTAGGAAGATTCGCACTACCTGACCTCAGAACCTACTATACAGCTATGGTAGTCAAAACAGACTGGTACTGGTACAATGACAGACACATTGACCAATGGAACACAATTGAGAACTCAGATGTAAATCCATCCACCTACAGTCACTTGATCTTCGACAAGGGCCCAAAGTCCATCAAATGGGGAAAAGACAGTGTTTTAACAAGTGGTGCTGGCAAAACTGGATGTCCCCCGGCAAAAAAATGAAACAGGACCCATACCTCACACCATATACAAAAACTACTTCAAAATGGATCAAAGACCTAAATATAAAGCCCAAACTATAAAGTTCATAGAAGCAAAAATACAATCAACGCTAGAGGCCCTAATACATGGCATTAACAGGATGCAAACCATAACCAACAACACACAAACTCCAGAAGATAAGTTCGATAACTGGGATCTTCTAAAAATCAAACACCTATGCTCTTCAAAAGACTTCACAAAAACAATAAAAAGAGAACCTACAGACTAGGAAAAAATTTTTGGACATTACAAGTCAGACACAGGTCTATTGTCTATAATCTACAAGAAAATCCAACACCTCTACAACAAAAAGACAAATAATCCAATTAAAAAAATGGGCAAAAGAAATGAACAGACACTTCACCAAAGAAGACCTTCAAGCAGCCAACAG
This sequence comes from Trichechus manatus latirostris, assembly GCF_000243295.1. NCBI lineage: Eukaryota > Metazoa > Chordata > Mammalia > Sirenia > Trichechidae > Trichechus > Trichechus manatus. The sequence continues at coordinate 4,680,530 of NW_004444112.1, forward strand.
ACACATGAGGAAATGCTCGCTATCACTAGCCATTAGATAAATGCAAATTAAAACCACAGTGAGATACCATCTCACCCCAGCATTACTGGCATGAATCAAAAACACTGGAAATAACAAATGTTGCAGGGAGATTGGAACTCTTATGCACTGCTGGTGGGAATTCATAATGATACAACCATTTTGGAAAATGATATGGGGCTTCCTTAGAAAGCTAGAAATAGAAATACCATACGATCCAGCAATCCCACTCCTAGGCATATATCCTAGAGAAATAAGAGCTGTCACATGAATAGACATATGCACACCTAGGTTCACTGCAGCATTGTTCACAATAGCAAAAAGATGGAAACAACCTAGATGCCCATCAACAGATGAACGGATAAACAAACTACGGTACATACACACAATGGAGTATTATGCAACGATAAAGAACAATGATGAATCTGTGAAGTATCTCATAACATGGATGAAACCAGAGGACATTATGCTGAGTGAAATAAGTCAATCACAAAAGGACAAATATTGTATGAGACCTCTACTGTAAAAACTCATGAAAAAGTTTACACACAAAAAGTAACAATCTTTGTTGGTTACGAGGGATGGGGGGTGTGTGTAGGGGTAAATACTAAACAGACTATAGATAAGTGGTAACTTTGGTGAAGGGTAAGTCAGTACACAATACTGGGGAAGCCAGCACAACTTGTACAAGGAGAGGTCATGGAAGCTCCATAGACACATCCAAACTCCACGAGGGACTGATTTGCTGACCATGGTCTCGGGGAACATCTAGCTCAATTAGCATACACAGTCTATAAAGACAATGTTCTACATTCTACCTTAGTGAGTAGCATCTTGAGTCTTAAAAGCCTGTGAGCAGCCATCTAAGATACTCCACTGGTCTCACCCCTTCAGGAGCAAGGGAGAATGAAGAGAACAGGATACAAGGCAAAGATTAGTCCAAAGGACTAATGGACCACAGCTACCAAGGCCTCCACCAGA
>NW_004444112.1:4682161-4702107 GCF_000243295.1 Trichechus manatus latirostris
CTATCTCAAAAAAAAAAAAAAAAAAAAAAAAACATCATCTCAATAAACAAGGAGAAACCCCGTAGCCTCTTTGCTTCTGGAAAAAAAAAAGTCCTCCAAGGTTGAGAAGGGAGAGTGTTGACACGTCGTGGAGTTGTTAACCAATGTCATTAAAGAATATGTGTATTGACTGTTTAATGGGAAATTATTTGTTCTGTAAACCTTCACCTAAAGTACAATAACAACAAATTAAAAAAAAAAAAAGGTGAGTGTGGTTACTGTAATGGACAGCAGAGTCAAAGCAGTAATCAGAATCGTCTGACTCGTGTGGACTTATGGCATTGACTATTAGTCATGGTGTCCCTAGGATTGAAACAGATATGAAATCTACTAAATATTTACTTGGAGCTCTGGTGGTGCAGGTGGTTAAGAGATAGGCTGCTACCCAAAAGGTCTGCAGTTCGAATCCACCAGGCACTCCTTGGAAACCCTCTGGGGCAGTTCTACTCTGTCCTATATGGTCGCTATGAATCAGAATTGACTCATCGGCAATGGGGTAAATATTTACTTGATCTGTACAAGCAGAAGAATTCTAGGTCAAGTGAACATCAGTCTCACTGGAATCGCCAGAATAGAGTGTCATGGCCCCTCAATCAGTTTCTAGACTTGAGTGAGTTTACAGACCCACAACCCCCTGAATGAAGGGGAGGCCAGGTCCACTTGAGGAAGGACTCTACTACATTGCCAAAAAGTTATACTGTGAACCTTTCTCCCAGCCTTCCCTAAAGGCATCTATGGCCTTTTATGAGAGTGACTGTTCATTGGGGAAAAGGAAATAATCAGACTTTTCAGGGATTACTGGATACTTGCTCTGAACTGCCATTAATTCCAGAAAACCCAAAACGTCACTGTGGCCCACCAGTCAGAGTGGGGGCATATGGAGGTCAGGTTATTAATAGAGTCTTAGGTCATGTCCATCTCATAGTAGGTCCACTGGGTCCCTGAGCCCATCCTGCAGTGATTTACACATTTCCAGAATGCATAATTGGAATAGATATGCTCAGCAACCGGTGGAACCCCCACAGTGGATCCCTGACAAGTGGAGTAAGGGGTATTATGGCAGGAAAAGCCAAGTGAAAGCCACTAGAACTGCCCCTACGTAGGGAAATAGTAAGCCAAAAGCAATACTGCATTCCTGGAGGGACTATGGAGATTACTGCCACCATCAAGGACTTGAAGGATGCAGGGGTGGTGATTGCCACCACATCCCCATTCAACTCGCCTATTTGGCCTGTGCAAAAAACAGATGGATCTTGGAGAATGACAGTGAATTATCAAAAACTTAACCAGGTGGTGACTCCAGTTGGAGCTACTGTTCCATATGTAGTTTCACTGCTTGAGCAAATTAATACATCTCCTGGTACCTGGTATGCAGCTACTGATCTGGCTAATGCCTTTTTCTTCATACCTGTTTCGAAGGACCTCCAGAAGCAGTTTGCCTTCAGCTGGCAAGGCCAGCAATACACCTTCAGTGTCCTACCTCAGTGCTATATCAACTCTCCAGCCCTGTGTCACAATTTAGTCCTCAAGAACGTTGATCACCTTTCCCTTCCACCAGACGTCACACTGGTCCGTTACATTGATGACATTATGATGATGGGACCTAGTCAGGAAGAAATGTCAATGACTCTGGACTTACTGGTAAAACACTTGCATGCTAGAGGGTGGGAAATAAATTTGACAAAAATTCAGGCACCTTCCACCTCAGTGAAATTTCTAGGAGTCCAGTGGTGTGAAGCATGTCGAGATATTCCTTCTAAAGTGAAGGATAAGTTATTGCATCTGGCCCCTCCCACAACTAAAAAGGAGGCACAGTGCCTAGTGGGCCTCTTTGGAATTTGGAGGTAACATATCCCTCATTGGTGTGTGCTACTCAGGCCTATTTATCTCGTGACTCTAAAAGCTGCTAGTTTTGAGTGGGGCCCAGATCAAGAGAAGGCTCTGCAACTGGTTCAGGTTGCCGTGCAAGTGGCTTTGTTATTTGGGTCATATGATCTGGCTGATCCAATGGTGTTTGAAGTGTCTATGGCAGATGGAGATGCTGTTTGGACTCTTTGGCAGGCCCCTATTGATGAATCACAGCTCAGACACTTAGGATTTTGGAGCAAAGCCCCGCCATCTTCTGCAGAGAACTACTCTCCTTTGGAGAAATAGCTTTTGGCTTGTTACTGGGCCTTAGTAGAGACTGAACGCTTAACCATGGGCCACCAAGTCACCATGTGGTCTGAACTGCCCATCATGAACTGGGTGTTGTCTGACCCACAGAGGCATAAAGTTGGACCAGCATATCAGAACTCCATCATTAAATGAAAGTGGTATATACAAGATCGGGCCTGAGCAAGACCTGAAGGCATAAGTAAGTAGCATGAGAAAGTGGCCCAAATGCCCGTGGGCTCTACTCCTATCACATTACCTCCCATCTCCCAGTCTACACCTATGGCTTCATAGGGAGTTTCTTATGATCAGTTGACTAAGGAAGAGAAAACTCTTACCTGGTTTACAGATGGTTCTGCATTATATGCAGGCACCATCAAAAGTGGACAGCAGCAGCACCACAGTCCCTTTGCGGGACCTCCCTGGAGGACAGTGGTGAAGGGAAATCCTCCCAATGGGCAGAACTTCAAGCAGTGCACCTGGTTGTTCACTTTGCTTGGAAGGAGAAATGGCCAGATGTGGGACTGTATACTGATTCATGGGCTGTGGGCAATGGTTGGCTGGATGGTCAAAGACTTGGAAGGAACATGATTGGAAAATTGGACACAATGAGATATGGGGAAGATGTATGTGGATAGACCTCTCTGAATGGGCCAAAAAAGTGAAAATATTTGTGTCTCATGTGAATTTTCACCAAAGGGTAACCTCAGCAGAGGAGGATTTTAACAATTAAGTGGATAAGATGACACGTTATGTGGACACCAGTCATCCTCTTTCTTTAGCCACTTCTGTCATTGCCCAATGGGCTCACGAACAAAGTGGCCAGCATGGCAGGGATGGAGGTTGTTCAAGGGTTTACCAACATGGACTTCCACTCACCAAGGCTGACTTGGCTACAGCCACTGCTGAGTGCCCAATCTGCCAGCAGCAGAGACCAAAACTGAGTCCCTGATATGGCACCATCCCTCAAGGTGATCAGCCAGCAACCTGGTGGCAGGTTTGATTACATTGGACTGCTTCCATCATGGAAAGGGCAGCCTTTTGTTCTTACTGGAATAGACACTTACTCTAGATATGGATTTGCCTTTCCTGCACACAATACTTCTGCCAAAACTACCATCCGTGGACTTACGGAATGCCTATCCACCATCATGGTATCCCACACAGCATCGTCTCAGATCAAAGGACTCACTTCACAGCAAATGAAGTGCAGCAATGGGTCTATGCTCATAGAATTCACTGGTCTTACCATGTTCCCCATCATCTTGAAGCAGCTGGCTTGACAGAACCATGGAATGGCCTTCTAAAGACACAATTACAGCACCAGCTAGGTGGTAATACCTTGCAGTGTTGCGGCAATGTTCTCCAGGAGGTTGTATATGCTCTAAACCAGTGTCCAATATATGGTGCTGTTTCTCCCATAGCCAGGAATCCGGGTCCAGGAATCAAGGGGTAGAAATGGGAGTGGTAACACTCATTATTACCCTTAGTGATTCACTCACAAAATTTTTGCTTCCTGTCCCTGAGATCCTATGCTCTGCAGATCTAGAAGTCTTAGTTCCAAAGGGAGGAATGCTCCCACCTGGAAACATATCACTGATTCCATTGGACTGGAAGCTCACAATGCCACCTGGCCACTTTGTGCTCCTTATGCCTCTGGATCTACAGGCAAAGAAGGGAGTTACCATATCGGCTGGTGTGACTGATCCTGATTACCAAGAGGAAACTGGATTGATATTACACAATGGAGGCAAAGAAGAGTATGTCTGGAATGTGGAAGATTTCCTCAGGGCGTCTCTTAGTACTACCATACCCTGTGATTCAGGTAAATGGAAAACTACAGCTACACAATTCCAACATGACGACTAATGGCCTAGATCCTTCAGGAATGAAGGTTTGGGTCACCTACCAGGCAAAGAAACACGACCAGCTGAGGTGATTTCTGAGGGCAAAGGGAATACGGAACGGGAAGTAGAAAAAATAGTTCTAAACACCAGTTATGACCACATGACCAGTTGCAAAAACGAGGACTGTAATTGTTATGAGTAATTCTTCCTTGTATGTGTGCATCAAATATTTTTGTTTTCTTCACTTATAAAAATAAGATGTAAATAGGGGTAGTGTGTTTTTGGTTTTATGTGTGTTAGTTGTATAATGTTAGGTGCAAGATGACTTTATTATCGTTTGTATTCAGAGATTATGTATGGTTTTTAAGGAGATGCATATAGGTGCCAAGTTGACAAGGGGCGGATTGTGATGGTTAAGGTTGTGTGTCAACTCGACTGCGCCATGATTGTCAGTGGTTTGGCAGTTATGTTGTAGTTTGGCAGTCGTATAGTGATGAAATCACTCCCATGATGAGATCTGATATAATGTGATCACCTCCATGATGGGATCTGCTGGGAGTAGCCAATCAGTTGAAAGTGAGTTTCCTTGGGGGTGTGACCTGTATCTAACATAGGTGGACTTTCTGGCAAGGCTCGTGGGCTTTTGTTCACTCTGGATCCTGCAGCTGGCTCCTGTTCATCTGACCTCCAGTTCTTGGGACTTAAGCTAGCAGCTTACCTGCCATCTTGTCCACCGGTCTTGGGATTTGTTGGTCTCTGCAGCCTGTCAGCCAGTGGTCTGCTGTCAGACCTGCCAATCTTGGGTTCTCCAGCCCCTGCAGCAGGAGAAGCCTCCAGCCTGACCCAGGGACTTGGACTTTCCAGCTTCTACAACCACATGAGCCATTTCCTTGATATAAATCTCTCTCTGTATACGTTTATATGCTTTACTGGTTTTGTTTCCCTAGAGAACCCAGCCTAAGACAGTTACCAAAAAGATCTTGGAAACTGTCTTTAAGCTGACATACTATAAAAGATAATTACTGTTGTGCAGTGCAATGGATTGCTTTTGTGTGGCTTTTCCCATCATGGTCTTGTAACTCTCATCCAAGTGACTGGGCGGGAGTGTGCGAATAGGGTAATTTTGGCCCACTAAGGTGACTGGTCAGTTTTGGCGTTCCACTGAGCTTGAGGTGAGCCATCCCAGAGGCAAGAGAGAGAGGATCCTACCATCACCAAGGAAGAACAGCCAGGAGCGGAGAGTGCATCCTTTGGACCCAGGATCCCTGAGCTGAGAAGCTTCTGGAACCAGCAGACAGAGAGAAAGAGAGAGAGAGCTTGAGAAGTGGTGACAGAGAAACGATGGCAGAAGACAGCGTGGTAAGCTTCCTGGCCCATAGAGTGAGAAAGATGAGTGTCTTTGGGCAGGAAGCTTGCTGGCGAAAGTAGAGTGCCTCTGGGCACTTACTGGTAGAGTTAAAAGAGTTTTGTAACACTTGCCCAAGCATGGCATAGGCTGAGCACCTGCGAGGTGCGCCTGTGAGCATGGCTGGGAAGAGGCTGTCCTGATGGAAGAACTGTATCCTGAGTGTTCCTGAATCTGAATTTTAACCTATCATTTTCCCTAATAAACCCCATAATCGTGAGTATGGTCTGTGAGTTCTGGGTGGCCATTGCAATGAATTGTCGAACACAGAAGAGAAATAAAGAGCATCATGAGAGGGACCGTTGGTGTCAGAATTAGTAAAGATGGTGGAGAGAGGAGGCATGTCTGACTCATAGCAACCCTGTAGAACGGCCCCATAGGGTTTCCAAGGAGTGGCTGGTGGATTCAAACTGCCGACCTTTTGGTTAGCAGCTGTACCCCTTAACCACTGCGCTACCAGGACTCTGGGTGGTACAAATAGTTAAGTGCTCAACTACTAACTGAAGAGTTGGTAGTTTGAACCCACCCAGAGGCACCTTGCAAAAAAGGTCCATTGATCTGCTTCCAAAAGGTCAGAGCCTTGAAAACCCCATGGAGTACAGTTCTACTCTGTAACACGTGGGGTCACCATGAGTTGGAAATGACCTGATGGCAACTGGTTTAGGAGTCTCTGGGTGGCGCAAATGGTTAAGCACTTGACTACTAACAAAAAGGCTGACGAACCCAGCCATACACACTTTGGAAGAAAGGCCTGGCAATCTGCTTCCAAAAGGTCACAGTCTTAAAAACCCTATGGTGTGCAGTTCTACCCTGCAACACATGGGTCACCAAGAGTTGGAACTGACTCAACAGCAACTTGTCTGTTTTAATTTTGTGGGGGGTAGTTCCTTTGCCTGAAACAGTGCCTGGCACATAGTAGCTGCTCAGTAACTATTTGCTGTTTTTACGATTATTCGTTTAATGTCTGACCCTAATCTTGCCAGGTTCATTTCCATGAAGCACAGTTGTTTTCTAGCTCATCCCTGTGTCCTGTGGACCCTAGTACATGTCTCACACATAGTGGACCCTCAGAATAAACTGTAGAAAAAATGAATGTCTCTCTTGCTAGTTTTTAAGAAACAGTAGGGCAGAGACAGTGCTTATTTTGAAAGTAATTAATTCTCAGGATCTAGCACTGTCTGCCACATAGAAGGCCTCCCAATCATTCTTGGTTGAGTGATTCAAACCAAAACCAACCCATTACCATTAAGTCGATTCCAACTCATAGTGACCCTATAGGATAGAGTAAAACTGCTCCATAGGGTTTCAATGGCTGTAATCTTTATGGAAGCAGATTGCCAGGTCTTTCTCCCACAGAGCGGCTGGTGGGTTTGAACTGCCAGTCTTCTGGTTAGCAGCTGAGCTGCTTAACCACTGAACCACTGGGGCTTTTTGGTTGAATGATAGACTAAATGAATTAATAAATGTTAAAGACACAGAATGCTAATGTCACTGGTGCTTGCAACAACTTTTGAACTGAAAACCTACGACTTCAGGGAGTCTTCAGAGATTCACATAGCCAACTTTTCGTTCTTCTGCAGAGACCTCATCCAAGGACAGATTTTAACCCATATAAATGTCTTGATAAACTATTGATGGAGGAACAGGGGCTTTAGGGTTTCAGGCAATCCTCCCCATCCCCCAGCTAGGCTAGGTTGACGTCAATGGTTCAGGCTGTTCATTTTCACGAGCTCTTAGCTCTTGTTAGCTATAGAGGCAGGTTCAGTGTGTTGCCATGGAAACTGCAGCTGGAGTGGGGAAGGGGAGGGAGACTGAGGAATCGGCAGAGACTGGCATTTTCCAGCCCCTGAAGCAGACTTGTGTGTAAACTCAAAATCCCAGGCTAGCACACAGTCAGTTCTCAATAAATATTTTTGAGGCGACTGAATGAAAATGTGGGAACTTAGACAAGTGACTTAGATGATTTCTGAACTTCTTTCCTCATTTGTAAAATAATAGTAATAATTTTTGACTGTGTAGGAGGTTTCAATTAAGCTACTGTAAATACAACCCTTAGCACAGGTCCAGGCACTTTATAAATCAAAGCTGCTCAAGTGTGGTCTTCAGATCTGCTTCATAATTGCTTGCAAGTACTTGTTTATAAATCCAAGCTATCATTTCTCCCCCTCCTCCAGTTTTCTAAGAGGAATGAAATCATCTCCCCTCCCCACCTTAACACGCTGCCTTCTCAATAGGGTTGCCAAATAAAATATAGGACACCAAGTATGTCCAAATAGGGCATAGTTATGATAAAACATTATTCGTAGTTTATCTAAAATTCAAATTTAACTGGGTATCCTGCATTTTTATATGCTAAATTTGGCAACCCTAGTTCTTATGCTAGGCTACTCTGTGACAAATGAAATATAAAAGTTGGTTTTATCAGCTATTCCTCTATCAAATGTTTCACTTAACAGTAACTCTAACTCCGGACACAAAGAGTGCTTCCAGACTGTCAAACTAGGAAGAAAAGCCTGGTGATCTACTTCCGAAAAATGAGCCAATCGAAACCCTAGTGAACACAACAGTCCCTCCAGTTGAGCACGGGGTCGTCAGGAGTTGGCATCCTACTTGAGGGCAGTTAACAACAATCTCATTGCTAGATCACAATGTAAAAGTAATGTGTCCAAACGCACATCTCATCAAGCTTTTGTAATACACACTTCACGGTTTGGCGCCCTTGCTCTTTGTTTTTTGGATCCCTGGCTGTAAACTCTCCGAGGACTGGGAGTATCTCCGTTGACTGGAGATTGCCTAGGCGCCCTTGCTCCGGGCCTGGCATAGTACGCATGCGCACTGAATGCGTGCGCATTAAATAATTCGCAGTTACTTACGAGGGAATGCCAATTTTGGGGTCTCACCCCTGTCTTTCTCCGTGAGTGAGGCGTGACTGAGAGTCCTGCGACTCTGAGTGCGTAGTAAATGGAGGCAGTGGTTCCAACGACCATTCTCTTCAGAGGAGCCGCATGCCTAGACCACAGGAGGTGGGTGAACAGACGCTCGGTGGGCGAACGCTGACCTCTGGCTTAAGCCTAAACCATCCAGCGGAGCCCGAGCGCATGAGCAGAGGGCCTCGGGCCCCGGCGCCATCTTGGGCCATCCCGGGATAGCGTTTTGCCGCGAGTTGGCTGTCTTTTCCTTCCGGCCTGCGAGGTTGGTGGGTTCGCGTCTCGGGGACCTCTTAGGGGCATGGGCTTCCCATCCTTGGGGGAAAAATAAATTTGTGTTAGAATTTTATTAAGTTGTATTCAAAGATAATTTCCATTATGTTCTGGGGAAAAGATAGGTTTCTGTGACTAGAATGAAAGCTCTGAGAGGCCAGGCACTTGTGTGTTCTCAGAACTTGGTGTTTCCAATTACCAGCATTGACTTGAATGTGAGAAAGCCTGGGAGACGCTTCAGACTGAGCCTAGGAAGTGGCCTTCGTTAAAAACTGGTTATTGGACTATCCCATCTCTTTTCTTTAACATGGATCCCTGGTGGCGCAGTGGTTAAGCTCTTGGCTGCTAACCGACAGGTTGGTGGTTGGAACCCACCCAGTGGCTCCGCGGCAGAAAGACTTGGCAGTCTGCTCCCATAAACATTCCAAACCAAACCCACTGCCCTCAGGTCGATTCTGACTCGGAGCGACCCAGTAGGGTGGAGTAGAACTGCCCCATGGGGTTTCTAAGGCTTTAATCTTTATACGTGGAGCCCTGGTGGTGCAGTCGTTAAGCCTTTGGCTGCTAACGGAAAGGGCAGGGGTTGGAACCCACCAGCCACTCCACGAGAGAGATGTGGCAATCTGCTCCTTTAAAGATTAAACCAAAACCAAAACCTGTTGCCGTTGAATCAGTTCTGACTCATAGTGACCCTACAGGACAGAGTAGAACTGCCACATAGGATTTCGAAGACTCTAATCTTTACGAAGGCAGACTGCCACATCTTTCTCTCGCTGAGTGCTGGTGGGTTCCAACTGTCAACCTTTCTGGTTAGCAGCGGAGCGCTTAACCACGTCACCACTAGGGCTCCTTACTGGTAAAGATTACAGCCTAGGAAACCCTACTGGGCACTTCTCTGTTCTATAGGGTCGCTATGAGTCAGAATCGATACTTGATGGTAACAGGTTTGGTTTGGGTTTTATACAACTTTATTGAGATGTAATTTACATACCATAAGGTTTACCTGTTGTAAATGTACAACTCAGTGTTTTTTGAGTAAATTTATGGAGCTGTGCAGCCATCACCACAGTCGAGTTTTAGAATGTTTCCGGGTTGGGTGCTGTTGAGTCAATTCCGTCTCATAGCTACCCCATGTGACAGAGTAGAACTGCTCCATAGGGTTTTCTAAGCTGTAATCTTTATGGGAGCAGATCGCCAGGCCTTTCCTTCCACAGAGCAGCTGGATGAGTTCCATCCAGCAACCTTTTGGTTCCCAGCCTACCGCTTAACCCTTGAGCCACCAGACCTCCTAGAATGTTTCCATCACCCACCCTCCTCAAAATTATCTTGAGCCCCTTTGCAGTCAGATGTGGTTCCCAGCCCCAGGCAACCATTAATCTACTTTATGTGTCTTTCGATTTGCCTTTCCTGGACATTTTATGAACATGGGAATGCACCATATGTGATGTTTTGAGCTGGCTTCTTTCACTTAGTATAATGCTTTTTGACGTTCATCCGTTTTATAGCCTGTTATCAGGAGTTCATTCTGGCCTCTTTTAGAGGAAGTTAGTTTTGGTTCCAATGAATTGTGATGACTCTTGATATTGTTTAGATGTAGGAATGTTGTATCCTCCCTACTTGGCGTTTGGCCCAGTTTTGCCAATTTATGTTTTCTCTGGATTGAATGTGTTTAATTGGGATTTTCAGATTTATTAGCACAGAAATATAGGAGTCTGTTGGGATGGCTGACTTTGTTGACTTCCTAGCTTGGCTTTGGATGCAGGCCCTTTCACTTGTTAGTGACATTGGCAACCATTCCACCTCTCTCAGTCTCAGTTTGCAGGGGATGATAAGTGCACCTAGGTTAAATGAGTTATTGCATGGAAAGCACATAATCCAGCTAAAAAAATTAGCTACCATTGTCTTGCAGGGATTCTTTTTTTAGGGAGGGGGGTGATGGGTCAAAAAAAGAGATGAATACTATTGTAACCCATGGGGTTAGGGTATTAAAATTTGTTGAGAAGCCTATTTTTTATGTCTCAGATCTGGCACATAAGAATTACTTGTTCCTTGGGATTTGGAAGGAAGTTTATCCTCCCCCTGCCCCCAAATAAGATTATTTTGATAGTTTTGGTACTTTGTATTTTCCCAGGAAATTTTGTATTTCCTTAATATTAGCTGGTTTATTAGGTTAAAATTAAATGGTGTGGTGTTAAGAGTGTAGTCTCTGGAAGCAGAAACAAGGTTAGAGTCGTGAGCTCTTTCCAGCTGTGGAGCCTTGGGCAATTTGCTCAACTTCCTGAGGCCCCAATTTCATCCACAAAATTGGATAAAAATGGCACCTACCTTCCCTGAATGTCAGGAGGATTAAATACAGTAGAAATCTTTTATTTAGCACAGCACCTGGTACATAGGGAAAGTTCCTTAACTGTCAACTGCTGTTTTTTTCATTATGCAAGGTTCTTTCCAATTAAGACAGATAGGGATTATAAACCTCTGTGAACCAGTTAGTTAATTAAAACAAACTGGGAAGCCCTCCACTGTTTTCTAGGCCTTGGAATGTTTTATGGAACAGAGAAATGATTTGTTCCTTGAAAGTTGGAAGGAAGTTTCCATTCTTCCTTCAGGCACCCTTTAAAGCCATGCTTTTTCTTCATTTTTTGTTTTGTTTTTTTTATGTACTTCGCCTGCATTTCACTTAGAGTTTTAAATTTTAATTCTGTAGAACAGGGGTTGGCAATCCTCTTCTGTAAAGAGCCAGATAGCACATATTTTAGGTTTTGCAAGCCATAGAGTGTCTGTGGAAATTACTAAACATTGCTATTGTAGTGTGAAAGCATGAAAGCAGCCGTAGACAACATGTAAGCAAATGGGCATGACCGTGTCCAATAAAACTTTATTTTTTGAAAAATTTCAGCCATTTAACCATTTTTTAACTCAACCATTTTGTATGTGGACCATACAAAAACAGGCAGCGGGATGGATTTGGCTATGGCTTCTCACCATAGAATTTCATGGTAGTGACTAGTGGTGTGATCTGGAGTCAGAAAGACAAGGTTTAAATCTTGGTTCTGCTATGTAGTTAACTGGGTGTGTTTCTAAGCAAGTTACTGCATCACTTTGAGGGTCATGTTCTTCATCTTGCAAACAGGCAGTAAACATACCTATGTCCTTAGGTTGAGATAATACAAGTGAGGAATCTTGCACAACACTGGAGTAAACTCAATGTTAGCTAACTTCTTTTTTCGAGAGGCAGTTAAATAGAAGGTAAGCGCTAACGAGTAGAGCCAGTAGAGCCAGATGGCGTGCCTTTAATTCCTGACTACTTGTTGTACAAGTACATCCTTGTGACTTTGAACAAGTCACCCAACCTCTTTGTGCCTTCCTTTCCTCATCTGTAAAATAGGGGTTATGATAGTACCTACCTCAGACAATTGTCATAAGATTAAATAAGCTAACGCTTGTAAAGTGCTTAGAAAAATTCTTGTCACAAATTCCCAATAAATGTTGTTATTAGGTGCTGTAGAGTCGATTCTGACTCATAGTGACCCCGTGTACAACAGAATGAAACACTTCCTGGTCCTGCGCCATCCTCACAATTGCTGTTATGTAACCCATTGTTGCAGCCACTGTGTCAGTCCATCTCATCGAGGATCTCCCTCTTTTTCACTGACCCTTTACTTTACCAAGCATGATGTCCTTCTCCAGGGACTGGTCTCTCCTGATAACATGTCCAAAGTACACGAGACAAAGTCTTGCCATCCTCACTTCCAAGGACCATTCTGGCTGTATTTCTTCCAAGACAGGCTTGTTTGTTCTTCTGGCAGTCCACGGTATATTCAGTATTCTTTGCCAACACCATAGTTCAGAGGCATCAGTTCTTCTTCGGTCTTCCTTACTCATTGTCCAGCTTTTGCATGCATATGACACAGTGGAAAATGCCATAGCTTAGGTCAGGCACACCTTAGTCTTCAAGGTGACATCTTTGCTTTTCAACACTTTAAAGAGGTCTTTTGCAGCAGATTTGCCCAATGCAATACTTTGATTTCTCGACTGCTACTCTCATGGGCATTGATTGTGGATCCAAGTAAAATGAAATCCTTGACAGCTTCAGTCTTTTCTCCATTTATCATGATGTTGCTTATTGGTCCAGTTGAGAGGATTTTCGTTGTATTTATGTTGAAGTGTAATCTATATGGAAGGCTGTAGTCTGATCTTCATCAGTAAGTGCTTCGAGTCCTCTTCACTTTTAGAAAGCAAAGTTGTGTCATCTGCATAATGCAGGTTGTTAATGAGTCTTCCACCAGTCCTGATACCACTTTCTTTGTATAGGCTGGCTTCTCGGATTTGCTCAGCATACAGATTAAATAAATATGATGAAAGGATATAACCCTGATACACACCTTTCCTAATTTTAAACCACACAGTATCGCCTTGTTCTATTTGAACAACTGCCTCTTGATCTATGTACAGGTTCCTTATGAGCACAAGTAAATGTTCTGGAATTCCCATTCTTTGCAGCGTTATCCATAATTTGTTATGGTCTACACAGTCGAATGCCTTTGCATAGTCGATAAAACGCAGGTAAACATTTTTCTGTTATTCTCTGCTTTCAGCCAAGATCTATCTGACATCAGCAATGATATTCCTGGTTACACGTCCTCTTCTGAATCCGCTTAAATTTGTGGCAGTTTCCTGTTGATGTACTGCTGCAACCGTTGTTGAACTATCTTCAGCAAATTTTTACTTGGTGTGTAATGTTAATGATACTTGATAATTTCTGCATTCTGTTGAATCACCTTTCTTTGGAAGGGGCACAGATATGAATCTCTCCCAGTCGGTTGCCCAGGTGGCTCTCTTCCAAATTTCTTGGTGTAGATGAGTGAGCACTTCCAGCGCTGCATCCGTTTGCTGAAACATCTCAGGTGGTATTCTGTCAATTCCTGGAGGCTTGTTTTTCACCACTCCCGTCAGTGCAGCTTGGATTTCTTCCTTCGGTACCATTGGCTCTTGATCATATGCTACCACCTGAAATGGCTGAATGTCAACCAATTCTCTTTGGTACAGTGACTCTGTATTCCTTCCATCTTCTTTTGATGCTGCCTGCAATGCTCAATATTTTCCCCATAGAATCCTTCAATATTGTAACTCGAGGCTTGAATTTTTTTATTCAATTCTTTCAGCTTGAGAAATGCTGAGCATGTTCTTTCCTTTCGGTTTTCTAACTCCAGGTCTTTGCACATTTCATCATAGTACTTTACTTTGTCGTCTTGAAATCTTCTTTTCATCTCTTTTACTTTGTCTCTTCCATTGCTTTAGCTGCTCTACATTCAAGAGCAAGTTTCAGAGTCTCTTCTGACATCTATTTTGATCTTTTTTTCCTGTCTTTTTAATGACCTTTTATTTTTTTACTGTATAATGTCTTTGATGTCATTCCACAGCTCGTCTGGTCTTCAATCATTAGTGTTCAATGCATAAAATCTGTTCTTGAGATGGCCTCTAAATTCAGGTGGGATATACTCAAGGTCATATTTTGGCTCTTGTGGACTTGCTCTAATTTTCTTCGGCTTCAGCTTGAACTTGCATATGTGCAATTGTTTGTTGGTCTATTCTGCATTCGGCCCGTGGCCTTGTTCTACCTGAATGTATTAGGCTTTTCCATCATCTCTTTCCACAGATGTAGTTGATTTGATTCCTGTGTATTCCGTCTGGCGAGGTCTGTGAGTATAGTCGCCATTTATGTTGTTCTTTATTTGCAATGAAGAAGTTGTTGGTCTTGCAAAATTCTGTCATGTGATTTCCGGCATAATTTTTGTCACCAAGACCATGTTTTCCAACTACCGATACTTCTTCTAAGTTTCCAACTTTCACATTCCAATCACCAGTAATTATCGCCAGGTCCTTCTTCCTAGTCTGTCTTAGTCTGCAAGCTCCACTGAACCCTGTCACCATGGGTGACCCTGCTGGTATTTGAATTATTGGTGGCATAGCTTCCAGCATCACAGTAGCACACAAGCCATCACAGTATGACAAACTGACAGACATGTGGGGCAATTAATACTAGCTGTTATTATTTCAAAATAAGACATATTTGGGGCTGAAAATCCCTGTGCTGTGCTGTTAAAATGAAAGACTTTTGTCTCTTTTCTCTGAAGTGATACAGTTTATAAAACATAGGAATTATTTTTTCCTTGGAAGCGTGAAGAAAGTTGCCCATAAATGCCAAAGACCTAGAGCACTTTTTGAGAAAAGCACCCCCTTGATATTTGCCATGTTTTTATTATCTGTCTTCTTTTCAAGAATGATGCATCTCATTATGGCTTTCAAATTTAATAGCCTAGAAATGTACTTAGTAATGGTTGAGAACTCAGGCATCTGAGAGATTTGGATTTAATCCTGGATCTGTCACCTACTAGCGTGTAACCTGGGACAAGATATTAACCTCTCAAGGCTCCCCTCTCATCTATAAAACCTGGATAATAATAGCATCTACTTCATAGAGTTGTTATGAGGATTAAATATAATAATGCTTGTAAAGTGCTTGGTGCCAGGCCTTGCCCATGGTAAAAGTTTAATAAATGACAGCTATTATTTTTATTATCCTCCAGGGCACTCTTAAAGTAAGACCTGTTTGAGATTATAAGCCATTTGCTAGGTTCTTAATTGGGCAGCCTTCCCTCTTATTCTAGGTTTGGAATGCTTTATAGTATTATAGGAATTATTTGTTCTTAGGTGGATGCCCTCTTGAACCTGTTACCATCAGTTTTTTTTTTTTTTTTCCAAAAAAGGGGCTATGTCTTGAAGATTTTCAATGTATTTGCATAGGATTGTGTTCCGAGGTAGTAAGCAGTATATGTCGTCAGAAAGACCCAGGGTTGAATCCTTCTTTCACCCAATTAGATTAGGACTGGGACCTTGAGTAGGTAACTTCCTCTTGGAGCTGCAGTTTTTCTCATCTATAAAACAAGGATATTAGTTCCAGACTCATTAAGGTTGTTGGGAGAATTCACCCAGATCTTTTTTTAAATAGCCACCTTATCGAGATATAATTCATATACTGTACAGTTTACCCATTTAAAGTGTATAATTCCATGGTTTTTAGTATATTCACAGAGTTGTGCAAACATCGCCACAATCTATTTTACATTCTCATCTCTCTAAAAAGAAACCCTGTACCCAGTAGCAGTTTCTTTTCATTTCCCTGTAACCGCCACCCCCAGTCCTAGGCAACTACTAATTTTCTTTCTGCCTCTATGGATTTGCCTGTTCTGGACATTTCACATAAATGAAGTCATACATTGTTTTGTGTGTGTCTGAATTCTTTTACTTAGCCTAATGTTTTCAACGTTCATGCTCTAGCATGTATCAGTGCATTCCTTTTTGCTACCAAATAATATTCTGTTGTATGTATATACTACGTTTTATTTTTGTATTTATCAGTTGATGAACATTTGGGTTATTTCCACTTTTTGGCTATTGTGAATAATGCTGCTATGAAAATTTGTGTACAAGTTTTGTGTGGTCATATGTTTTCATTTCTCTTGGGTATATACCTAACAGTGGAATTCCTGGGTCAAATGGTAACTCTGTGTTTAACTTTTTGAAGAATCGCCATATGGTTTTCCAAAGCAGCACCCTGATAGTTTATAAAGCATTTAACCCAATGCCTGGCACAGAGTGAATGCACCATACAAGTTGGCTATTCTTGTAAAACATTTTCACTGTAAGAAATATATTCTTGAAAGCCTCTCTTCTAATTTAATTAAACAAATCGGCAGGCTTTCTGTCTTTAATACCTTGGGACAATTTGTGCAGACTAAGAATAATTTGTTCCTTGGCTTTTGAAGGACATTTCCCATCCAACTGAGGTTTTTTGTTTCCTTAGAAAATAATGCATCTCTCTAAGAAATTATTTATTTATTGGCATAGAGTTATACAGCATAGCTGTTGAAGGTCTGGCCTCTGGAATCACTTACTAGTTGGGGAACTTTGGGTGAAATTCCATGAAACCTCAGTTTCCTTATGTGTAAAATAGAGATGATGAGGGCGCCTATCTTACGGGTATTGTGAGGATGAGCCACAAACGCATGTAATGCTTGATGCAGCATCTAGCACACAGGCAGTACTCAGTAAATACTAGCTTTTATGTTATAGTGCCTTTGGGATTTAAATCCCTGTTCTAAGTTAATAAAATGAGCTGGAAAGTTTCCATACACAGGGATTCTTTGTTCCTGAGAAGACCCTTCCTAATTCTTCCCTTTTTTGCCCTCTTTCTTTAGTACTCAGTTTTGGTCATTTTTATTTTCCCTGAAAATGTTGCTTTTCATTATATGTCTCAAATTTATTACTCTAAGATCATATTTAATATTAAAAAACCTGAAGCGTACCCATTGCCGTCTAGTCAATTCCAACTAATAGCGACCCTATAAGAGCCCCATAGGGTTTCCAAGGAGCGGATGGTGGATTCGAACTGCCGACCTTTTGGTTAGCAGCTGAGCTTTTTACCACTGCGCAACCAGGGTTCCTGTTTAATATTTGTACTTTGTTAATTTTTAATAGTTAATGTATTTGTAAGGAACCCTGGTGGCACAGTAGTTAAGCTCTTGGCTGCTAACCAGAAGGTTGGCGGTTCAGACCGACCAGCTGCTCTGCAGTAGAAAGATGTAGTACCCTGCTTCCGTAAAGATTTACAGCCTTGGCTCAACAGCAACAACACCAAAGATTTACAGCCTTGGAAACCCTATGGGGCAGTTCTCCTCTGCCCTAAGGGTCGCTATGAGTCGAAATCGACTCAACGGCAACGGGGTTTTTAACCAGTTAATATATTTTGTGTGGTTCAAAAAGGAGAAAAGTGTATACAGTGAAAATTTTCTTCTCACTTCTCGCCTCCCAGCCACCAGTTTCCCTCCCTGTAGAACACCAATGTCATTAGTTTTCCAAAGTTTTTCTGTCTATATATAAAGCAAATATATATTTATGTATGTTTCTTTTTTTATTTAACAAGTGAAACATACTGTGTATACTCTTCAGCACCTTGCATTTTTTACTTAACAGTGTATCTTGGAGATCATTCCATAAGAGTTTGCTTATTCTTTTTTTTATGGCTATGACATTTTGTATATATGAGGGTAAGTCAAAAAGTATTACTACTAGAGTTCCAGTTCATACATGCATGGGTTTATTCCAAACAAAACGTGTTTAAACATGACTCTGCGATCAGAGGATGGCTGCGGACAAGTTCTGTCACTAATAACACGTGTCTTAGTCTCATTACGGTGCCTTCAAAAAAAAAAAAAATACTTTTTGTGCCATGGAAAAAAACGATACTGAGGTCAGGGCTAATGTCAAATTATTAACAAAACTCAAGTGGACATCTTCCCAAATCATTGAAGCTTTGCAGCAAGTTTATGGGAATTCTGCCTCACATAAAACAACAGTTTTTAGATGGATTCAGTGTTTTAAGGAAGGTCAGGAAAATCTCAAAGATGAGCCAACAGAGGGAGGACCACTCAGAAGGTTATAGTGACTATTTTTTGGAATTCCAAAGGGGTGATCTTGATAGATTTTCTTGAAGGACACAGGACGATCACGGGGGCTTATTATGAAGAAGTTATAAGAAAATTGAAAATTGCATTGGTGAGGAAAAGGCCAGGAAAGTTATGCTGAGGAATTTTTTTTCCCACCACGATAATACATCTGTTCATTCTTCAAGGGTAGCAGGGGCTGTCCTACGAGAATTTCATTGGGAAACCTTACCCCATCTACACTACAGCCCTAATCTTGCCCCTTCAGACTTCTTTTTGTTCCCAAAACTCAGAAAATGTTTAAAAGGAACACAATTTGAGTCCCTTAAGGATGCCAAAATTGCGATTTTGACGTGGTGTAAATTGAAGAGTGCAGAATTCTTTGGGGAGAGGTTAGAGGGAAGGAAACACCACCTTCAGAAGTTATAGACCTAGATGGAGGTAATGTCAAGAAAAAATAGCTTCACATATTGATATTTTTGCTTAATAAAGGTTTCTATGATTTTGTAGCAATGCTTTTTTCACTTATCCTCGTCTGTGTGTGCCATAATTTATTCAACCAGTCCCCTCTTTGTGGACATTTTGGTCATTGTTAGAATTTGTAAAATCTGTATCTCTTATCTACAGCTGTTTGTCTGCTTTCTGATGCACGTTTTCATGTCAGTGATTGTCTTTTTCCCATTCTCCTTAGATTTATTTTGTGGTGGGCCTTTGGCAAAACCAGCCGAGCAAGAACATGTTTTCTCTCCTGGCTTTATGATCTCCACTGTGGAAGCCAATTCACCTCTCCCTACCATTCTGGTCTTCTCATTGGCTGTTGACATGTATGTGTGGAACTCATGCCATTTTTTAGTGGTTGGGGATCTGGGTGAACTTTGAGTGAGGGTCTCACCTGGGAGGAGTTCCTGCAGTTTGCTAGAAGGTTGTGGTTGTTAGGAACCTCCAGTCCTGAAATGGCCTACAGAGCCCTGCTAAGGGTCTGACCCCTCACTACTTCTTTAGCCTCAGTTTATGCCATTCTGTGCTCTAACTACATAGGTCTCCATTTTCCTTTCTCCCTATAACCTTTGTATACACAGTTAACTAGGCATGAAATATCCTTCCTCACCACCTGACCAGGTCAGGCTCCCCCGTTATACATGCTTATAGCATAGTGTATCTTTCATCTGTTTACTGCTTTTAATTTTCATATTTATTTGTGTGGCTATTTGATTGTTTGGCTTCATCAGTGAACTGTAAGCCCCATGAAGGTAGGGACTCTGTCTCCTTTCTTTATTATTGTATCCCTAATATTTGGATGGAGCCCTGGTGGCACAGTAGTTAAGAACTCAGGTGCTAACCAAAAGGTCAGCAGTTCAAATCCACTAACCGCTGCTTGGAAATCCTATGGCGCAGTTCTACTCTGTCCTGTAGGGTTGCTATGAGTCAGAATCGACTCAACATCAACGGGTTTGGTTTTTGCTTTTAGTATTTGGATACTGTCCTAGGTGGTGCAAATGGTTTGCAGTTGACTGCTAACCAGTTGGTTTGAACCCACCCAGCGGTACCACGGAAGAAAAGGCCTGGCAGTCTGTTTTCTCTTTTTTTAATTTTTTGTTATTGTACTTTAGGTGAAGGTTTACAGAACAAATGTTTTCTCATTAAACGGTCAGTACACGTATTGTTTTATGACATTGGTTAACAACCCCACAACATGTCAACACGCTCGCTTCTCAGCCTTGGAGGACCTTTTTTTTTTTTTTTTTTTTTTTGTGAAAATATACATAGCCAAAGATACACCATTTCAAAAATTTCTACA
>NW_004444112.1:4702462-4764197 GCF_000243295.1 Trichechus manatus latirostris
GAGGCCTTGGTAGCTGTGGTCCATTAGTCCTTTGGAGTGATCTTTTCCTTGTATCCTGTTCTCTTCATTCTCCCTTGCTCCCGAAGGGGTGAGACCGGTGAAGTAGCTTAGATGGCAGTCTGTTTTCTCTTAAGATTATAGTCAAGACAACTCTATGAAACAGTTTTACTCTGTAACACATGGGATTGTCATGAGTTGGAACCAACTGGATGGCAGCTAAGGACAACAGCAGTGGTATTTGGTTGTAATTGACATTCAGTACCTATCTGTTGAGTGATTGAATAAATGAATGCTTACAGTTTTGCCAGTTCAGATTTAGAGATTTCTGGCTGGTAAAACAAGAGAAAAACGTGGATGAATAGCCTGGTATTTTCTACATAAATAAGATATTTTGATTGGGATGTTATGACTTAACTTCTGAATGCTTTTCTTCCTAAGAGGGAAGACGCCCAGTGCCCTCTTGGGTAGGAAGATGTGTGCTGAACTTGCTGTAGGTGAGCCTTCTTGGTGTAGGTGAACCTTCCTGGCATGGCACAGGAACTCTGAAAGTTCTGAACCCTAGCACCATCTGCCAGGCTTGACATATTTTCCTTTTGTAGTATCTGATTTGTGGCAGGGTTGTCCTTTGCCTTGTGTGTAATTAATTGCTTTTGGGACCTGCCCTTTTAATTTAGGAGCAGCTTTTGTAAATGAGTCGGTTGCCTTAACTATGAATGCTTTACTTTACATTGTCCTAAAATTCCTCGAGAGGGTTAAAAAATAAAAGTTTTTCCTTAATGAAAATTTGCATTAAAACTAAACTCATTGCTGTCGAGTCAATTCTGACTCATAGTGACTTTATAGGACACAGTAGAACTGCCCGATAGGATTTCCAAGGCTGTAATCTTTTCAGAAGCCGACTGCCACATCTTTCTCGCATGGAGCTGCTAGTGGGTTCCAACCGCTGGCTTTTTGGTTAGCAGCCGAGCTCTTTAACCACTGTTGAATAGAAACCTGAATACACTGTGTAAACCTTCAGTGAAAACACAATAAAAAGAATCATCTGGGAGCTTTGTAAACCCAAAACCAAACTCGTTGCCTTTGAGTTGATTCCAACTCATAGCGACCCTATAGGACAGAGTAGAACTGCCCCATAGGGTTTCCAAGGAGCAGCTGGTGGATTTGAACGGCTGACTTTTTGGTTAGCAGCTGAGCTCTTAACCACTGTGCCACCACGGCTTATGAAGATATTTACCTATCCAGCACTGAATGTATATGCAAGAGTCCTAAATACTGAAGAGCTGGTTTCTTTATTCATTTTTAATCTGATCATTTATACAACAAACGAGCTCTGTGCAATGAATAGGCTAATGTCCAGGGGATAATGGTGGTAAGGACTATCACGGACAGGGGGAAACATGGGACAGATTTGGGATGAGCTTTGGATATAGAGTCAGGAGGACTTGCTGATAAATTGGATGTTGGTGGTAAGGAAAAGAAAATCCAGGACAGTTGTGAGATTTGTGGCTTGAGCTACTAGGTGTTGTTCATAGAGATGAGGAAAGGGGAAATTAATGTTTCTTATTTAAATGCTTTGAGTTGCCTATTAGATGGCCAAGTGGAGCTGTCAGCTGTCCATCAGACATATAGTTGGCTATATGAGACTGGGCTTCTGTGGAGAGGCCTGTGATGGAGGACTTCCTTGGGGCCATTGGCAGGTAGGTGGTATTTAAACCATGAGACTAGGTGAGGTAGCTCTGTAGGGCATGGATGTTGATGGAGAAGCCCAGTGACTGAGTTCTGAGACAAGACCTTCCAGCATTTCGAGGTTGAACAGAGCAGACCCAAAAAACCAAACCAAACTCGACTGCTATGGAGTCAGTTCCGACCCTAAAGGACAG
This sequence comes from Trichechus manatus latirostris, assembly GCF_000243295.1. NCBI lineage: Eukaryota > Metazoa > Chordata > Mammalia > Sirenia > Trichechidae > Trichechus > Trichechus manatus. The sequence continues at coordinate 4,704,343 of NW_004444112.1, forward strand.
AGTAGAACTGCCCCATAGGGTTTCCAGGCTGTAAATCTTTACAGAAGCAGAGTGCCCCATCTTTTTCCTGCAGGGCTGCTGGTGGGTTTGAACCACTGACCTTAGTTAGCAGCCAAGCACTTAACCACTGAGCCACCAGGGCTTCTTTTTGAACGAGCAGAAGCCAGTCATAAAACAGTGGAGGAGAAGAGGCCGTTGATGAGGGAGAAAAGCAGAACAGTGTAGTGTCACTGAAGATAAGATAGCTGGGGCTTTCATTTGTTTGATTGAATGAGGATGTTGTTGAATCCTGAAGAGAGCAAGTGAGATTAAAGAACAGAAATGGCCATTGAATTCATGGAAGTCTTTGGCCTTCAAATACACCTTCAAAACAGATTCCCTAGTCACCTAGGGAATTGCTGAGACTGTCAAGCAGGTTTGGGTGTGGAAGGGGTAGGAGCCCCTGTAGCATAGGAGGAGGAGAGAATGTGGTGAGGCTGCAGAGTCACTGACAGTAGACTACTCCATCAAGAGGCTCTACCATGTGGGGGAGCCTAAGAAGTGGGGTGGTAGCTGCAGGAACTCTGAGAGCACGTAGTTCTGATGGGAATGAGCTGGGATTCATAGTTAAATTGCTATTTCTGGACAGTAGCCTTTGAGAAGGAGAGAGAGGGTATGGGGTCCTGAGGTGAGCACCGGTAGTCCCCGACTTACGACTGGGTTCTGTAAGTCAGTTCTGAGGTAAGTCAAATACCTCTTTTTTTTTAAAAAAAAATTTTCATTATTATTGCCTTTTATTATCGTATCTTTATAAATTATAACCTTGAATACCTGCAAGTGAACATCTGAGAATGATAACATCAGCAAATTATGTGCTGCAACATTGTATGTGGTACATATTACTAACGATAAGATGTACCAAAGGGGGGGAAAAACAGATGGTGGTAAGTGCGGTTCAACATAACTTGAATACATCGTAAGTAAAGGACTACCTGTATTTTGAATTTGTTAACACTTCCCAAACCTTACCCAGATGCTCGAATCACCTGGGGAGCTGGAGACCTAACATCTCTGTTGGGTGGAATCCTGGGCATCTGCCTGTTGAAGACCTCATCAGATAATCCTAATGGGTAGCCAGGTTTGAAAGCCTCTGATCTGGAAATAGATAGTACCTCCGTCACTTTTATTGGTGCCTCTAGAATTTCTTTAGAGGCAGCTGGGGAACTTGTTCTGAAGTATGTTTGCATTAGCAAGCACAGTGTTTTCATTTGGATTTTATGTTTATGTGGCACTGGTTGAGAAGAAGCTGTTGAAGATTTGGGGAGTCTAAAGTATCCCCCACCCTCAGTGTAGCAACTTCTTAATGTAGCAAGCAACCACTGATCACTTCTTAATTTTGGGTATCGTAGTCTGTGTGCTTTTGGGTAGCCTACACTGTGTAATTATCCGTATCTTATGAATTTTTTCCCTTTAAAATTAAACTAATACAACATTTTTATTGGCTCTATAAAACTGTGATGTGTGGATTTACCTGAATAGGATTTAATCTTTTTCTGTGCAGTACATTTTTGCTGGTAAAAATGATGCTCCTTGAATGTGCCTGCATATAATCTTGTGCACAGCTCTGCTTATTTCCTCTCCATCAGTTCTTTGGGAGTGGAATCGTTGGATCAAAGGATACATTAATGAGCTTTCTTTAATTCATGAATTTTAGTATTGGAAAAGAAATACATTACCAGTTCACAGTCTACAAATTGTTCAACAACTTGTATCTTTCACTAAATCTATTGGGACATGGATCCTTGTTAGTCCCATACAACTCTACCTCACTATTTTCCTAGGTTACATAGTACGCCCTTACATCAGCGCTCAGCTCATTTGTTTACACGTTATCGATCTGTCAGTTTCTTGCTGTTTATTAAATGGCCCTGCGGTGAATTTATGCCATGGGAGGTTGATGTTGAAGTCGTGAGTGCAGCCTGTTGAGAGTGCTTGTTCCCTACCCTTTCCCGACGTCCCAGTGTTTGGGTTTTGCGTTTCTCTAGGAGTAAGGTCGTGGTTGCCCTTCCGTGGGTCTGTCAGCCATTTGTGTTTTTTCTGAGTCGCCGGTTTCCACCCCTTTCCCCATTTTCCCAGGCTTGGTTTGGTCCTTATTGGTTTCCAGGAACTCTTCGTTTATGAAGGACATAAGCCCCGTGTCTTTCTTGTGTCCCAGGTGGAGAAGTCTTGTCTCCTAGCTTGTTGTCTTGAGAGTTTGATATATGTGGTTTTTTTTTTCCTGCCAGATTTTCGTTTCTTAGATGTATGTGCATTTCTCTTTTCTTGAGCTGTTTTGCGCTGAGGCACTGGTGATGTGCTTTCTTCCACTTCTCCCTCATTTCTTTGTTTGGGGGTAGCACCCACTACACCCCTCTTTTCCAGACCCCTCTTCTGGGCCCCTTGCGTTCGCTAGGTTTACGTCAACCGCCAGCCTTCGCGCCAAGCCGTTGTCATGGCAACTGGGGCCGACTTGCACGGCGTGGGGGTGTGGTGAGGACCCTGGGGCGGACAGCATGGCTGCTGATTGGCCCACACCACGGCCCCGCCTCTGCGGAGGAGACCTGAGAAGGAGTCGTTGGCAGAGGCTCTGTCCAGACGCCTGGGAGCCGCAGGAGGAGGTGGTCGGGGAGCCTAGCGGGCCGGCCGGACATGTCGACCCTGGGCTGGTGGCACCGTCGGGTGCCCGGTGCCGGGTGGGTGTGCTAGATAGCGGCCCGGGCAGCACTTGGAGCAGCCTCCTGCCAACGGGACGGCGTGCGTGCGGTGAGGTGAGTCCTCCCGGCCACCGTTCCCGTGGCGTCAAGGGGGGTGCTTAGGCCATGGCGTCGTGGGCCCGAAGACCACTGTCCTGCGGCGCCTCTTAACGCTACCGTCCTAGGTCCCTCCTCAGCCGGGGGTAAGGCTGGGCGGAGTCTGGACAGGAGTGGGGGGAGCGTCGGCCACGGCCAAACCATTGCTGATGGCTGAGTGGGTGTGGACAGCACGGTGGTCAAGGTGGCCTACATCGCTTTTGTAGGGTCCTCGAGGGTGCTCGGGAGTGCTGCAGCCCCAGGCTTGCTGGCCTGGGTCAGTGGGCGGGGGCTGCCGCGGTTTGCCGCAGCTGCGCCATATTGCGTGGCCGGGGTCCGCGGGGGAGGGGCCCACTGTTGAGGTGGCAGGGGACCTGCGGGGCTCCCCGCACCATCTTGTCGGGGTAGGGGGCAGTTGCTGCGCCAATCCCGAGTTAGAGGGCCAAGGATTCATATTACTGGTGAGTCTGCACAAGGCAGTCGCCAGATAAGTGGCGGGGCCGTGGCTTTCGTGGCGCCCCTCGCCCGCTCGCCTGGATGTGGGGGGCTGCAGAGAGCTGCCCCCTCCCACTTGGTCACTGATTGGCTGGGTCCTCTTGGGCTCGCCCCTGCGCTCCCTGCCAGTCTCAGGGGGCGGGACTTGTTTTGCCGCAGTGTTGGCAAGAGTAGTGGAGGGCCGCAAGGGGGCGGGGCTACTCGGGGCGGAGTTGGGCAGTAGAGAACTGCCCATTCCAGCGCCATCTTTACTGAATGCAAATGACGTTTGTTGTGCAGACACTGTGCTGACTGGCTGGCTGTGGTCGGGTGGGGCTGAGGGACTTCTTGACTGCGGGGTGTCTCTGCTCTGTACCTTGACAGGAGTGTAGAGCCCCGCCTGCCTAGGCGCCATCTTTGATGGGGCTGCTGAAGTCTGACCACGCAAGCGCAGTGTTGACTGGCTGGCTGCAGTGATGGGCGGGGCCGAAGCCGCGGTGACTGCGGTGGTCCTGTGTTTGCAGTGATAGGCTCCAGGGTTCTGCTTGCCTCGCACCATCTTTGCTGGTCGACGGGGCTGGTGGTAGCATTTGACAGTGCCACCTTGACTGGTGTGGGGTCCAAGCTTTGACTTCTGAGATTGGGCGACGGCTAGTGACTGCGGCACTGTTGGCTGGAGCGCCTAAAGTTTGCCGTGGTTCAGAATGTGCTGTAGCTGCTAATGCCGCGGAGCCGTTTGGAGGACAGGGCTACAGGTTGTCGGTGTGCCTGGCTAAGTCTGAGGGCTGCAGAAGACCACCCCCTCCCCTTGTCGGCGGTCTTTGCCTGCCGAGGCTTTTTTCACCCTCTGATGTTTGGTTTCATTTTGTTGAGGGGGGATAGCCGAGTTGTGTTGCACAGGGGCCTTGTCAGCGGGCCGAAGGGACACGGCCAAAGAGTTGTCCTTAGAGATACTGGGGACTGCAGACCCCTGGCCACCCTCGCCCCGCCTTTGCTGGCCACGGTGGGGGCACCCAAGGCTTATTGCGCAGGTACCAGTTTGAGTGACAGTGGGGCCATAGGGGTTGGGTCCAAGGGTGGGGCTATTGTGTCCTGAGAGACTAACGCGGGGCCAAGCCCTGCCCACTCTGGCGCTATTTTTGCTGGCCAAGAGGTGGCAGCCGAGGCTTACCGCGCAGGCGCTATCTGAGTGATAGCAAGGCTGCAGGGGTGGGCCAAGGGGGCTGTCACGTCCTCAGTGACTGACATGGTTGCAGAGCCTTGCCCACTCTGGCGCTATCTTTGCTGGCCGAGAGGTGGCAGCCGAGGTTTACTGCACAGGCGCCATCAAAATCACAGCAGAGCTGCAGGGGGAGGACCCTGAGTGACTGATGGGAGCTTCTCTCCGAGGGGGCGGTAGCCGAGGTTTACTACGCAGGCGCCATCCAGAATGACAGTATAGCTGCAAGGGGCGGGCCCTGAGTGACTGACAGGGGTTGCGCTGTCAGGGCCTGAGGGGCGGCATCTGAGGCTTACTACGCAGGCACCATTCTGAATGCCAGCAGGGCGCAGGGGGTGGCCGAGGGGTTGTCGCGTCCTGAGAGACTTTCGGGGGCTGCAGAGACCTGTCCCATCTTTGCTGGCTGAGAGAAGGGTGCTGAGGTTTGTTGCACAGGTGCCATCTTGAGTGACAGCAGGCTGTGGGGGGCGGCCGCAGGGCTGTTGTGTCCCTGCAGCCGAGCCCTCGCTACTCCGCGTCATCTTCGCTGGTTTGCTGCGTGGACGCCATCTTGAGTGCTTGCAGTTAAGGTGGATACAGTGTCCATCTTCCTGTCCAGCAATAGGGCCACCAAGCCTCTGCATCCCGGGCCGCTTCTAGGGGCTGCAGGAGGACAGGGCTGCCTTCTGGCTTGGGGTGATGACTAGGTGCTGTTGAGTGCACTTTGAAGTTGGATCTGGCTGCCCCGAGTCTCTGTTTTTGAGGGAGCGACAGGACGCCGTATGCGGGTGGAGTTGGTCGGGGTCTGTCGCAGCAGCGCCATCTTGGCGGCTGCTGGGCGCTGTTTGCTCCGAAGGGCTCCGTGGCTTCTCCCCGTTTCAGAGCCAACCCACAGGAGATACGGGGATTAGGCCCAACTATGAGTACTCAGGTTCATTAGGAAGAAAAAGGTGAGGTTCAACGTTTAAGAGTCTTGATAGACTTGGGAAAGGGCAGGATTTTAAATGAGAAGACAGAAGAGGGGAACTTTGGGCATAATAAGATTCAGGGCTTGAGTAATACGGAAGCTCTGAGGAGGGTGGGAAAGCAAAGGAAAATGTAGAGAAGAGAATTCAAAAACTGTTGATGGTTCTGAGGCAGCGTGGCGGGGAAAGTGATAAAGGCGAGAAGTGTGCTGGGTAGGGGGTGTGGCTTGATGTGGGCCTTCCCAAATTCAGGATTGCCAGGAGGCAGGGCGGGAGCCAGTGCACGAGTGCAGAATTCCGGGTGCTGTAACTCTGGGGCTGGCCTGCGTTCTGGAGGACTGCGCATGCGCAGAGTTTTCTTGTTGAGGCTTAGAGGGCTACATTGGTTTTTAACGTTGAACCCGCTTTCACCGAGTTTGTGTACTGAAGATGAAACGTGAGCTTTTGAAGTAGGAAAAGTCACACACAGGATTGCCCCTTCTCATTTACGTGATGGGGGAAACACAAGTATACGTTTGCCAGTGACTGATACTATTAGCAATAATAATTGACACTTATTAAGCATCAGTAAATGTTGAATTCATTTTTAGTAAATACGCTCTTTGAATTTTACTGAAATACACTCACCTCCAAGAAGTAATCGCAGGATACGGTTAAAAAGTGAAAACGAACTGCTCATATTCATAATGCCATCAAATTGAATAAAGTTTAGAAACCTCTAAGAATTCAAAACCAGTGTCAGGTATCACTTTTTGAGTCTCAGTTTAAATAAATTACTCAGGTCACATTGCTGTGAAGTAGCATGGCCAAGCCTAGGGTTGCACCCAGGGTCTGCGTGCCGGAAAGTTCCAGTTTTTAACCTGGTGTCCTGGTCCATGACTCCTGCTCTTTCTCTTTACTGACACATAGAACATAAACCAGAGCCGTAATCATGTAGCTGCCTCCCCCAGGGGCCTCTGATTGAACACATGCTCTGAGGTACAGTGGGATTTGTAATGTAGAGTTTTAATCTACAGGAGCAGGTTTATAAACCCCAAAGAACTACACATGTATAAATAATGATATCATTATCTAATGACAATGATAATAGCATTAAGAACTTAATGTAGGCTAGTCTCTTCATATTACTTAAATTTACAGCATGCTTAAACTTTTGGTCCTATATCTTTGGCTACTAAATGGCAGAACTGGAATTTCAACTCATTTTCTAACGGGTACCTGTACCATTAATTACTATACATGATCTGCATAGAAAACATCACTGGATTTTCTGTTTTTTAAAATGTAATCTGTAATATTTTGTCCGGAGCTCTGAGGTTGAGTTTTTAGCCTCTGTTTCTTCTCTGTAAAATGAGGACTATAAAAGTAATACAGTAGTGTTGTGGTGAGCATTAATAGAGATAGTGAGGTGTAAGAACCATACATAGCACGTAAATGATAGTACCTTCTTAGTCATTTTTCCTTCAATTTTTACCAGCAATGTGTGGCCTTTTGCCTTTTGAGAGATGATCAGTTCCGCGTAGCTACTAAGTGTTAAGTTAGATTCTTGAATTGATTTCTTAACCCAAAGCCCGGGTTCTTTACTATTTTGCTTTACTGCTTGGCAGAGAAAGTTCCACAACACCTGGAGATTGACTTGTGCACCACTGACATAACCTCATTGGGAAAAGGCTGCGATTACAGCCCAGGGTGCAGCATGCATCCCAGGGAGCGCTGCCCGTGACCCTTCCGTCCTGAAGGGGGAAGCTGCACTTTTGATCTCATTTCATCTTTGCTGTTGCAGGAGATAAAGACGCAACTGCTGCAGGATCATTTCCAGCCTGAGGAATCTGGTCACTGCCAAGTAAATTCAGTATCTCATGTTTTCTTTTCCTTCCTCAGCTCTGCCTTCTCAAGCTTCTACCCTTCTCAGAGGCAACTGGCAAGAGGAAGCGAGACTTGCTCTAAACATCAGGTGCCTGGGTCCAGGTGAGTTGAATTCCGTCTTCACAGGCCATACCCATCCTTGAAGCTGCCACTGTTCCTTCCTCATCCTGACACTTCTCTACTGTACATATGTTCTGTATAGCCACACGAGCCCCCTGTATGCCCTCTGAGAAAGCATGGACTCTTCTGCTGGGTCACGTGTTTGCCAGAAATTCTCTTCCTTGGCTCCTTGCCATCCTTCCCAATGTCTCACCTCTTTTCCTAACACTGAGTTGCTCATTTGGGCCTGCTCTTTCTTTCTTACTGGGGTGATTAAAGATGCATGAGAGTCATCGGTTCATCTGCCAATATCGATCAAGTGTATGCTATCTGCCAGGCACTGGAAACATGGCCACAAATGGGAAAGGAAGTATTTTCACAGAGTTCACTATCTATGGGGAATTAAAGACATTAAAAAAAAAAATTGTGTCATTCATGCCTTTGAAGGAAAACATTCACTTTGGGCAACTAACTTAATCAGGGCGAGGCTACATCAGGCCTTTCAGAGAAATTAGTGACATTAAAGCGGAGCCCTGGAGGATGGTGTGTTGTGGGAAGAGTAGTCTAAGTAGTGGGGACAGGGATGTTCCTGAGGGGTGCAGAGAGAGGAGCTGAAAATCTGGGATACCTAGACTGAGGGAAAGGGGGTACAATGACATTTGGTTGAGGTGGGGAAAACTTAAGTTGGAGGTAGATTATGAAAGGTCTTTTAATCTGTGGTAAGTATTTGGGCTTGATCTGAAGTACAGCGGGAAGCCACTGAAGTATTAGGATTGCAGGAGTAACACGCCAATCAGATTTGTGTTTTAAACGTTTTGGTTGTAGGGTGGAGAAGGGGAGGGTGGAAATGAGTGAATGCAGGGAGACCACCTGAATCCTAGGTGAGAGATGGTTGGGGAGAAGTGCAGTGGAGAGGTGTTGAGGCGAACTCAATGGGACTCATACTCTGTTCGTGGCTTATTGATGGATTAAGACCAGTCTCAGTAAACCACGTTATGTGGGAAGTGAGCAAAATAACCAGAATAACCAAAACTTGTCCATTCTGTCAGCAAGCATTGACACCGTGCCTGGTCTGGGACAGGCTTAGGCTAGACTTTGGGTCTTTGGCAATGAGTGACCTCATTCCTGGCCTCAATGTCTGCTGAATGAGAACTCCAATTAAATGAAGAGTAAGAAAACGTGCTTACCGAGATAGGTGGCTATGTTGACATTGTGTTACCACCTGGAAAAAGGCCAACCTGTTTCCTCAAGTGGTCTTCTGGGCTGAGGTGGTATATTCTTGGCCTCAGTGAATGCTGCAAGTATTCAGCGTCTGGTGCTTAAACCTGTGGAGACTTAGAAACCTTATCTTGCCTGTGGTTTCCTGTTACACTGGTAGGTCCACATTAGTGGAGCTGAGGAGACGTATATAAACGATACAGAGGTTCTTAGTTTATGTTGAAAAGTTGTGTGAATGAAATAGGATGTTCCCATCCCCTCAATTTTGATTCATAAACTTGTGGGAGATCACTGTAGCAGGGACCTAAATACTCAAAAGTATGTGCGATCAGCACATTCTCTCCACATAGGAGACCTACATGGAAAAAGAGACCAGAACGAGAAGGCTGCTTGGTGAACATGGAGTCAGTACAAGAGGATGTGGATGAACTATTTAGTAACACCAGCCCATATGGTGGCCTAGTGCAGCCATCTCGTTACAGAGCTCTTGCTAGGGTTACTGAAACCTATTATCCACAACTCTCCCTACCCCCATCTCTGTTCAAATTAGGTACGTGACAGAGTAGCTATCTCCCCTGTATATGCCTTTCTGGCTGTCTTTGTCACACTCTCCTCCCTTTAAGAAAATATGATCAACCAATTATTTATATCAAAATAGGGTCAAATAAGTCATACTGGCTTGGAAGATACTTTGTTTTTTTTTAAAGTAGTTACATTTGTCTTCAGCCATTTCTGGGCTGATCATAAAACACTTCTTGGTATTATTTCCTCTGTTTCTAAATCTTGGGGGAATCCCTCAGGAATGGACAACAATAAAGCCGTTTTTGCCACATGTGTGATTAATGCTGAGTTTATGCAATAGCAGTAAGCCCAGGGTGTTGTGGAGAATATGAGAAGAGCTGTCCAACAGACCAGAGGGTGGGGACCATGGATGGTGTAGTAGAGGTAGTGTTCCTTTCCTCCTTGCTCACATTTCCGTATAAAATTCTTCTCCCAACAGCGTGTGCTATCTCACACGGACCTTGTCCATAGTTGATTGGACGAATCTGGCTCCTCAGCCTGGAGCAGTAGTTCTCAAAGTACAGTTCATGGAGTGCTTGTTAAGATGCCACTTTCCCAGGGAGCCACAGACCTGAACTGTCATACCTAGAAAGGCAGCAGCATTTTTCATTAGCACCCCACGTGACTTTGTGGCCCACCAGAGTTCAAGAGCCGTGACGCTAGGAAGAGTTAAGCTGTAGTGTGCATGTTGAGACTGGGGATTTGGATGAAGGGAGACGTTGACTGACTGGTCTGCCAGTGTTGGGTACTTAAACTGGGAGGTGACGTAGGCCTGGTGCCGGGACAGCATCTTAACTCCACGTGTATGCTGAAGTAGAGGATGTCGATCTGCAGAAAGAGGCAGGAGAATGGAACAAAGGAGAAGAGAGAAGATAACCACACACCACACTGTCCCTGAGAAGCGAAGACAGTAACTTTCTCCCTCCTGACTTTAAAGTTCTTGATTCCAGCCCCCCTTAATGCAGTAGGTGGAATGAGCTAGGGGGCTGAATCTAGGTGCACCATGCTGAGCAACCAAGTAAGTAAAAGTCGGGAGAAGGAGGTACCACAGAGCTTTCTTTTGTGTCTGATGTGATGGGATGTGGGGAGCCTAAGGTCATATATTAGGGTTGCAGAATCTCTTTGTCTCCCGCGGTCCCAGGCACATTTCTGGTCTCTGATACATGTTCTTAGATTGAATTCTTCTCAGTTGAACACTTGATCTAATGATCTGATTGAGGCCAGAGATCTCCCACTTTTGGTAAGGATGCCCGATGAATTCTTTGTTTTAGTGGTATTAATAGTTGAGACTTACACTTTTGTTTTCTACTCATTTTTATAAAATAGTAAAATGTGAAATATTCCAAGAGTGACAGAAAAACCATCACACAGACCAAAATGGCAGCACTATAATCCAACCAACAGCACCACTGCCCTGTGGTTTTGGATGCATCCAGCTTGTGAATGCAACTTTACTCGGTACATAAAAGGCTGTTTCATGCTTAGATGTCCAGTGTGTTTACAAACATTCTTCAAAAGTTTGAACAGCCAGAAACCCATAAATACCCATCCTCTTTGCCCAGCCGTATGGACAGTGAGGCTTCAAACTGGTCCCAATCATTTGACTTCTCTCCTTCCCTCCCCTCAGCATTAGTGGCCTCCCTCAGTCCCTTGAACTACAGAGTCAGCCCCTGCCCCCAGACTGCCAATTGTGGTCATATCTTGAAATCTTACCCTTGGCTACTTCTTGAGTTACTCCAGGATTTGTGGTACAAGGAGAGCAGAGGAAGATGGGGTTGGGGGAGTGGTGATGCAGGAAATAAAGGTGATGATGGGTTTGCCATGTGGCAGAAATTCAGAAGAGACAGATGGGACAGCTATCAGTGAAGTCAGGGTTTAGGCGTGGAGCTAGGGACGCACCCACCGGAGAGGGATGTGCAGATAGTGAAAGGAGGACACCACAGAGTGCCTAAAGGAAACCCCAAAGGCAGGCGAGTCGAGGTGGTGAGTGTTAAGAGGGAAGCCGTGGGACTACAGCATGGGAGGGGCCTTCAGGAGGAAGGGAGTCGTGAGCAGTCTCAAGCAGTGCAGAAAGGAAAAGGGAAAGACCCTTGAAAACAGCATATTTTTATATTAAATACTGTTTTCTAATTGTGAACTTCTAGATAGAAATGCAGAAAGAAATGGAAACATTTCTTAATCTTTTTTTAATGTTTTATTTTTTCTACTAGATTTCACCCATTTTATGAATAGTCTTTGTACAACTTTACATGAACACATTCTTATATACAATTCATACTGTGCAGAAATATAAGTAAAACGTGAAAATTACACCGCTGATAAAATACTGTTGTCACTCCTCCCTAGAGGTCTACAGTAGTCTAATTTGTACATACTTTTGTACATTTACTTACCTATGTAAGTACTTAAATAGTTAATCTTTTTTTTTTACATAGTGACATCATACTATTCATTAAACATTTCAGGCTATGTATTCATTAAGCATTTCAGGCTACGGCAGTGAAGCAAGGAGAAATGTTTGACGGTGGGGATAGGGTGTGGTGTGCCGACTGAAGACCTCTGGTAACAGTCCACCACCAGTTCTCAGCCTGCGTACACATGCTGCTTTCCAGTTGTTTCTTTCTGTCAATACCTAGAAGAATTTCCATGTAAATACATTTCAATCTATAGCTTTGCTTTCTAAAAACTGCATTATATTCCGTTCGATGGACATTCTCATCATTTTCTATGCACATATAAATGGGTATATTTGCAGTAAGAACACCGCATGTGCTGTGCAATTTTATACACTAACATTTTCATTTAAGGCTTTAAACTTTTTTATACATTAGTTATTTCCTTCAAGTTTAAATAAACTGGTACATCCGTAGAATGAAATACCACGTGGCCTTTAGAAAGAAGGATGTGGATCTATATGTACTGGTAGGGAAAAGTACCCATTGTAAATTAGCCAGTTTAAAAATATGTACATATATAGATTGCAGAACTGGTGTGATCTGATTTTGTTAAACATAAGATGTTAGTGTATGTATAGATTTTAAAAGGGTTAGTTCTAGCAATAGGTTTGATCAGTGTATATGGTTTATGGTTTTTACATTAAATTTTTGTAATGTTTAAATGTACATATCTTATGTGTGTAATCAGGAAACAATAAAGCTACAAAACTTTTTGAAAACTTTATGATCACATACATTTCATTAAGACTTCATCTTTTTTAAGCGATTTCCTTCCTTTTAGGAATTTACACTTTTGTGAGTATTCAAATGAGCATCTATATGGACAGTTCACTGTACTACAAATAGTAATTTTTTCCCTTGCATTTTGAGTAATATACATCCTTGTTACTTTTGTCAAGAGTCCTGGTGGTGCAGTGGTTAAGCGCTCAGCTGCTAACCAAAAGGTCAGTGGTTTGAACCCACCAGCTACTCTGGGAGAAAGATATGGCAATCTGCTTCTGTAAAGATTATAGCCTTGGAAACCCTATGGGGCAGTTCTGCCCTGTTCTATAGCGTCACTATGAATCGGAATCGACTCGACGGCAGTGGATTTGGTTTTGTTATTTTTAAATTATTTTAAGAATAAATTTAAGTGCTATTTTAAACTAAATTATTTTTTGAATGTACGTGGTAAATCCAAACAGTACAGAAAGATTTTATTTTAGAAGTGCTGTTAGCTTTAGCAATTCAGATTTATGCAGTCTGTGCTGTTTCCTGCCCCACCAGATACTATTGGCTGACTTTAACTGCTTTTCGCAGTTGTGAACAGTGTTTCTGTGAACTTACTTTTGAACTATGTCTGTTTACATAAGTAGGTAGGTCTATGAGGTAGAGTTCAGAGGTGGAATTGCTAGGCTAGGGGGTGGTATTGTATTTTAAGTATCAGTGATCACGGGAGATTGGAGGGGTACATTGATACTTGCAACTTCAATTTCCATACATTTTTGTATTGGGTCTTCTGAAAGCTTTTAAAGTTGATTCTTTCGGGTTTTCTACATTGCCTGCCTTGCCATATACAGATGACCAGTTTAGGACACTACCTTGCAAGCAAGCCACAGATGGGGTGGAAGGGAGGGATGGGGCTCCAGCATCAGTGTAAAGATACTAGTGCTGCCTCTGCCTCCTTGGGGCCATGCAACGTCTTCTAAAGGCCATTAGTAGTGTTCTGTTTATTGTTTTAACTTTGGATTTATTTTTTTGACTAGGTAATACATGATCATGGTAAAAAAATTAAATAAAAACAAAAGGAGAATATACAGTGAAAAAGTAAATTGCCCTTCCTCACCTGGTCCCCATTCCCTTTTCCAGAGGCAGTCACTATTATAATATAGTCTCATATAGCCTTCCAGAAATAGTCTATGCGTAAGTAAGCACATATGTGTTTTATCGTTTCTGAGAATGCTTTCACATTGTTCTGCCCCGTTTTGCACTTAACTGTCTATCTTAGAAGGAGCCCTGGTGGCACAGTGGTTAAGCACTCGGCTGCTAACTGGAAGGTCGGTGGTGCGAGCCCACCAGTCACTCCACGGGAGAAAGATGTGGCAGTCTGCTTCCCTAAAGATTACAGCCTAGGAAACTCTATGGGCCAGTTCTGCTCTGTCCTATAGGGTCACTGTGAGTCGGCATTGACTTAGTGGCTACAGGTTTGTTTTTTTTTTAAATCAGAGATCAGCCTATATCCCTTTATTCAGTGCTGCCTCATTATGTTAAAAGATAACCCATAATAATACGTTATATGAATAATACCATATTTTGTCTGTTACCAACAAAATTTCAGTGAATATTCTTACCCAGACTTCATTACACATTTGTGGGTATATCTGGGATAGATTCATAGGAGTAGTGTTTACCTACAGCATAGGATATGTGCCTTTATAGTTTTGGTAAGTAGTCAAATTGCCCTTCATAAAATTTTCATTACCACAAACAGGATATGAGTATACCTATTTTTTCACATACACACGTAAGTATAGTCTACATCTTTCTGATTATTTCATTCCCCTGGCCCTTTTTTACTTTCAAATTAAGCCTCCCTTGTCATATGGGAAGGAGTAGTGAAAGCCTAGTTTTCCTGTTAAAAATCTTTTCCTTTTTTAACTCTCCTGTTGACCAAGGGCTCTTTTGTTGGCACAAATAGAAAACTGGGCATTTTATTTTTGATTTTTTTGAAAACTGGGCATTTTAAATGAAGGTTGTATTTGTTTGCTCTGGTCCTGAATTTCTTGAGAAAAGGAATAAATGACTTTTTGGCACAGAGGTTGCCATCTACCTTGTAATGAGTTACTTAGGGGCATTCGAGTGGTTGTGTTATTAATGAGCAGGAAGTCTTCTTTTTTCTGTGCTCTGGAAGTGTTTTCATAACACACCAACTGTTCTGTTCATGGAAAGTCTATGGGAAGTTGCTCCTTAAAACGTTTCATTTTTTTAAATTTCCTCCCTGGTATTCATATTTTTATCTGCTTCTTGAGTCAGGTTTGGCTGTTTATGTTTTCTCAGGAAAAAAGTTGTTGATTTTCTGTCAGACTCTTTAAACCTGTGGAGTTTTTATATGTAGTTTTCACCTAGTGGTATTTTATGCTTCATATACATGCCTTTTGGGGACAAATTCACATATTGTACAAGTATATAAGGTCAGAGTAGTCCATAATATCTCCTGGCTTTAGAGTTTTTGGAAGGGCCCTTCCTTGCCCCAACATTAATTGAAAATGATCTCTGTTTTGTTTAGTTTTTTTTTTTTTTTCCTGCATTCTCATTTTGCTTTTAACACTTTTAGATATGGCATAGATTTTCCCTCAGTTTTTTTTTATTACTCTTTATTGAAATAATCCATACTTTCCTTACTGTTTTTTCAATGCCCCTTTCATGGAATATTGAATAATCAACTATATATGGCAAGTCCACACTATGATTCTTAATGCATTAGTATTTTTGTCCTAAATTTACAGGGATTTTGGCTTTGTTTTGTTTCCTCACATTTCATGACCATCTTTTTTTTTTTAATCATTTCTTTCTGCCATTAGACATCATCCCCTGAGACTATATTAAAATCTTTCTTGAATTGGGTATGTGGCATGTTGGCCTTTTGATGTGTGAATTTTCTCAAAATATTGATTCAAGTGGAATTCTCACAGGTCAACTTTGGAACCATCATCAAATTCCCAACATTAACATTATCATTGGAACTACATTAGATACATGGATTAATTTGGGGGAGGATTTAGCGCTTTAATTTGCCAAATCCATGCATCTTTTCACCCTGTGTCTCTCTAGTTATTGCCTTTTCTTTTTTTTTTTTAAATAATATTTTACTGTATTTTCAATGAAGGTTTACACAGTGGTTTAGGTTCCCATTCAACAATTCTACACAAATTGTTCAGTGACGTTGGTTACATCTTCGCAACACGTGAGCTGGTTGTTCCATTTCCATTAATCTAGTTTTCCTGCCCCATATTTGTTCTAAAGTAATTGTTGATTGTTTGGTTTCATATAGATGATTTTTGTTGAAGGAGCACAGTACTCCATTGTTGCCTTTTATATTTTGATACAATTTATATATATTTTTTCATATGGGTGCTGTTTTCTTTATATCTTTTTATTTTTGTGATGACTCCTTTTCCCTATTTTTTCTCATTTCTTATCATTGATAAGAATCTGTTATCTAAGTTATTTCGTTATTGGATTATTATAAGGTGTATTTCCAATTGATTTGCAGTGTCTGAGTGGACAATCTTACATAAAAGAATGATAATTTCATCTATTTATTTATGCCTCTGGTTTGTTTTTCTTATTGTAATTGGGTAGAACTCCATAGAACAATACTCAGTAATAGCTGTGTGAAGATTTTTATGTGTGTGTTCATATGTGAGTTCTATCTGCAGCAGTGCTATTTTTAGGTTTTTGAATATTCTAGTTTCACACAGAAAACTTGAGAGCTTTCTGTTTCTCATCTCTGGCTTGGTTTATGTGACACTGGTGTTTTCTTGAAGATTTATAAGACCTTGCCCCTAATACTATCCAAGTCCTTGGCCATGTTGGGGATTAATTCTCTGACATTCTTTCTACATTTCTTTTTTCTTTTTTTTAGTTTATCATACAAAAACTTATACATATATTGTTTTGTGACATTAGTTGCAGTCCCCATGATGTGACAGCACACTCCCCTTTTCTACCTCAGGTTCCCTGTGTCCATTCAACCAGTTCTTGTCCTTTCCTGCCTTCTCATCCTGCCTCTGGACAGGAGCTGCCCGTTTGGTCTCGTGTATCTAATTGAACTAAGAGGCACACTCCTTGCATGTATTATTTTTGTTATATAGTCCTGTCTAATCTTCGTCTGAAGAGTGGGCTTCGGGAATGGTTTCATTTCTGGGTTAACAGAGCATCTGGGGGCCATAGTTTCGGGGGTTCCATTAAGTCTGGTCTTTTTATTTGAATTTGAGTTTTGCTCCACACTTTTCTCCCGCTCCATCCCGGAACTTTCTACATTTCTTCCATGTTTATCAGTCCACATGTCTGTCTCTAAAATTACTGCAGGTCCCTGCATTTTGACTCTGCTCCTGAAGACTTACAGAGTGGATGCTGGCTGCTTGGTCTGAAGTTCCAGAAAGGATTCTGTTCTTAAACAGGTGATTTCTATACCTAACAACTTCCTGTTGCCTCTGGGAAGGAGAGCTCTCTCGTGTCTGGGTGCCACAAAGCAGGATTGGGCTCCTGGTCTTGCCTTTCCCTCCTGTACCGCAGGTTGTGTTTTTTGGACTCTGCCCTTCTCATTGGCATTTCGTCTACCCAGGTCTCTTGTCAGAAACGTCACACTTGTCCTCTGAAATGTTTCTGCCCAGCAGAGCATTACTCAGTGTCCTCTCTATGGTAATTGGTCCTTCTGAAAGAGGGAGGGCAGGGAAGAGAGAGAGAAGTCAAGTCACCGAGGTCTTCATGGTCGGGTGTGTTTGGGGTCATGGGTGCTGAGGGCAGTTTGCATAGGGAAGAGCGCATAAGCCTATCACGGAGAAGAAAAAGTGGGGGATTGATTTTACTACATTTATGTCCAAGTGACAAAGCCTAGTTTGAGACTTTTGGAATGATTGAAACAGTTTTGTTTTCTTTTTAGACGTTTAAAAAAACTTAATTTTAAACTAACGAGCCTTGGTGGCACAAGAGTTAAGCACTAGGCTGCTAACTGAAAGGTCGGCGGTTCGAACCCACCCGACGGCTCAACGGGAGAAAGACCTGGAGATCTGTTCCCGTAAAGATTACAGCCTAGGAAACCGTATGGGGCAGTTCTACTGTCACATGGGGTTGCTATGAGTTGAAATTGACAGCACCCGACAACAACAATCTTAAACTTATTGGTTTTCCTTTTAAAACAAAAGCAGAGAATTTTTGCTGCGTATGGTTTTGTTCTTTCTGGAAGTAAAACCAGAAGTAAAAAAAACTGTAAGGTAAGTTAATACACCCACTAGAATCTAGATTTCTTTCTCATATTGCCCACAATTGCCTGCACCAGTTGGGTTGCCATGTTAAAATGTAAGGGCGCACACACACACACACACAAAAACTGCATGAAAGTTTGAAAAGCTTCTCTGTAAGGGGAAGAGAGCCGTTTCATGATACAGGTTCTCTGATCTTTATTCTTCTGATGGGCCCTCTCAAAAGGTAGAGGGAATCAGGCTAGTGTGTTAACAGGAGAACTTTTTTAGTCTCAAGTTTCATTTTAATGCTTTACTTAAATTTTAAGTTCTCTTTAAAAATACAAATTTGCTTTAAAAGCATGTCCTAGACGGCATCTAGGTAGAGAAGACACTATACCTCACCATTAAGAGCTATTTATTTATTTTTAATAATCATCTACTATCAGGATTTTTAACTAACAGATATGCTCTCTGACCATAGTACAATTAAGTTAAAAATCAGTAACAAGAAAATAACTTTAGAAAGGAAATCAATACTTTTGAAAGTTGAAAACACAGAACTTTGTAATACTTTGTGCAGGAAGGAAGAAATCATAGTGGAAATCAGAAAACAGAATGGAACAATGATAATAAAAATAAAAATGAAAAGACTACATAATAAAACTTACATGCAACTAAAATGTTTTAGGTAGAGGGAAATATATAGTCTTAATGGGTTATGTTAGAAAAGAAGAAAGATTGAAAATCAACTTTTAACCAGTCTGGAAATTTGAGGGGGAAAAAAAAAGGACAGATTATAAGAGAAAGTAAAGATAATTAAGGAAACTAGTGAAATAGGTATAAGGAAGCAGTATAGAGGATTATTGAAGCAGAAAGCTTGTTCCTTTGAGACAAATTAGATCTCTGACAGGGTTGATCATGGCAAAAAGAAGGTGCAACGGCATTGAAAAACTTGATGGTGGTTTTATCGTATTTCTACACAAGTAATGGATGCTTGTTCAGAAAACTTGGAAGCCACAGGGAAATAGCAGCAGAATTCAGGCCTCTAAATGGCGGCCTGTGCAATGCCCGAAGGTCACACGTACAACTGCTATGCTGAGGCGGCCTCTTTCTAGCCATGTGTGTTTCTGTGCACTGGGGTCTTTGCATGTCTCTCCCTGCCTTGGCCTGTCCCCAGGGCATTGTTGGCACCCCTTGTAGAATAGCCCCACGCCACTTGCTGCCTGGGACACATGTGTATCTCCTTACGATCTGCAGGTCCCTGGGTTCTGACTGTCACAGGCTGCCGTGCCTCTCCTGTTGACTCATGTCTGGTTCCTGCAGTGAGAATTTTACTTAGAGCCATGCTGCCTCCAAAACTCTTGTCTGCCACCAAATCTCAGAAGTCCCGGGCCCCAGGTCTCTATGAGCTAGACAGTGCCTTGATTAAGGAGCCGGATGCCACCATAGGAGAAGGCGCCTCTGACTCTGAATTCTCTCATCAGAGGTTTCGGAATCTCCTCTACATAGAGTTTGTCGGGCCTCGGAAGACCCTGATCCAACTCCGAAACCTCTGCCTCGATTGGTTGCAGCCGGAGACGCGCACCAAGGAGGAGATTATCGAGCTCTTGGTCCTAGAGCAGTACCTGACCATCCTACCAGAAAGAATCAAGCCTTGGGTGCAGGCAAAAAAGCCAGAGAACTGTGAGAAGCTAGTTACTCTACTGGAAAATTGCGAAGAGATGTACGAACCAGAAGGTAAGACTCTCTGAAAGGTGTGCAGTTTCCTTGGCTTCTCAGCCTTGACACTTCTCACATTTGGGGCTAGTCCTCTGTGGTGGGGGCCATCCTAAGCACTGTAGGGTGTTGAGCAGCATCCTCCCCTGTACCCAATTGTGATAATCAAACCTGTCTTCAGACATGGCCAGGTGTCCCTTGGAGAGCACAGTCACCCCTGGTGGAGAAGGACCATCCTAGGGTGGGAGACGGCATGTAGATGCTTCAGGGAGAGGGGTTCTGTCAGAGGGGAACCTCCACACGACATGGCTCACCCACTTGACCCAAGTGCGTGCCTTCCTTTTGTGAAACAGAATGGTACGTTGGGTATTCTTATTTGAGGGTGAGATAGGAGAGGCCGTTGTCATGCTCTCTGCCCAGTCTCTAAGTTGCAAGAGCTGTGGAAAGCCATTGCTGGGTGTGGAGCTGAGAAATAACAGAGTCATACGGCTCCGGTTTCCTATGGAGGTTGGATGGTCGGGCGGGGGCGGGGATGGAAACTGGCCAATCTCAGGAGACTGGTGAGGGTACCAGCAAGAGACTATGCGACATTGACTTGTGGCTGATGTCCCCTCAGACGACGATGTCCACAGTGATGATGACATGAGTCGGGTCGGCGCAGAGTCCCCACCCCCCCGCTCAGTGCACTCCTTCTGCAGTAAGTAGCCACCCTGGTCTCTTCACCTTTAGTTCCCCTGAGAGTTTGGCATGTTACGCACAGGCTTCCTTGGGTGTCAGAGGCCTCCGATATGATGGCATGCCTTCCCTAGAGCTGTGCAACTCAGAGATCAGAGGGGAAGATGTAGTGAGGCATTTTGATATCAAAACAGACATTGACTATGGAGTGGAGTATTTTTTTTTTTTAAGCAAAAAAAGTATTTAAAAGCTATTTGAAATTTGCAGCAGGCAACTTACAAGCTGTGCTCCTTCCCCACCCCCGGGAGGGGCAGAGTTCACTCCCCTTTTGCCTCTAAAGGTATTTTGTTAATTAAAGGTACTTTGGTGAAGTTTACCCCCCCACCCCCAAGACTTGCTTTTGGGGAGAGTATGTGTTTTGTTTTGTTGGGTTTTGTTCCTTTGCAGGAAAGTAACGTGCACATTAAGATTGGGTGGGGTAAGCCAGACCGTAGAGAGTCTGAAGTCTCTTCTTCTGAATTTGGATTTGACTGTTCAGGAACTGGACAGCTAGCAGAAGTGTCTAGAGGGGGCATTCGCATCTGAACTTTAAAGTCAGCCCTGCTTAGTGCTCCGGTGTAGGGCAGTGGGAAGAGGCTGAGCTCAGGAGCTTGGGCATCTGGAAGCCTCACCTCTGGATCTGTGTCCTCAAGGAAGGAAGCAGGATGATTCCCATCCATATGGGGGGCACGTGCATGTGAGGGAGGCCCAGTGTGTGCAAGCACGCTGCTGACCGCTGTTCTGACATCTGGCGTTGTCAGGTGACTGGGATTGGAGGGGCAGGAACAGAGACACAGAATTTCGAGACCACTGGCCGTACACGAGGACATCCCGGAACAGTAAGTCATCTGCTCCAACCCTCCACTGGATGCTGCACTAATGTGTGTGTGCGTCCACGAGGGAGAGTAAATGGGGTGAGAGTCGGGTTAGGAAAAGGGAGGTGGCCAGTTGGAGAGGGCCTGGACCATCCTTCCTTGCTGCTCGGTTTGGATGTATTCCCGTTCTCCCAAAGTTTGGTCCACGGCTCCTGTTCCTTAAACTTCACTCAGCAAGCAGTGTCACCTTCACAGTATTTGTCACATACACCCATTTCCACCTGTACTACCCTTTACTCAGGATTTTCTTCAGCTGACATGCTTTTTTTTTTTTTTTTAACTGTAAGTTTATTTGAAAAAGAATCTGTGTTGCTGCAAAAATTGAAGTGTATACAGTGCTGTGGTTAGGAGGTATAAGAATGAAAAATAAACACATTGCAGCAATGCTGCCAACCGCAAATGCCTGCCAAGGCCTTGAGCAAGTGTTAAGAAGTATTAGATACCTTCGCTTCAAGCTGGAGGCTTCCTTATTGATTGGAAGAGGATTGCGAAGGAGATAATTATATGTTAGTGTACTGTTGGTACCTGGACCAGCAGAAAGACCATTTCTTTCTGCACATGGAGGAACTCATAGTAGGCAGTGGAGCACCCCTAAATTCCAGATCAGGAAATGGATGTCATCATCAGGACTGACATCTATGATATCTACCCACATTCATAAACTTAGGGCGCCTTTCCAGTGTAGAACATTGAGTCCTCACAGCAGCCCTATGAGGCAGGCCCCTCAAGTATTGTACCCGTTTTACAGTTGAGACAGGAGGCTGAGAAACTGAGGAATAGGGCAGGCAGCGGCTGAGCGCCCAGGCTCCAAGCCCGCACACACCACATAGCTTTCCACATCATGGGAATAGGAGGACAGGTTGGGACTTCAAGATGTGGCAGGGCTTGCTCTGTTGACTGGGGCAGAATGCAGAGGAGAATAAATCTTGACATCAGTGAGCGCGCACACACACGCATGTGCCTACTCACTGGACCCAGAGGGTGAGTAGCTGGCACAGATCTGTGGCCTCCTTCCTTCATCTACCTTTTCCCACCCTAGGACTGCTTCAACACAACCTCTCCCTCCCTCTGATGGAGAAGACCACCTTTGAGATGGAGAGGGAGGACGACAATGACAGGGACTCCATGATGGACTTCGAGTCCGCCTCCCAGGTATGACAGGGGTCCACTTTTTCGTAAAAGACCACGTGTACTGCCATGGTGAAGATGCCTTCCTCCTCCAAAGTTCAGTGTTCATCCACTCACCAGAATCCACCTGGGCTGAGAGCCCAGCCACTCCCCACAGGTGACCAGTGGCCAGGGCAGCTGCCTGTTTTCTGGTTCATCCTCGTAGTCAGAGAAACTCTCTCCCACTCATCAGCACTTAGGTCACTGGGCGGGTCAGTCAGCCTGGCGGTGTACCAGCCAGGGACTCACAAGGACTCCTGAGACCTTTCTGGCCTTCAGTAGGGAGCCAGGAAGGCTGCCAGTCAGCAGAGCAGTGTGTGAAGAGTTGACAGCCCAGTCCCATGTGCACAGGCCAAAAGCCTGGAAACCACTGATCTCTAACTCAGTATGGTGGTTTGTACCTACCCTGTGGCTCCACAAGAGAAAGGACCTGAATCTGCTCCCATAAAGATTACAGCCTAGAAAACTCTGTATGGGGCAGTTCTGCTCTGTCACATGGAGTCACCATGAGTTGGAATCAGCTCCACAGCCCACAACAACAATAACAGCATGGTAGAAGCAGCAGAATAAGAATATACAAATTACATTTAGGGGGTATACAAAACAAAATTCATTTTCCTTGAGTATTATGTGTAAATCTTGTAATTGTTTACATGTATAGGCCATGTTATAAAAAATTGTGCTGTATGAACATTGTTCTCAGGACAACATCCATTCAAGTTTAACTTGACTGCAGCTTATATGCAGTTAGCTACCATTGTTGATTACAGATACAAAGGGAACTGTTGCCTTAGAGCTACCCACTTTGTATAGGTTAACTTAATTTTAAATGAAAGCATCACTTTTGTTTCATAGGAGCAATGCAGTTCAAGATTAAATGTGCATCCTTTGTACTCAGATTAGGCAGATGGGAGAACAGTATGAAAAATGGCCTTACCCTTTCTCATTGCCCTGGGAGTCTGTCAGGACGGGGGGTGGGGTGACTCCTGACCTTCGTCCTCCAGAGTTTGTGGCCCATAGTCACTCAGTTAGCCTCCACCCTGAGTTGTGACCTCTGGGCACTTCCCCTCCCTCCCACCATCTCTACTTGCATTCGTGGTGATAGAGGTCTGTGACCTAGGGAGACCCAGGCACAGGTGGGAATAAGACGGTCCTGCTCTCAGGGACCTGGCAGAGGCTCTCCCCACAAGCGACAAAAACAGTACAGCTATGAGGTGGTCGCTGCACCAAGTTTGCAATGCCTCCTGCTTTTGTAGCTTGATTTTTGCTGTCCTAGAAATTCTCAGCCCTAACCTAGGAAGAGCTTCATTTTTGAATCTCTGCCTCATTTCCTTGCCCTATGTAGTTTTTGTTATTTGTTTTGTTTTCTTAATGGATGTATAGTTGAAGCTTTCCTCTTCAACCTTGGTGTCCCAGCTTACTTACTTTCTCAGTGGGAGGTGTGCCTTGTTCTGCAGGAGCCCCACCTTGTTTTGCTACATTCCTATGTGGCTGACGGAGCCCTGGTGGCGCAGTGATTAAGAGCTCAGGCTGCTAATGAAAAGGTCGGCAGTTTGAATCCACCAGGTGCTCCTTGGAAACCCTATGGGGCAGTTCTTCTCTGTCCTGTAGGGTCACTATGAGTAAGAATTGATTCGATGACAATGGGTTTGGGTTTTTTTTTTTTTTTTGGTTTAGCATGCCCCTAGGGTGGCACAGTGGTTAAGTGCTTGGCTGCTAACCAAAAGGTTGACAGTTCAAACCCACCAGCCACTCTGTGGGAGAAAGATGTGGCAGTCGGCTTCCATAAAGATTACAGCCTTGGAAGCTCTATGGGGCAGTTCTACTCTGCCCTGTAGAGTTGCTATGAGTGAGAATTGACTTGATGGCAGAGGGTTTATGGGATCATGGTCCTGTCTCTGCCCAGCAGTAGAACTGTAGTAAACTTAATACTGAAACAGCTACGATTTCTTAGTTTTTCTTAATATTTAAGTGACGTGTTGCATTGCAGAAATGCCTCACCCACAGCAAGGCAGATGCTTGGACCCCATTTCACAGACGATCCTGAAGCTCAAAAAGGTTTTTTTCCCAAGGTCGCATAGCTAATAGATGGCACATCCTCCTCCGGCTCTGGAGTTCTCTCTGGCTGTACAGCCTGTGGTCTCTCCACGTCACTGTGCACCCCCCCTCCCAGATTTGTCTACAGACCTCGGTGTCATTCCTCCCCCCGGGACTACCACTCACTGAAATTAGTGATGCTTCCAGCAGCAGCCCTCTGGCAACTCTAGTGTTTAAAGCTCCTCCTGGGCTGTGTGGAAGTTGTGCATCCCGGAATATCCCACCCTGTAGCGGTGGTGTGTGATGAAGTGTGCACAGGATATGATGGGGAGGGAGGTTGAAATGACAATTCCTGACAAGTCTGCTTAAATGAGTGCTTTTCTGCTCCCCGCTTGCACCTACATATTTGATATTGAGCCTGTTCAGGCTTTACATATCCAAACCTTACCCAGCACTCAAGGCACCCCACTCAGGGCCCCCCACAAAACCTTTCCTCACTGTTCCAGCCCACCCTGCACTGTCCCTCAACTAAGCCCTTTTAGTGTTTATTCTCCGTACCCCCACTTTACTGTGTAATTGTTCTCTAATTGTTTCACGAGTCTTTTCTCTCCAACCAAATTATAAGCTGCATGAGGGCAAGGAATGTATGTCATGCATCTTTTGGATCCTCCTCAGAGTGTAGCGCCAAGGTAGCTACACAGCAGGCCCCTAGTTCGACTCAATAGGACCCCTCAGAGCCCTGAGTACTGTGAGCACACTCTCTCTGTGTAACTTGGTACATGTTGCTCCACTGTTGCCAGCGTTCTCCTGCTATATGGTCCTTAGTGGGAACGGACTCCACTGAGAGGTCTGTGTTTGACGTTTCAGGATGCGGAATCCTACCAAGATGTAGTGGATCTCACTGAGGACAGGAAGCCTCAGAACCCAATTCGGGACAACATGGAGAACTACAGGAAGCTGCTCTCCCTGGGTGAGCCACTGCTTCTCTTGGTCATGAGGAGTCTATTCATTGGCGTACTTTGTCACCTTATTCTCCTAAAGCTCTGCAGGATGCTATGTTGTTGCTGTTGTGTGCTGTCAAGTTGATTCCGACTCATAGCGACCGCATGTGACAGAGTAGAACTGCCCCGTAGGGTTTCCTAGGCTGTGATTTTTATGGGAGCAGATCACCAGGCCTTTTTTCTGTAGAGCCGCTTGGTGGATACGAACCGCTCACTTTTCTGTTAGTAGCCGAGCACTTAACCATCGTGCCACCAGGGCTTCTGCAGGATGCTGTAACCTGTGTTAATGCATTTGGAGTTTCAAAGTAATAAGCCTTTGAAAGACTTCAAATGAGAGTAAATGATGAGATTTGTGTTTTTCAGAAATCGCTCTGGCTCTGGGTGGAAGATGGAGTACAGGGTGGCGGGGGGGAGAGGCAGAAGCCTATTGCTATAAGAGCTGAGATCCTTTCTAGAGCGGTGACAGTGGAGAGTTTTAAAGATACATCCAGAATGGGATCATGGGTTCTGATTTGGACACAGTGGTTTGGACTCTCCTAGAAGGCATATCTAAGTGAAGTTCTTATCCTAGTAGGGGTTGTGTGGTACACAGGTCTGGTGCTTGGGGTAGAGGTCTGTGGTGAGGGTGTTGGGTCACACCTTGGAGCCCTGAGGCGCTCCAGGTTTCGAGAATGGGTGGAGGAAGGGCAGTCAAGAGGCAGGAGCAGAACCATGGAAACCAGTGAAAAAGAGGACATCAAGATTTTTAAGTGGCTGCAAGGAGGGTGACGACCATGAAGAATTGCACTGAATTTAGGGACACAGAGGAGGTCTTGGTAACAAATTTCTAGGCGGGGTCAGGAGAATTAATTAAAATTCAGATTAGAGTGGGTTCAGGACTAGATACAAAGGAATTGGATATGGGCTGTCTCATCTTAGTACCTTAGAGAAGGGCAGAGAGAGATTTATATGATGAACCTTGATCTCCTGATTCTAACGTGAACCATTGTCTTCTCCCTGTGCGCAGGGGTCCAGCTTGCAGAGGATGACGGACACTCCCACCTGACACAGGGCCACTCATCAAGGTCCAAGAGAAGTGCCTACCCAAGCACCAGTCGAGGTGAGGACCAGGCAGATGGATGTGATGGCCTCAGTGAGGTGTAGTGATAAACCTTTACAAAAGGGTGCTCCCCTTGAATCCCACCGTTACCTTGTAGAAGCATAGGGGCCAGGGTGTGTTTACATTTAGGATTTCCTTTCAGGTCTGAAAACCATGCCTGAAGCCAAAAAGTCAACCCATCGGCGGGGAATATGTGAAGACGAGTCCTCCCACGGGGTGATCATGGAGAAGTTCATCAAGGATGTCTCACGCAACTCCAAGTCGGGAAGAGCTAGGGAATCTAACGACTGGCCACAGAGGTTCCCCAGGATGCCCGATGATGACTGGAAAGACATCTCCTTCAGCAAGAGGGAATCGGTAATTCAGGAGCGGGGCTGTGAGGGGAGCGTGCTCGGGGGAGGCTTCAACCTTAACTCCAGCCTCATGTCCAGAAAGAGAGTTCTTGAAAGAAAAAGGCGCTATCAGTTGGACACAGATGGGAAGGGCTCAGTTCATGATCAGAAAGGCTATGTGAGAAAGAAGCCCTTTGAATGTAGCAAGATGAGGGAAGCTGTGGGCATGAGCAGCCTCAGCTCGCCATCCCCAACCGAGTTGCTGCCGGCTGACTTTGAGGCCATGCCCTATGTGTGCGATGAGTGTGGGCGGTCTTTCAGTGTTATTTCAGAGTTTGTTGAGCACCAGATCATGCACACGAGGGAGAATCTCTATGAGTACGGCGAATCCTTCATCCATAGCGTGGCCGTTAGTGAGGTTCAGAAAAGCCAGGCCAGAGGGAAGCGCTTTGAGTGTAAGGAGTGTGGGGAGGCCTTCAATAAGAGCGCCACTCTTACTGAGCACCGGAAAATCCACGCGAGAGAGTATCTCATGGAATGTCAGGATCAGGAATACGAGGAAGCCTTCATGCCCAGCCCAACCCTTAGCGAGCTCCAGAAAATGTACAGTAAAGAGAAATTCTATGAATGTAGGGTGTGTAAGGAGACCTTCCTCCATAGCTCTGCCCTGGTCGACCACCAGGAAACCCATGGTAGAGGGAACTTCGGTGATGACACAGATAATGAGCATGAGGAAACCTTTAAGCCCAGCCTGGCCCGTAATGAGTTTCAGAAAATTTACAGTAAAGAGAAAACGTATGAATGTAAGGTGTGTGGGGAGACCTTCCTGCATAGCTCTGCCCTGAAAGAACACCAGAAAATCCATGCTAGAGGAAACCTATTTGAAAATCAGGGTAAAGTGTGTGAGGAGACCTTTATTCCCAGCCAGTCCCTTAAAAGGCGTCAGAAAACTCTTGCTAAAGAGAAGCTCTATGAATTTAAAGATGGTGGGGATGCCTTTATCCAAAGTTCAGATCTCAGTGAGCACCCAAAAAACCATTCTCGAAAGAATCTCTATGAAGGCAGGGAATATGAGAAATCTGTCATTCGTAGCTTGCCCTTTACCGAGTCCCAGAAAAGTCACACCATAACAAGACCACCTGACAATGAGGAGAATGAGAGAGCATTTACCATTAGTGCCAACCCCGAGGAACAGCAGAGATTTCCCACTAAAGAGAGTGTCTATGAAGGGAGACGGTGTGAGAGATCAGTTATTCACAGATTGGCCTTTACTGACCCCCAGAAAAGCCACAGTGCTGCGGAGCTCAGTAAACCGAAGGTGATCGCCGAGTCTACCGTCCAGAGTGCCGACGCGATCCAATGCCAGAGAGCCCATGCTGGAGAGAGCGCCTATGAAGGGAAGGTGTGTGGGAGATCTGTCATCCAGAGCATAGTCGCTGCTGAGCCTCCGAGACATCACACTGGAAACGAACTTGCTGAGTGTAATGAGAAGGGGGAATCCTCCATTTATATCTCAGACCTTAATAGGCAGCAGAAGATTGATGCCAGAGAGAACCCTTTTGAAGGGGCTAACTATAACAAATACACGGTTATACACAGTGTGTCCTGTGCTGAACCTCAAAACAGTCCTGCTAGAGAGGGACCCAGCGAGTTGAAGAAGGAGGGTGAATCCTCTGCCCCTAATTCACATGTCCGTGAATATCAAAAGGCCCGTGCAAAAAAGAAGTACATTGAGTGCAGGGACTACAAGACGTCTGTGATCCACTCCCTCCCTTTTGGTGAACCGCAGAACAGTCACACCAGAGAGAGATTCTACAAGTGTCAGGAGTGTGGGGAGTCCTTTGTTCACAGCTCCGACCTCAGTGAACATCAGAAGATTCACGACCGAGAGAAACCCTCTGGAAGGAAGACATACGAAAGGTCCGTTATCCGCAGCCTTGCCCTCACGGACCCCCAGACCAGCTATGCTGAAGAGTGCGTGCGCATGGAATGTAAGGAGTGTGGGAAGTGCTTTGCTACCAGTGAAGCCCTTGGCCGCCACCAGAAAGTCTATGGTCGGGAGAGGTTCCACGGCAGGACACCGTTTGGAAGCTCTGTCATTCAGGGCGTCGGCTTTGACGAGCCTCAGAAGGATGAGTCAGATGACACCATCTATGAATGTAAGGACTGTGGGCTGGGCTTTGCTGACTTCAACGACTTCGGGGATCATCAGAAAGTTCACGGCCGGGAATATCTCATGGATATCCGTGTGTGTGGGCCTTCGGTAATCCAGACCTGTTCCTTTGGTGAATCTCAGAAAAATGGCACTGGAGACCAGCTCTATGAGTGCCCACAGTGCGGGGAATCTTTTATTAGTAATGACTTCCTTTTTGAGCATCAGAAAATGCATGAGAGAGAGCCATTCTTTGTCAGTAGGCAGTATAATGAGGCTTGCATGCGGCGCCTGACGCTTCACACGCAGAAGAGGAGGCGGTCCTCAAGGAAGAGTCCTCCTGTGTCAAAAACCCTCAGGTGCCAGGTGTGTGGGCAGGACTTCATTCACAGCTCTGTCCTTCATGAACACATGAAAATTCACACTGGAGAGGATCAGCTAGAGCGTGGCAAGATATGCGAGGATACGGTTGTCCCAGGCCTAGCCCTCACCGAGTTTCAGAGAAGCCAAGCTGAAGAAAAAAACTATGAATGTAAAACCTGTGGAGAATCCTTTCTCAATCACTCCGACCTTAGGGATCACATGAGGATCCACGAGAAAGATGAGCCCTTTGACTACGGGGCCACATTTGTTCATACCTCATTCGTTTCTGAGCCTCCCAACGCAGATTCGCCTTTCTACGAATGTAAGGACTGTGGGAAATCTTTTATTCATAGCACAATCTTAGTTAAACACCAGCAGCTTCACCTGGAAGAAGAAGCCCAGGAGGTTGAAGCCAATTTTGTTGTTCCACAGGAAGTGCTGCGGATTCAGGGGTCCAACGTAGAGGCTGCCGAGCCGGAAGTGGAGGCTGCCGAGCCAGAAGTGGAAGCTGCTGAGCCCAACTTGGAGGCTGCTGAGCCCAATGAAGAGGCCGAAGGGCCTGACGGAGAGGCTGCCGAGCCTGATGGGGAGGCTGAGCAGCCCAATGGGATGGCTGAACAGCCCAATGGAGATGCCGATGAGCCCGATGGTGCAGGGATTGAAGACCCAGAAGAGCGAGCTGAGGAGCCTGAGGGAGATGCTGACGAGCCCGATGGTGCAGGGATTGAAGACCCAGAAGAGGAGGGCGAAGATCAAGAGATCCAGGTTGAAGAACCGTACTATGACTGCCAGGAATGTGCCAAAACCTTCACTTCTAACTTGGCCTATGGTGAGCATCTGAAAACCCATGCCCGAGTAATCATATATGAGCCAGGAAATGTCTATGGTGAAAGCTCGCGCTATACCGAGCATGCCAGTACCAGCGCCAGTGCCAATGATAGGGCCGACGAGAAGTACTTCAGATGTGACATCTGCGGGCAGCTCTTCAGTGACCGTCTATCCCTTGCCAGACACCAAAACTCCCACGCCGGCTGAGAACATCCAAGTGTAAATGTTGGAAAACCTTCCATTAGGACTTGACCTGTGTTAAACAACAGAGAATTCAAACAAACCCATGATAAGTAGGAAACCTACCTTGGTGTGTTTGCACCTTCTTGAACATCAGAAAACCCATACTGAAAAGAAACTGAGTACGGAGACTCCTTCGATCTTAGCTCTCCCTCATCAAACCTGTGTGTGTATGTGGGAAAGCCATAGCTCATGTCTTACCTCTCATCTGAGTAAACATAATGAGAAGGGACCCTCTGAGTATTTGTGGCTCTAGAAATTGTCCCAATCAACTGTAAATGACACTCCTGTGACCTATAAATATTTCCGGAGATGTATATAAAATAGAAAATCATAGCAAAATGGTAATCACATCCATTTGGATTTAATGCAATGCGCATCACAGTGTACAGTGCAGAGGCACCTTATCTGGTAATCCTTGACTTGGGAGGGAGGGTGGGGCAGGGCGGGAGAGAGTGACAAATAAGAA
The DNA here is from genome assembly GCF_000243295.1 of Trichechus manatus latirostris. Lineage (NCBI taxonomy): Eukaryota > Metazoa > Chordata > Mammalia > Sirenia > Trichechidae > Trichechus > Trichechus manatus. The sequence continues at coordinate 4,734,925 of NW_004444112.1, forward strand.
TATATTTGTAAGGATCTTGAATCCTGAGAAGATTTATTGTAAATAATTTGAACCCCATCAGGATCTTTTTTGAGCAACTGACTCCTGTTTTGCTCTCTTACTCAAGTATTCCTCTGCAGGTGTAGGCATGAAAGATTAAATGTGATCCATTGCTGTTTGAAAAGAGAAGTACTTTTAGCTTCCTTTGGCAGCCATTTATCTCACCTACACCGACGCTCTGGAACTTAACACTATGTAAGCCTTCACAATGCACGGATTGGCCTTTCATGACCTAAATTGATCAGTCGCCACGTTGTACCTCATGGTGGCTCTCATACAAAAATACTAAAAAGTTTGTTTTGTTTTGTTTTTAAACTCAATATGTGTTCAGTACTGAATTCACAAACTCTGAAGCTTTTCTGTCTAAACCTTATTATGTCTTTGCCTTTAAGTAGTGGCTTGCAACCATCACTAGAACATGGCCATGCCTAATGAAGGTTGAGAACCCTAGGGAGAGGTAGGGAGAGGCTCTCCTGTTGTAAATAGGAATGCAGGCTACCGGCTCATCACTTCCTCTGTGCGCTTCCTGCCTTAAGTGAAAAGTAACAACGTGGCTTTGGTCGCTTGTGCATTGTCAATATATGCAGCCACAAGTCAGTTTGCACCCTGGGTTCCCAGGAGCTAGTATCCTTAGATCTTTCTGTCGCTAAACTTAATTCTCTTCTTCTTCACTTGCCTGACCCTCTAACCCTGTGTCTTTCTTAATTAATTAAAAAAAAAAAAAAAACTTTATTCACACTCAACCCAAGTTTAACGTAGACTCAGGTTCCCCAGCAGCCTTAATTTGTTTTGTTAACCATCTGTTCCTTTCTCTATCGGCCCTCCTAAGTATTTCTGAGCTCTCCATTAGAGTGTTGTGTTTGTCTGATCTCCCCAGTTTTACACTTAATCACAAATTTGCTCACATCTTAATGTTTCTTGTGTCCTTGTCTGTGGACCATCTGTACTCCTTCGCTTCCCCTCCCCTCACATAATGACTATATTAAGAAATTTCAGACTTTGAGTTGGCTGGGGAAAAAAAAATCAAAAAATTTAAAAAATTAAAAAAAAAAGAATCTATAGATTAAGTGAGCAAAAGAGCAGAGCAGATCATTTGAGCAAGCAAAACTGAAATCCACACTCTTCTAGGTGTGCAGATTAGGGCTTGTGGAGAGTGTGTCAAAGCTGCAGGGAATACCAAAGCTTAGGGAGGTTGTAGAGCTGCAAGCAAGAAGCAGAAATGAGTATGTACGCCAAAGAAGGGTGTCCTAGTCGGTCCAAACCTAGGAAGGAGAGGAAGCAGACAGAAGAAAACACCAGAAGCAGGGACTGGTGAGAAGGAGCTGAGCAAGCTGTCTGGACAGTTGGGAAGAATAGGCCTTTTTGATGGCATGGCGGGCGTCCTTGTTGGCCAGTTGCACATAAAGATCCCGGGTTGGAACAGGCATAGCATGGAAATTGAGGAGCAGAGAGGTGTGCTGTACCAGAGGAGGATCCTTCAAATGGCACTCAGTGTTGATGTCGTCGTGGTAAACTGGGTAGGCTTGTTACTGTTGGCAGTATTCATCAGTGAAACCTTTCAGAAAGCAGCTTGCCAAATTTCAAGGGGTCCTTTTGCAACCTTACATTAGTGAGAAATTAGGAACAACTTAAATGCCAGACGACAGGGGAGTGATTAAGTAAGTGCATCTGAAACATGCACCCTGTGGACTCTTATGCAGCTGTTAAAAATGATAATCATGAAGAGTTACGTAGCAACATGGAAATATATTTACAGAATATTAAGTGGAAGAAGCAGGACACTAAATTATATTTATACTACAATTATAACTGTTTAAAAATGTACGCTTATAGTCAAAAGCTGTTATGTTGTAGGCTTATAGTTGAGCATTATTTTCTTAAATTCCTTCAGTGTTCTTTATTGTAGTGTTACTGAAAAGTTTATAATCAATCACGTTTCCAGTGTGAACATAATTTGAACTCATTATCAAACATTTGGAAAATACAGAAAAGTAGGAAAAAAAAAAATACCATGTTCCCACCATCCAAAGACAGATACGTTCTTCGATATCTTGTTTTTTCTTGTTTCTGTGCACAGGTTTATGATTATAACTGTGTCAAAATGTATATTCAAAATAGTTGCTATGTTAAATTGTGAAATTACACTTAAATACTTTTTCTCTTAATTCGTTCAAATGTTCCGTATTACAGTGTTCTGGTAACAAAGTTTATTATGGATGTTTCTGTTACAAGCATAATACATACCCAGAGGAAAAAAATTAGAAAATACAGTAAATTAGAAAAGAAAATAAATTTGCCCATATTCCCAACACCCAACAACTACTATTAACATCTTGATATATTTCCTCCATCTTGTTTCAGTACACAAGCTTGTGATTATAACAGTGTTAATTATGTATACTTAAAGTCTATAAAATGTGGAAAATAAGTAAAATAGTGTTGTCGTTGTGGGATTATGGTTAAATATTTTGTCTCAAATTCCTTGAATGGTCTTTGGTGTCTTGGTAATAAAGTTTATATATGTATTTTTCCATTACAAATATAATACATACTCATAGAAAACCTTGGAAAATTCAGTAGAGGAAAAAAAATTCACCCATATTCCCAACACCCAACAACTACTGTTAACGTCTTGATTTATTTCCTTCAGCTTGTTCCGGTACACGAGTCTGATTATTACGGTGTTCATATAAGTATGCAGAGGAGAGTCAAAGATGGGAAGAAATATTGAAAACAGTTCAAAAAATAGTTGTGTGGTCGTTGTGGGATCATGGTTAAATATTATGTCTCGGTTTCCTTGAGTGGTCTTTATTATAGTATTTTGGTAATTTGCCCTTGTTATACATCTGTTTCCATTATAAACACAGTACATGTTCATTATAGAAACTTTAAAAGTTGCATAACTGTAGAAGAGAAACTCACCCATATTTTCACCATCCAAAGACTGTGGTTAACATCTTGTTATATTTTCTTCATCTTGTTTCTGTGCACAGGTTTTTGGTTTGCTAATATGGTTGTGGTCGTTCTATCTAACTGTAATAGTGTCAACAATAAAAATAAAGTTAAAAATTAGATATTTTTCAGTGTCATCTTTTTCCCATCATATATGGGGTTGTTAAATATTTTAATTGTTAAAGTTACAGATCCAAAAACGTAGGCTTTTAAGTTTGCAAATTTTATTTTAAAATATTGCATATTTCAGTAATACTTTCAAGGGATCTTCTAATACTACTTGATTACGCATTTTAAACTGCATTTATAAAATTAAAACCATATGTTCCAGTACCGTCTTTAAACTTGATAATTATCACAAGTATATTTCAGTTACTCAAGTCTGTTTTTAATTGGAAGTAAGAGATTCTGTCACCAATCAGCTGAGGTCAGGGAAGGGTCAAATCTGATGGAATAAACATGGCAACAGGGGAGGAGTAGTTACCCTTTTGACTGGAGTGTGGGTGGAGGAATTCTCCAAGAGGCAGGGATCAGTACGACAACCTCAAACCACACTTCAGCTGAGGAAGCTGTCCGTCCTACGCCCTACGCAAGAGAAAATTGAGGGGGTGGGGGGATGCCAGTGGAAGGGGCTACGATTGAAATAGTCTCTGATCTCAATGACAGGGGACGAACCTAAGTATTCAAAAGAGGAGCATTTTTCGTAGGAGGAACCCTGGTGGCATAGTGGTTAAGAGTTTGGCTGCTAACCAAAAGGTCGGCAGTTCGAATCCGCCAGCCGCTCCTCAGAAACCGTCTGGGGCAGTTCTACTCTATCCTACAGGGTCACTATGAGTCAGAATCCACTCAACAGCAATGGTGCGTTTTTGCTTTTGTTTTTGTTTTCCATAGGAAGGGTGCCATTATATGGTACAGAAAGTTCTGACACAAATTCTTGGGTATGATGCCCCAGTAGTTGCTCAAACGGTTCTGGAAGCTTCAGGTCTCAGGGACTCTGGGCACTTAATGACAACGTGGTACTGCACATGTGCGGTCTGGGCTTCCAACCCCTACAACATCTTGGGATCGGATCCAATTCTCAAAGTCTCCAGTGACAAGTGGGGGCGGCGTCCAGGCCATCTCAGGACCCAGGGGTCCCATCCCAGGGGCAAAATCACTCCTAGGCCTGCATCTGGGATTCATAAAATGTTAGTTTGTTAGCCAATCAGAAGGCGCGTTCCCCGACAACCTCTTCCTCAAAACGGAAAAATATTAAGGGCAGGGCCATAGCCAATCAGAAGCCTCGCTGCCCGTTGACCTTTTCCCCAAGGCGGGGAAAACTTTGGGGGCAGGGTTGCCTCCGTAGCCAATCAGAAGCCGCACTCCCCGTAAACCTCTTTCCCAAGTGGAGGAAGAAGCTGTTTCGACTTCTAGGCGAGAAGATCCTCGTCTGCCCGTCTTTCATCAAAGAGTGGCCTGTCTGTTGTTGCTCCGTGAAATTGTTCAACAAGGAAACACCAGGGCTTAGCTGTGTTTGCCAGACCAGCTCTCTAAGCTGATAGTTGTCAGGGTCTGCCTTCTCCTTTTCACACCCATCACTCAGCTTTATTGTTGTTAGTTGCCCTGAAGTGGATTCCGACTCATGACCACCCCATGTGTACAGAGTAGAGCTATGCTCCATAGAGTTTTCAAGGATGTGACCTTTTGGAAACAATTGCCAGGACTTTCTTCTGATGTGCCTCTGGGTGAGTTTGAACTGCCAACCATTCGTTTAGTAGTCCAGCGCTTAACTGTTTGCTCCACTAATGGACTCTAGCTTTAACTATCAAACCACACCCAATTTGTTTCAGTTATAGTCCACTCACTTCCCCAGCCCAGTATTTTTGAAGCAAATCATTGAAATTAGAAATTATGTCATCAATCAACATTTCAGTATTGAAATATACTTCTGTGATAAACGTACCCTCAGGTGACCAGCAACGATTCGCTCCTTTGTATAATACTCTACCCTGGGTGGCGCAAAGGGTTTGAGCTCAGCTACTAACTTAAAGGTGGGTGGTTGGAACCCACCCAGTGGCTCCACAGCAGAAAGACCTACAGATCTGCTTTTGTAATGATTACAAAAACTGGTTATGTAGACGGAATGTTAAAATTAACCACCAAATACTCAACATTCAACTTGAACAATTTGCATTACATGGTTGCTCAAGCTTCATCAATGCCCTCACTTCCCTGTCTCACCCACCTCCAATGGATTATTTTGAAGCACAAAATAATATATCTTTTCATCCACACAGGTATGTATCTGTAAAAGAGAAACCAGGTGCCATCGAGTAGACTCCAGCCCATGGAGTCCCTATGTGTGGCAGAGTAGAAATGTGCTCCATAGGTTTTTGTTTTTGTTTTTGAATTGTACTTTAGATGAAGGTTTACAGAACAAATAGTTTCTCAATAAAGAGTTAGCACACAAATTTTTTTTTTATAACATTGGTTAACAACCCCACGACATGTCAACACTCTCCTTTCTTGACCTTGGATTCCCTATTACCATCTTTCCTGTCCCGTCCTGCCTTCTAGTCCTCGTCCCTGGGCTCTTGTGCCCCATTAATCTCATTTTGTTTTATGGGCCTGTCTAATCTTTGGATGAAGGGTGAACATCAGGAGTGACTTCATTATGGAGCTAAAAGGGTGACTGGGGACCTTATTCTCGGGGTTTCTCCAGTCTCTGTCAGGCCAGTAAGTCTGGTCTTTTTTTGTGAGTTAGAATTTTGTTCTACATTTTTCTCCACCTCTGTGGGACCCTCTGTCGTGATCCCTGTCAGAGCAGTCAGTGGTGGTAGCCAGGCACCATCTAGTTGTTACTGGACTCAGTCTGGTGGAGGCTGTGGTAGCTGTGGTCCATTAGTCCTTTGGCCTAATCTTTCCCTTGTATCTTGTTTTCTTCATTCTCCCTTGCTCCCGAAGGAATGAGACCAGTGGAGTGTCTTAGATGGCTGCTCACAGGCTTTTAAGACCCCTGATGCTACTCACCAAGGTGGAATGTAGAACATTTTTTTAATAAACTGTGTTATACCAGTTGAGCTAGATGTTCTCTGAGACCATGGTCCCCACAGCCCTCTGCCCAGCAATTCGGTCCCTCATGGAGTTTGGATGTGTCTATGGAGCTTCCATGACCTTTCCTTGTACAAGTTGTGCTGTACTGTCTTACGCTTTACCAAATTTACCACTTATCTCTTGTCTATTTAGTGTTTCCTCCCCCCACCCTCCCCTCCCTCGAAACCATCAATGATTGTTTCTTTTTGTGTGTAAACCTTTTCATGAGTTTTTACATTAGTGGTCTCATACAATATTTGTCCTTTTGTAATTGACTTATTTCACTCAGCATAATGTCCTCCAGTTTCATCTGTGTTATGAGATGCTTCACAGATTCATCATTGTTTTTTCTCGTTGCATAGTACTCCATTGTGTGTATGTACTATAGTTTGTTTATCCATTCATCTGTTGATGGGCATCTAGGTCGTTTCCGTCTTTTTGCTATTGTGAACAATGCTGCAGTGAACATGGGTGTGTACATATCTATTCGTGTGATGGCTCTTATTTCTCTAGGATATATTCCTAGGAGTGGGATTGCTGGATCATATGGTATTTCTATTTCTAGTGTTCTAAGGAAGCGCCATATCGTTTTCCAAAATGGTTGTATCATTTTGCATTCCCACCAGCAGTGCATAAGAGTTCCAATCTCCCTGCAGCGTCTCCAACATTTGCTATTTTCTGTTTTTTTGATTCGTGCCATCAATGTCAGGGTGAGATGGTATCTCATTGTGGTTTTGATTTACATTTCTCTAATGGCTAGTGATCACGAGCATTTCCTCAAGTGTCTGTTGGCCGCTTGAATGTCTTCTTTGGTGAAGTGTCTGTTCATTTCCTTTGCCCATTTTTTAATTGGATTATTTGTCTTTTTGTTGTAAGAAAGTGTTGGATTTTCTTGTAGATTTTAGAGATTAGACCGAGTTTGATTTGCACTGTCAAAAAATTTTTTCCCAGTCTGTACATTCTCTTTTTACTCTTTTGGTGATGTCTTTTGATGAGGATAAGTGTTTAATTTTTAGAAGATCCCAGATCTAGCTTATCTTCTGGAGTTTATGTGTTGGTGGTTATGGTTTGTATCCTGTTAATGCCGTGTATTAGGGGCCTCTAGTGTTGATCCTATTTTTGCTTCTATGAACTTTATAGTTTTTGGCTTTATATTTAGGTCTTTGATCCATTTTGGATTAGTTTTTGTATATGGTGTGAGGTAAGGGTCCTGTTTCATTTTTTTTCAGATGGACAACCCATTTTTTCCAGCACCATTTGTTAAAAACACTGTCTTTTCTTCATTTGAGGGCTTTGGGCCTTTGTTGAAGATCAGGTGACCATAGGTGGATGGATTTACTTCTGGGTTCTCAATTCTGTTCTATTGGTCAATGTATCTGTCGTTGTACCAGTACCAGTACCAGTGTGTTTTGACTACTGTAGCTGTATAGTAGGTTCTGAGGTCAGGTAGTGTGAGTACTCCTACTTTATTCTTCTTCTTCAATAGTGCTTTACTTATCTGGGGCTTCTTCTCTTTCCATATAAAGTTAATGATTAGTTTTTCCATCTCTTCAAAGAATGTTGTTGGTATTTGGATTGGGATTGCAGTGTATTTGTAAATTGCGTTGGGTAGAACTGTCATTTTCACAATGTTGAGTCTACCTATCCATGAGCATGGGATGTTTTTCCATTTATGTAGATCTCTTTTGGTTCTTGCAGTAGTGTTTTGTAGTTTTCTTTGTATAGGTCTTTTACATCCTTACTTAGATTTGTTCCGAAGTATTTTGTTTTTTTAGGGGCTATTATAAATGGTACTCTTTTCCTGATTTCCTTTTCATCGTTTTCTTTATTGGTGTATAGGAATCCAACTGATTTTCGTATCTTTATCTTGTATCCTGCTACTCTGCTGAATCTTTCTATTAGTTCCAGTAGTTTTTTTTGTGGAGTCTTTTGGGTTTTCTGTGTACAGTATCATATCATCTGCAAATAGGAACATTCTAACTTCTTCATTATTGATTTGAATGCCCTTTATTTCTTTTTCTTGCCTAGGAGTTCCAGCACAATGTTCAATAGGAGTGATGATAAAGGGTATCCTTGTTTGTTCATGTTCTCAGGGGGAATGTGTTCAGCCTATCTCCATTAAGAATGATGTTGGCCATTGGTTTTGCATAGATGCCCTTTATCATGTTGAGAAATTTCCTTTCTATACCTATTTTATTGAGAGTTTTTATCAGAAATGAGTGTTGGACTTTGTCAAATGCCTTTTCTGCATCAATGGAGATGACTGTGATTCTTTTCTTTCCTCTTATTTGTGTTGTAGATTACGTTGATTGATTTTCTAATATTGAACCATCCTTGCATACCTCATATGAATCCTACTTGGTGGTGGTGTATTATTTTTTTTGATATGATGCTGAATTCTATTGGATAGAATTTTGTTGAGAATTTTTGCATCTCTATTCATGAGAGATATTGGTCTGTAATTTTCTTTTTTGTGGTGTCTTTGCCTGGTTTTGGTATTCTGGCTTCATAGAATAAATTCAGAAGTGTCGCTTCCTTTTCTATGTTCTGAAATAGTTTGAGTACTACTGGTACAAACTCTTCTCTGAATGTTTGGTAGACTTCTCCAGTGAAGCCATCTGAGCCAGGGCTTTTTTGGTTGGGAGTTTTTTTTTTTTTTTTTTTTTATCACCTTTTCAATATCTTCTCTTGTTATGGGTCTGTTCAGATTTTCTCAAAATCACTTTGTGTTAGTTTGGGTAGGTAGTGTGTTTCTAGAAATTTATCCATTTCCTCTAGGTTTTCAAATTTGTTGGAGTATAGTTTTTCACAATACTCTTTTGTGATCCTTTTTATTTCAGTTAGGTCTGTTGTAATGTCCCCCATTTCATTTCTTATTTGGGTTATTTGCATCCTCTCCTGTTTTTCTTTTGTCAGTCTGGCCAGTGGTTTGTCGATTTTGTTGATCCTTTCAAAGAACCAACTTTTGGTTTTGTTGATTCTTTCTATTGTTTTTCTGTTCTCTATTTCATTTATTTCTGCTCTGATCTTTATTATTTCCTTTCTTCTGTTGGATGTGGGATTTTTTGCTGTTCTCTTTCTATTAGCTCGAGTTGTGTAGTTAATGTTTTGATTTTGTCCCTTTCTTCTTTTTTGATATGTGCATATATTGCTATAAATTGTCCTCTGAGGACTGCTTTTGCTGTGTCCCAAAGGTTTTGGTATTATGTGTTTTCATTCTCATTTGAGGCTAGGAATTTTTTTTTTTTTATTTCGTCTTTGGTTTCTATTACCCAGTGGTTTTTAAGCGGGGTATTACTCAGTTTCTATGTAATTGACTTTTTTTCCTTGCTCTTCCTGTTGTTAATTTCTACCTTGATGACCTTGTAGTCAGAGAAGATACTTTGTATTATCACAATGTTTTGGATTTTGTTGAAAGTTGCCCTGTGGCCTAAGATGTGATCTATTCTGGATAATGTCCCATGTGCGTTGGAAAAGAATGTATATTTTGCAGCTGTTGGGTGGAATGTTCTATATATGTCTATGACGTCAAGTTGGCTGATTGTGCCCTTTAGGTGTTCTGTATCTTTGTTGAGTTTCTTTCTAGATGTTCTGTCCTTTACCGAGAGTGGTGTGTTGAAGTCGCCTACTATTATTGTGGTACTGTCCATTTCTCTTTTCAGTACTGTTAGAGTTTGTTTTATGTATTTTGAAACACTGTCATTAGATGCATAGATGTTTCTTATAGTTATGTCTTCTTGCTGGATCGTCCCTTTAATCGTGATATAGTGCCCTTCTTCATATTTTATGGTGGATTTTGTTTTAAAGTCTATTTTAACTGAGATTAGTATTGCCACTCCAGCTCTTTTTTGGTAACTGTTTGCTTGATATTTTTTTTCCATCCTTTGATTTTTAATAAATTTACTTCTTTGTTTCTAAGGTGTGTTTCTTGTAGACTGTATATTGATGGATTCTGTTTTTTAATTCATTCTGTCACTCTCTGTCTCTTTATGGGTGCATTTAGGCCATTTACATTCTATGTAATTATTGATAGGTATGAGTTTATTGCTGTCATTTTGTAGTGCTTTTTTGTGGTGCTGATGTTTTCTTTGTTCCTCTTACTGTCGTTGCTGAATTCCTTTTGTTTGTGGATTTTTTTTCTTTTGTTTTTGTAGACACTGTTTTTACTGAGACTTTATGTTTTTCTTCTTTATTTTGATGAGTAGGTTTGTTAGCTTTCTTTGTGGTTACCTTAAAATTTGTCCTTATCTTTCTAGGTTTGAACCAGCCTATTATTATTTGGTATTGCCTTGCCTTCCTCTCCACTAGAAGGTTCTATACTTACCCCATTTATTCCCTCTTTTATTGCTCTGATGTTGTCATTTACAGATTAACCTGTCTGGTTCCCTTTCGTAATTCTTTTGGTTTTGGATAGTCCTTGAGAGTTCATTTCTTAAGTTGGTATATGGCTGGTATGATCTCGTGTCCTAGATTCAGCCTGTGGTCTGATGTTGTTGGTTCTCAGACTGAAGGACTCCGTTTAATAATTCTTGTAAGTTTGGTTTAGTTTTTATCTAGTCCCTTACTTTCTGTTCACCTGGAAATGTCCTAGTTTCACCATCATATTTGAATGAAAGTTTTGCAGGATATATTATTCTTGGCTGGCAATTTTTTTCTTTCAATGTTTTATATATGTCATCCCATTGCCTTCTTGCCTGCATGGTTTCTGCCGAATAATCCAAGCTTAGTCTTATTGTTTCTCCTCTGTATGTGACTTTTTGTTTTTCTCAAGCTGCTCTCAGGATTCTTTCTTTGTCTTTGGTTTTAGTGAGTGTGATTATGATATGCCTTGGCGATTTTCTTTTGGAATCTATTTTATATGGGGTTCATTAAGCTTCTTGGATGGTCAGCTTTTCATCTTTCATGATATTGGGGAAGTTTTCTGTCAGCAGTTCATCAACGATCCTCTCTGTATTTTCCATTTTCTCCCCCTGTTCTGGAACTCCGATCACTCATAAATTTTTGCTTTTGATTGTATCCCACATAATTCTCAGGGTTGCTTCATTTCTCTTCATTCTGTTTTCTAATTTTTCCTTAGCATGTACCAAAGTGTTTGTCTTCAATTTTGCTGATCCTGTCTTCCATCATTGCAAACCTGCTCCTCTGCACTTCTATGACACTATCCATTTCTGAAATCTTGTGGTTTATCTTTTGGATTTCTAATTGTTGTTTTTGTATGATTTGTAGTTGTGAATTTATTTTGGCATTTTGTTGCTGTTTTATTTTCCTGAATTCTTCAATTTTTTTGTCTGTATTTTCTGTGAATTTGTCTATTTTTTCCTCATTTTTGTATGCTTTTTGCTTTATCTCTTAGATATCCCTGAATATTAGAGATTTGAATTCCATATCAGGTAGTTCTAGTGTCTTTTCTTCTGCTGGAAAATCATCTGGTGTTTTGTTTTAGACACCTACTGGAACCATCCTGTCCTTTTTTTTGTATATGTTTTGATATTGTCTGCTGTCTTTGGGACATTCAGTAGTTATTTTCCTTGTTTATTGATTGTAGATTTATTTATTTTGTCCTGCTTTTTTGTTTTATTTGGTTATGTCTGAGCAGGCTTGCTGTGCATTCTTTGTTGTTTGATTGTCTGTGGGCACGATACTTTTCACCTCTTTGTCCAATTGGCAGGGTCAGTTGCTCAACAGTGGTGCAACAGGGAAGGTCCAACTGAAGGGGACCTGCTGGGATGGGTTTTTTGTGGCACATACTATGCCTGACAGGGCGGGCCGGTAATCAGTGAAGGGCAGGTTCCAGTAGGCTGTGCCTTTGCTGCTCGGGGGTGTGATGTTCAGTGCATGGTGCAGGTAGGCAGGAAGGAGGGGGGAGATTGAGCTGTGTGGAGCTAAGATGGATATGGGAAAGAGGAGAGAGAAACAGGGGCCAAAACAAGCAAAAAAAAAAAAAAAAAAAGAGTGCTAATGGAGCTTGCTGTTGGAGTGGAGCAATGAGAAACCAAGAAATTGAGAAAAACAAAAAGAAAGAAGGGGGAAAAAAAGGATAGGAGAAAAAATAAATAAAAATTAGAAAAAAAGAAAAACTCACAGGGATCCCACTGGTGTGGCTGCAAAGACTGGGGAAGTGGCTCCCAGGCTGCAAAGTGCAGCCTGGCTAGAAGGGGTAGAGGTGTCCCACAGCTCCAGATTTTCAGGAGACAGAAAGAGATGGTAAGTATAGAGAGACAAGAAAGTGAGAAATGAAGAAAGAAAAAAAGAGAGATAAGAAAACAAAAAGAAAAAAGAAATGCCTCCAGGGATTCCACCGCGCAGGTGCACAGACTGGGGATGTAGCTCACCAACCACGCAGTACAGCCCAGCTAGAAGGGGCTCCTAAGCCGAGAAAAGAAAAAGAAAACAAACAAAAAGAATAAATGTAAACAAAGATACAAAAAAAGCCCTGGGGATCCCACCAGTGTGGCGGTGTGGGTAGGGAAGCAGTTGCACAGTTGAGTCACATTTCACAACCTTCCAAGAAGAAGACGGCACATGGAGCTAGGTATTCGAAAGAAAGGAGGGGGATGTGGTGAGAGGTATGAAAGAAACCAAAAGAAGCAGAATAAGGCAACACCAGCAACAAACAAATGGCCCTCAGGGAGCCAGCCACTGTGGGTGTGTGGAATCCAGGGGGCACAGGGCTGAAGCTGGTGCCTTCTGGGCACAGGAAGCAGAGGAGGTCAGTGGAGGTGAAGAAGGGTGGGGGGTGGGAAACCGTATGTCTCTGGTTGTCGGTTGTTCTGTCACCTGCTGGGAGCTCCGTGAAGCTGCTTTCCCGTACTTCCTGTTAGCCAATCTCCAACAGGAGTCCAAGATGGCAAATCAGTCCTACGTTAGCTGATAGGGGACCTCTGCACGTATCTCTCCTCACTCTCTGTTTTCTGTCAGTTTCTTTTGTGCTTGGCTGAGTTCTTTATCTCTTCATTTGATGCTTAGGGTTCCAGGATTGACTTTTGTCTCTGTTCGACTTAGTTTTTCTGGTCTTTGCTGTGGAGGGATGGTGTGGTCCTTCTATCTATAGCACCATGTTGCCTGGAAGTCCCTCCCTAGGGGTTTCAATAGCTGGTTTTTCAGAAGTTTCAGATCACCCCGCCTTTCTTCAGAAGGAGATGACCAGGTGTTAACAGTTAACACAACCTATGGACTCCTTAAAAGGTATTTTTTTTAATTTAATTTTTTAAGTTTTGTACTTTAAGTGAAAGTTTACAATTCAAGTTTGTCTCTCATACAAAAATTTATACATACATTGTTATGTGACCCGAATTGCTTTCCCTGTACTGTGACAGCACATTCCTCCTTTCCACCCCTGATTTCCTGTGTCCATTCAACCAGCTCCTGACCCTCTCTGCCTTCTCATCTCACCTCTGGACAGGGGATGCCCATTTAGTCTCATGTATCTACTTGAGCTAAGAAGCACACTCTTCATGAGTATCATTTTATGTCCCATAGTCCCTTCTAATCTTTGTCTGAAGAGTTGGCCTCAGGAATTGGTTTAGTTCTGGGTTGACAGAGAGTCCAGGGACCATGCTTTCTAGGGTTCCTCCGGTCTCAGTCAGACCATTAAGTCTAGTCTTTTTACTAGAATTAGAGTTCTGCACACCACCTTTCTCCTGCTCCATTAGGGACTCTGTTGTGTTCCGTGTCAGGGCGGTCATTGGTGGTAGCTGGGCACCATCTACTTCTTCTGGTCTCAGGCTGATGCAGTCTCTGGTTTATGTGGTCCTTTCTGTCTCTTGGGTTAATACTTTCCTTGTGTCTTTGGTGTTCTTCATTGTCCTCTACTCCAGGTGGTTTGGTACCAATTGATGCATCTTAGATGGCCGCTCGCGAGCTTTTAAGACCCCAGAAAGTAGGATGCAGAACATTTAAAAGATATAGACTCTTAAAAATAAATGCCCCCAATACGATTATGACAGTTAATATAATAATATAAAATAATTCCTTAATATCACCAACTATCCAGCGTTCACACCTCTCTAATAGAAAACACAAACTATTTTAAAAGTATTTTTCCTCTCATATAAAAGTGGTATAAACTTGTGATCCGTGTTGAAGGCAGTTTTTCTTTTTTGCTTTTCGCTGGGTACGCCTTGGTCCCAGCTGCAGAGTTGCGGGTAGGAAGATGCTCAATGTTTTTGGGCGGGGTGGCGTCTCTGAGCTTTGGGCACATAGTAAGGGGGCGTGGTGCAGAGAGTGATGTCTGTCCTTCGCCGAACGCTCCCTCCCTCTGCAGGGGCCCAATTGAGGGGTGAGCGGGGACGGGGGAGGGGGGGCAGATAGGGCATCTCGCCCCCTTTCCGCGACCTCCGGCCCTCTCGGCCTCGTCCCATCAGTCTTGGGACTACATTTCCCAGCGGCCCCCACGCGCCGCCCAGGCTCGGGTCCCTTGGAGTACACGAGCAAGCGGGCGCAGCGCGGCGCGGGCATTCTGGGACTTGTAGTTTGGCAGGGGGCGCTGTGGAACGCTAGGGTCCGGGTTTGAATTCCGCCCGCTCGCTTTCGCCTCTGGGTGAAGGCGGGCTGCGGCGCTGAACTGTGAGTCCGCAGCGGGAGGGGATGGATGGTGGGTTGAGTTCTGTGAGGGGGAGAGAAAGGACACCAGAGAGCAGGAGGCGCCTGTGCCTGCCAGTGCGGGAGTGGGGGAGAGGGTTGGAGGCTGTGGGGAGGCTCGAGCGCACGCTAATGGGAGTGCAAGTAGCAAGGTCCGCCGCCACCTCGGCTGGGCATGAGTGTGCTTCGGAGGGTGGGGGAGTATGAGGTGGATGCGAGGGAGAGGGAAGTAATGTGGCTGGGAGTGACTGTGGGGGCCCCTGGGGTGAGTGGGGCTGATTCACAGTGTGTGTGAGTGGGCTTGTGTCCGTGTCTGCTACAGGGTAGGCAATTTTGTAGGGTCGTGTATGTGGGGCTGCGTGTCACACCATGGGTGTCTGCCTCTGTCAGAGTTTGTGTCTCAGGCTGTAGATGTTTGTGGGCTGTGTAAGTGGGGCTGGGTCACACCGCGAGTGTGTGTGTGTGTGTGTGTGTGTGTGTGTGTGTGTGTGTCTCTGACTCTGCTTTTTTGTGCCCAAGGCTGTGGCTTTTTGTTAGACTGGGCAAGGGTGGCTGGGTCTGACTGGTGAGTTTTTGGGTATCTGTGTCAGTATGGTTGCAACTGCATATCATTGTGTGTCTGAATTCGTGTATCTGGCGTTTTGTCTGTGTGAAGGTGTGAGTTTGTGTGCATGTGGCTGAGTCTGTCCCTGTGGGAGTATTATGTGTGTAGCTGACTGTGTGATTGTATGAGTTTCTGTGAATCTTTGTGAGTCATGAATTCTATTCCAGCTGTATGAGTGTGGACAGGTATGATTGTGTGTGACTGTGTCTGAGTGTCTATGTGAGTATGGTGGGGTCTGGTTGTGTCTGTAGTGTGCCTGTGCCTGACAATGTGAGTTTGTGTGTACCTTAGGATGTGTCTATGTGATTATGTGAGTTTGTATTTGATTGTGTGTTTGTATCTGAATTTGTGCGTTTGTGTATGAGTCGTGATTGTATGGCTTCGTGTGTATTTGAGGCTGTGTCCGTGTCATTGAATACGTTTGAGTCCATCTGTTTGCGTTTGTGTGAATCTGAGTGTGTGTCTCTGTGGTTGGGTGAGTGTGTATCCAACTTTGTAAGTTTGCATGTATCTGAGTCCCCGTGTGATCATTTATCTGGGTCTGTGTGAGTCTGTGTGTATCTCAGTGTGTATCTGTATGATTTGTATCTGAGTGTGTGAGTTTGTGTATATCTGAGGTTGTGCCTGTGTGAGTTTTCATGTAACCGTGCCTATGTGACTGTGTGTGTATCTGAAGCTGTGTTTGTGTGTATTGAGTCTGTGTGTATTTGAGTTTATATCTGTGTGATTGTATCTGTGTGTGACTGTGCAAGTTTGTGTGTATCGAAGTCTGTGCCTGTGTCAGCGTGTGCCCGAGTGTGTCTCTCTGATTTGGTTCTGGTTGGCAGTGCCTGGGTGTTAGTGTGGCAGTGCGGGACTACGAACAAGTGTGCACATTGGCGCGTGTGTTAGTGTGGGTGTGTGTAGCAGCTGCGTGTCCGTGAGCGTACCACTGCGCCAGTTCACTCGCGCGCTCCTTGGCCCATGTGGTCCCGGTGTACCTTGTTGAGCCCTCCCGGCGCGGACGCGGATGACCATTACTGCCCAAGCCGCCCCGCCCCGCCTAGCCTGCACGCGGCCGGCGTTGAAGCGGCGCCGGGACCCTGCACTGGAGGTGTCTGGTGGCGGCGGCCGGGTCGGGCTCCCGCGCACAGGCGGGTCGCTAATAGGCCGAGTGGCCGAGGCGCAGAGCGCGTGCGGGGCGAAGGCCGTTGACACCTTTGAGTAGCGCCTGAGACCCGCCCAGCGGAGCGCCTGAGACCCCGAGCCAGACTGAAGATCTAGGGTCCCTCCGGGGGTAGCCGGCAGCTCTCGGGGCGTTTCTTAGTCGCAGGGCGACTCCTGAGGCATGGATTTCTCCAGCCACTGAGAGAGAAGGGGAAGGAGGGGGTGGGGCCGGCCTAGAGGAGTAGACCGCGGGGACACCCTCCTGGACGGGCCTGGGGGCGCAGGTCCGGAGGGCTTTAGGGGGCAGGTGGGCCAGGCCTTGGTGCATACTAGTCTGTAGGATGAGGCCAGGGATGTCGAGGAGGGTTCCAGGACGTTGAGGGGTCAGTTGGGGGCCAAGGAGTTCAGTTACGGCCTTTATCTGTTGAGGGAGAGGAGAATGATTTTATGCCGTAGCCCTGAGGGCAGTTTAAGGGCACGAGGCTTCAGGGTACCCTTCAGGAGGCGTTTTTGGGGTCTGTGAGACCGTGGATGAGGATACATGTATAAGGAGACCGCTTGGAAAATGGTTAGAAAAGGGTCAGAGTAGGGGTAGGGGAGCTCAAGTGAGTGCGCGTTGGGTGGAAGCCTGGGGGCTCATGGGCAGTAAGCCTGAGGGCACGCATTTTCAAGGGTGGTAGCTCTGTGTGGCGGGGTCCCCACAGGGAGGCCAAGGCTGAGTGAGAGGGGGTCTGCGCCGACAGGAGGGTGACTCGGAGTTTCCGGGTGTGAGTCTGCAGATGTGTGCATGTCCCCGTGTGTGTATGCATGTCACGCTTGAATGTGTGTACAAGCTGGGTCTCAATACCTACAGATAGGCATGTCAGCCTGAGTGAATGGGTTTCTCGGAGCGTCCCTGGAATGTGTGTCTGCATTGTGTTTGTACCTATATGCCAGGGTGTCCTCAGCGTTTATCTGAAAATGTATATGTGTACATGTTTGTGTATTTGTGTGTATGCATACCTGGGTGTCCCCGGTGTTTGAAGGTGTGTGTGTGTATCTGCATGTTTGTGGTGGGACCTGCAGATGGGTCTTTGTGTTTCTAAGAAGACCTGTGAGGCCAAGGTGAAGGGGGTGTCTCGGAGTTTCCAGGGGTGTGTGTCGACCAGTAGGAGTGGAAGGGTGTCATTGCCCGAGTGTGTGTGTGTGTGTGTGTGTGTGTGTGTGTGCGCGCGCGCGCGTAGGGGCTACGTGTCCAAGAGCGTACCCCAGCTCCCATTCACTCACGCGCTCCTTGGCACCGCCCCGCCTGGCCCCGCCCAGCCTGCTAGCCGGGACCCCGCACCTGGGAGAGCCGCGAGAACCGGCGCCCTTGCGCAGACAAGGCGCTAATGGGCCCCCCCACCCCGAGCGGCGGAGGCGCCGCGCAGGCGGGAGGGCGCTGAGCGCACGAGGGGAGACCGGCAGCGGCGCCTCTGCGGAGCGCCTGAGACCAGGGCAGCGCAGCTCCTGAGACCCCGAGCCGGGTTGAGGATGGAGATCGTCCTTGAGGGCGGCTAGCAGTTACCCAGGCGTTTCTGAGCTGCGGGGCGACTGACTCCGGGGGCGTGGATTTCTCAGGCCACCGAGAGGGGAGGGAACGGAGGGAGTGGCGCTGGCCGGGAGGGGAGGACGGCGGGGGCGTCCTTCAGGACGGGCCTGGGGACCTGAGTCTGGGTCCGGCTGGCTTTAGGTTGCAGGAGGCCAGGACTTGGCGCATGCTAGTCTAATGGGGGATGTAAGGGACGTCCAGGAGGGTTCCAGGACGTTTGAGGCGTCAGCTGGGGGTCAACGGAGTCAGTTGATCTTGCTAGGGCAGAGTAGAATGATTTTGGGGGGATCCCTGAGGGCAGTTTTGGGGGTGTGGGGCTTCAGGGCACCCCTCAGGAGGCGTTTTTTGGGGGGTCTCCGAGACTGTGGATGAAGAAAAGGGCTGGGGTGGGGGGGACCTCAAGTGAGTCTGTGCGTGGGCCGGGAGCCTGGGAACATGCATCTCGGAGAGTGGATAGCTTTGCGTGGGCGGGTCCCCGCGGAGGCCGAGGCGAGTGAGAGGATGTCTGCGCATCAAGGAGGGTGACTCGGAGTTTGGGGTGTGGATAGGCGGGCGCAGAGCAGGTGCGGGAGAGAGTCACTTTGGCACTTCTTGCAGCGCCTGAGACCTCAAGCCAGACTGAAGACCCGGGGGTCGCTCCGAGGGCGAGGGCGTCTGGCAGTCCTTGTTTCTGAGCCGCATGCGACTCAGGACATGTGGATTTCTCAGGTCACAGAGAGGAGAGGGGACTGGAAGAGATAGAGGGGGGTTGGGGCCAGCCCGGAGGAGAGGACGTCGGGAATGCCATCCAGGACAGGCCTGGGGCCCCGGGTTTGGTTCTGGAGGACTTTGGTGGGCAGGAGGGCCAAACCTTGGTGCATGCTAGTCTGATAGGGGTGGAGGGGTGGGGACTTCAGGGAGGGCTTGGACATTAGAAGAGTCAGGTGGGAGTTAATGGGGTCCGCTACCGACTTGATCAGCGGGGGCAGAAGAGAATGATTTTGGAGGGGAGCCCTGGGGCAGTTTGAGGGGCATAGGGCTTTGAGGTACCCTTCAGGATGTGTTTTTGGGGTCTACGAGACCGTGGATGAAGATACACAGATAAGGAGGGCCCTTGGAAAATAGTTAGAAAAGGGCCGGTTCACATCCCTGAGGGGAGAGGGCGTGGGGTGGGGGACTGTTTAACTACAGTGGAAGGATCTCCAAGGCGAGGCCTAGGCTGAGTGAGACATGGTCTGTGGGTCTGGGAGGGTGACTCTGAGTTTCAGGGTGTGCATCTGCAGACACATTCGTGTTCCTGAGTGTGTGTGTGCAAGTCCATGCTTGCATGTGTGTGTAGGAGGGCCTCAGTACCAACATATAGGCCTGTCAGCCTGAATGGGTTGGGGGGCAGTGTGTAGTTCTCAGCGTTTCTCTGGATTGTATGTCTGCAAATGCGTTTGTGCCTGTATGTCCGGGTGTCCTTGGTGTTTATC
Organism: Trichechus manatus latirostris; assembly: GCF_000243295.1. Taxonomy (NCBI): domain Eukaryota; kingdom Metazoa; phylum Chordata; class Mammalia; order Sirenia; family Trichechidae; genus Trichechus; species Trichechus manatus. Next base: position 4,754,342 of record NW_004444112.1, read on the forward strand.
TGAAAATGTGTGTTTGTGTAGACGTGTCCTGGGTCTGGGTCTGAGGACTTTAGATGTCAGAACTTGGTTCATGATAGTCTGCTGGGTGAGGCAATGGGCCCCCTGGGAGGGCTACAGGACATTGAGGATCAGTTTGGGGCTAATGAGGTCAGCTACTGACTTGATCTGCTGAGGCAGAGTAGAATGATTTTTTGAGGGATCCCTGAGGGTCGTTTGGGGTATGTGGGCCTTGAGGTACCCCTCAAGCTGTGCTTTTCGGGTCTGCGAGACCATGGATGAAGATACTTGGATAATGAGACTACTTGGAAAATGGTTAGAGAAGGGCTGGGGTGGGAGTAGGGGAGCTCAAGTGAGTCTGAGTGGGGGGCAGAGAGCCTGGGGGCTGCACATCTTGGAGAGGGGCTATGGATGGGTCCCCAGGGTGATGCTGAGGCCAAGCCAGAGGGGGTCTGCATGTCGGGGAGGGTGAGTCTTAGTTTCAGGGGGATCATCTGCAGATGCGTTTCTGCATCTGTTTGTCCCCAAGTTTGTGTGTGTGCATGGGCATGCTTGCATGTGTGTACGGGGGGTAGATCTCAGTACCTACAAATAGGCCTGTCAGCCTGTGTGGATCGGGGTGATGCTCAGTGTTTCTCTGGAGTGTGTTTCGGCAGGTGTGTTTGTGACTGTATGTGCTGGTGTCCTCAGTGTTTATCTGAATGTGTGTATGTGTCTACATGTGTCCTGGGTCTGAGTCCGAGGGCTTTAGGGGTCAGGCTTTGGTTTATGCTAGTCCAGTGAAGAAGGCAGGGCTCCAGGATGTTTGAGGGGTCAGTTTGGGGCTGAGAAGATCAAGTACCGACTTGATTTTCTGGGGCAGAGTAGAATGATTTTTGTGGGTCCCTGAGGGCAGTTTTGGGACGTGGGGCTTCGGGGCACCCCTCAGGAGCATTTGTGGGGCCTGTAAGACCATGGATGAAGATATGTGGATAAGGAGACCACTTGGAAAAGGGCCAGGATAGGGATAGGGAACCTCAAGTGAGTCTGCGTGGAACAGGGAGCCTGGGGGCGTGCATCTTAGAGGGAATGTAGCCCTGTGGGAGGCCAAGGCCGAGTTTGTACAGCCAGGAAGATGGCTGTGAGTTTCGGGTTGTGCATCCACACAAATGCATACGTGTCCCTCAGTGCGTGTGTGCATGTGCAGGCTTGCATGTGTATGCAGTGTGCAGGGTGGGGATGTCTTGGTACTTACAAATAGGCCTGGCAGCCTGAGTAAGGGTGGGGGATTTCTCAGAGCATCCCTGGAGAGTGTGTCTGCAAGTGTGTTTGTGCTGATATGTCTGGGTGTCCTCAGTGTTTATCTGAAAATGTGTTTGTGTTTGAAGCTGTGTATGTATCTGCATGTTTGAGATGGGGTCTGCAGATGGGTCTCTTTGTTTCTAAGAAGGCCTTTGAGGCTGAGGGTAGGGGGGGTCTTTGAGTTTCCAGGGGTGTGTGTCCACCAGGGGAAGTGTGAGGGTGTCATTGCCTGTGTGTATATGTGTGTTTTCGTGGGAGGTCTGTGAGTTGTGTATTTGAGCCTGCCAGTGAGTCTGTGTATCTGTGTCCATCTATCTGACTGTGTCTATGGGTCTCACCTTGTGTTTCCAAGTTTTCAGGAGTTTGTGTGTTTTGCATTGTGTGTGTGTGTGTGTGACCGCATGCCTGGGGGCTCACTGTGTGTCTCATGATCCTGCCAGGTCCCAGCCCTTGTCCCTCCAGCTACCATGATCTGGGTGGCAGACCCTGAGGCTCAGGGGCTCCGTCCTGTTTGGTTCTCCTGCTACTGTGATTCGCTTGCACAAGAGTGGAAGGCCTGGGGTGTGGGGTGCTGCGGAGGGAGACCGAAGTCCCAGGCCACAGAGACAGACAGGGACCGTGATGCCGGGAAGCTGGGGGCTGAACAGGAGGTGGAGTAAAGGACCTTCTGACCCTCGCCCCCTAAGAACAATAAACGTGTGCCCATACATCATGGCAGGCCCCATTTTGTTGTTGTTGTTTGTTTATTGTAAAAATATAAAGAACCCACCATTTGCCAATTTGACATTTTTTATGTGTACAATTCAGTAAAGCCAATTACATCAATCATGTTTTGCAACCATCACCAATATCTGTTGTCAAATATTCCCTTCCCATAAGCAAAAACTCAGTGCTGCCTAAATAATGACTCTCTTCTTTCCCCATCCCTCTCGCCCCTGGTGAACACTATTAAACGATAATGTCTATACACTTGCCTTGTTTACTTATTTGTCCTTTTCCAGCTGACTTAATTTGCTCAGCATGATGTTTTCAGGTTCATCCACATTGTGGCATGCATCAGACTCTTTATAGCAGGCACTGTTTTAATCACTTGATGTACATGTAATCATTTAATCCTCATATTTAATGGTTTATTGTCCTCGTTTTTACAGAGGGGTACCTTAAGGTGCTGGGAGGTTAAATGACCCCCAAATATAAGATTATCAGATAAAATACAGGACACCCACTTCAATTTTCAAATTTATTTTAATTGGGGTAAATATATGTGTAACAAAACATTCCCCATTTCTACCTTGTTCACATGCACAATTTAGTGACACCTAAGTGAAGGAGCCCTGGTGGTGCAGTGATTAAACGCTTGGCTGTTAACCCAAAGGTCAGCAGTTCAAACCCACCAGCCACTCCGTGGGATAAAAGACCTGGCGATCTGCTTCTGTAAAGATTACAGCCTTGGAAACCCTAGGGGGCAGTTTTCCTCTGTCCTATAGGGTCCCTATGAGTCGAAATCAACTAGACTTTGCTTTTGGAATTATGATCAAGCCCACTTAAATTTGAATTTTCAGACTAATGGTGACTATCTTTTTAGTTTAAGTATGCCCCACATATTGCCTGGGGCATACCTATACTTAAAAATAATTTAGTAAAATCAATAAACAGTAATTTTAAAATATAAGTATGTTCTGTGCAGTATCTGGGACATACTTATACTAAAAAATATTTGTTGTTTATCTGAAATTCAGATCTTACTGTGTGTCCTGTGTTTTTATTTGCTGAATCTGGCAACCCCTAAGGTCACCCAGCTAGTGAGAGCAGGCTGGGACCTCCTTACCCCTCAGACTGCCCACAGTCCATGCCTCACTGGGGTGCCCTTCTGCCCCCCAAGTGCTGGGGCAGAGGTCGGAGGTTGTAGTCCCAGGAAGCCCACATCCAAGCCTCCCTATTAACCATTGTTGCTCCAGTGAGTGCTGTGTTTGAGGACTCACATGGACTGGCTCGCCTCATAGCACCCCCATTTTACAGTTGAGGACACCAAGGCTCAGAGAAGTGGAGACATTTGCTTGAAGGGGTGGAGCTGGGATTTGAACCTAGGTAGTCTAGTTTAGGAGTTTCAGGGTCTTGGGTCTGAGCCGCTATGCCTTGTAGCTTTAGGACAGGGCCAAAAAGACCGAAGAGGCTAATACTCATGAGGAGCTTTGTTTATTGAGCACTTGCTGTGTGCCAGGCACCAGAGGCCAATTTAACACAGAGTTAACAGAACTTCAGCTTCAGGGCTTTTCACTTACCCAGACCCCTTCCAAGGCCCTGCCTGGGCCCAGCAATACACTGTAGATACTATTATGTAATCATTTTAAAAACATATATATATATATATGTATACACACACACATATACATATACACATGCCACAGGCATGTGACTGTGTGCCTAGAGGGTCACTGTGTGTCTCACAATCCTGCAGGACCCAACCCCTGTCCCTCAACCACTCTGACCCAGGTGGCAGACCCTTTGAGGTTCTGGGGCTCCATCCTATTTAATTCCCCTGCTACCGCGATTTGCTTGCATGTGGGAGGTGTGTATGTATATAAGCCCCGGGATGGTACAAATGGTTAACAGGCATGGCTGCTAACTGAAAGGTTGCATCTATTCAAGTACACCCAGAGGCTCCATGGGAGAAAGACCAGGCGATCTGCTTCCTTAAAGATTACAGCCAAGAAAACCCTATGCAGCTCAATTCTACTGTGTAATGCATGAGGTCGCCATGAGTTGAAATCCACTCAACGGCAGTGGGTTTAGTTTTTTTATTTTTTTTTTAAATGCATTTGCCTATTCAATTGCCAGGCAATTTTGTATTCATATTTTTCTGGTATTTTTCTTAGTAAGGGACCCCTCTAAGCCCCAGCTTCCACAAGACCTGACCCTGCCTTTGCCAGGTGATGCCAGCAGCTCTCCATTTACCATCTAATTGATCTTTGAAGCAACTCTGGGAAGGAGACTGAAAGGTTGGTGGTTCGAATCTACCCAGAGGTACGTCCAAAGAAAGACCTGGTGATCTACGGCCATTTCCCAGTTCTACTCTGCACACGTGGGGTTGCTATGAGTTGGAATCAACTTGGCAGCAACTGGTTTGGATTTTGGTTTGGCTGTTCTTGGGGTGGGAGGAGACGGGGGGCACCAGGGATGGAACCTCATACTCGACCCAGCCAGTATTTATGCCACAGGAATGGGTCCTGGCACCACCTTACTTGGAACCTGCAGAGTGTCTCATGGAGCTAGAAGCAATGGGGGGTCCTCATTGTGGTTTAGAGTCTTCACCTGGTGGGGTCATCCTGGTGGGAGATGATGGTGGCCTGGCCTGAGGAGGTGGCGGTGGACATGGGCAGGAGTGGATATGAGAGGTTCAGCCCCTGGGTCCTCTTGGTGGCTTGGCTAGCCAAAGAAGGGTTGCTGGACTTGTTGTGATGCTTCTTTTTATTATTATTATTACTTTTTTTCTTGTCATGCAGGAGTTTATCTTCTATATCAGCGAAACAACACCTAACTATGTGAAATATAGAACAATAACTCAAGATTTAAATTTTGCACCCAGGTGGAAGAAAATATTCAGCAAAAAGCGACCTGAAAAATTACCTAGTCTCTATCAGACCAGTAAGTCTGCCTTTTTTGTGAATTTGAATTTTGTGTGTGTGTATATATATATTTTTTTATTGTACTTCAGATGAAGTTTTACAGAACAAACTAGCTTCTCATTAAACAGTTAGTACACAAATTGTTTTATGATATTGGTTAACAACCCCGCGACCTGTCAACACTCTCCCTTCTTGACCTTGAGTTCCCTATTACCAGATTTCCTGTCCCCTCCTGCATTCTAGTCCTTGCCCCTGGGCTGGTGTTCCCCTTTAGTCTCGTTTTGTTTTATGGGGCTGTCTAATCTTTGGATGAAAGGTGCAGCTCAGGAATGACCTCATTACTGAGCTAAAAGGGTGTCTGCGGGCCATACTCTTCGGGGTTTCTCCAGTCTCTGTCAATCCAGTAAGTCTGGTCGTTTTTTGTGAGTTAGAATTTCGTTCTATGTTTTTCTCCAACTCTGATCACATTTTTCTCTATTGTGAGCCTGTCAGAGCAGTCAGTGGTGGTAGCCGGGCACCATCTAGTGGTGCTGGACTCAGTCTGGTGGAGGCCGTGGTGGTTGTGGTCCATCAGTCCTTTGGACTAATTTTTCCCTCGTGTCTTTAGTTTTCTTCATTCTCCCTTCCTCCCAAATGGGTGAGACCAGTCAGTATTTTAGATGGCTGCTCACAGGCTTTTAGGACCCCAGAAGCTACTCACCAAAGTAGAATGTAGAACATTTTCTTTATAAACTATGTTGTGCCTACTGAGATAGATGTTCCCCAAGACCATGGCCCCCACAGCCCTCAGCTCAGTCTTTTTATTATTTTTTAAAAATTATCTTTTATTTTTTTAAATAATTTTATTGTGCTGTAGGTGAAAGTTTGTAGTGCAAGTTAGTTTCTCATTCAAAAATTTATACACAAATTGTTTTGTGACATTGTTTGCAATCCCCACAATGTGACAGCTCTCTCCCCGCTTTCCACCCCAGGTTCCCCATGTCCATTTGTCCAGTTTTCCTGTCCCTTCCTTCCTTCTCGTCTTGTTTTTGGGCAGGAGTTGCCCATTTGAGCTCATATATTTGGTTGAACTAAAAAGCATGTTCCTTACGTGTGTTGTTACTTGTTTTATAGGCCTGTTTAATTTTTATCTGAAAAGTAGGCTTTCGGAGTGGCTTCACTTCTGAGTTAGCAGGGTGTCCAGGGGCCATATTCTCAGGGGTTCCTCCAGTCTCTGTCAGACCAGTAAATCTGGTCTTCTTTTTGTGAATTTGAATTTTGTTCTACATTTTTCTCCTACTCGGTTCAGGACTCTCTATTATGATCCCTGTTAGAGCGGTTGTTCGTAGTAGCTGGACACCATCTAGTTCTTCTGGGCTCAAGCTGGTGGATACTGTGGTTCATGTGGTCCTTTAGTTCTTTGAGCTAATATTTTCCTTATGTCTTTGGTTTTCTTCATTCTCCTTTGCTCTGGACAGGATGGGACTAATAGATGTATCTTAGATGGCCACGGGCAGGCTTTCAAGACCCCAGATGCTATTCACCAAAGTAGGATGTAGAACATTTTCTTTATGAACTATGTTTTGACAATTGACCTAGATGTTCCCCTAGACTATGGTCCCCAGACCTTAACCCAAGCAACTCGGTCCCTTGAGATGTTTGGATGTGTCTAGGAAACTTCTATGACTTTGCCTTGGTCAAGTTATGCTGACTTCCCCTGTATTGTGTGTTGTCTTTCCCTTCACCAAAGTTGACACTTTTCTACTATCTAGTTAGTGGTTTCCCCTCCCCACCCCTTCCCTCCCTGGTAACCATCTGTCTTAGTTATCTAGTGCTGCTATAACAGAAATATCACAACTGGATGGCTTTAACAAAGAGAAATTTATTCTCTCACAGTTTAGTAGGCTACTAGTCCAAATTCAGGTCGTCAGCTCCAGGGGAAGGCTTTCTCTCTCTTTCGGGTCTGGAGGAAGGTCCTTGTCATCAATCTGTTCTGGTCGAGGAGCTTCTCGTCGCCTATCCCAACCACCTCATTAACATCATAGAGGTAGGATTTACAACATATAGGAAAATCACATCAGCTGACAAAATGGTGGACAATCACACAATACTGGGAGTCATGGCCTAGCCAAATTGATACACATATTTTTGGGGGACACAATTCAATCCATGACACCATCAAAGATTGTTTTTTACTGTGTCTAAACCTTTTCTTGAGTTTTTATAATAGTGGTCTCATACAGTATTTGTTCTTTTGTGATTGACTTAGTTCAGTCAGCATAGTGCCCTCCAGATTCATCCAGGTTGTGAGATGTTTCATGGATTCATCATTGTTCTTTATTGTTGCATAGTATCCCATTGTGTGTACGTACCATAATTTGTTTATCTATTCATCTGTTGATGGGTACTTAGTTTGTTTCCATCTTTTTGCTATTGTGAATATTGCTGAAATGAACATGGATGTGCATGTCTATTTGTGTGATGGCTCTTGTTTCTCTAGGATATATTCCTAGGAGTGTTATTGCTGGATCGTATGGTATTTTTATTTCTAGCTTTTTTTTTTATCGTTTTCCATAGTGGTTGTACTATTTTACATTCCCACCAGCAGTGGGCGTTCCAATCTCCTTGCTACCTCTCCAGCATTTATTATTTTCTGTTTTTTTTTAATTAGTGCCAGTATTGTTGGGGTGAGATAGTATCTCATTGTAGTTTTGATTTGCATTTCTCTAATGGTTAATGATGGAGAGCATTTCTTCATGTGTCTGTTAGCCGCCCGAATGTCTTCTTTGGTGAAGTATCTGTTCATATCCTTTGCCCATTTTTTAATTGGATTATTTGTCTTTCGTTGTTGAGGTGTTGAAGAATTTTGTAGATTTTAGAGAGCAGACCCTTGTCAGATAAATCATAGCCAAAATTTTTTTCCCCAGTCTGTAGGTTCTCTTTTTACTCTTTTGGTGAAGTCTTTTGATGAATGTGTTTAATTTTTAGGAACTCCCAGTTATCAGGTTTATCTTCTGGTTTTTGTGCATTGTTAGTTATGGTTTGTATTGTATTTTTTTAAACTTTTATTTTGAAATCATTATAGATTCACAGTACGTCGAAGAAATAGTCCAGAGAGGTCCCTGTTGACCTTCGGGATGTGATTTAATGCGTGTCTGATGACACAAACTCTTAGGAGCCAGAACTGACCACCCCTTGCCTCTTACCTGTTTTGTACCCTTGAGCAAGAGCCTTAACCTCTCTGTGCATGGTTTCCCCATCTGTAAGTGGGACGATAATAGAGTTGCTATGAAAAATTAAATGAGATAATACGTGCAAAGTACTTAGAAGAGTTATTGTTGTTGGGTGCTGTCTAGTTGATTCTGACTCATAACAACCTCTTGTGGCAGAGTAGAACTGCTTCACGGGGTTTCCTAGGCTGTAATCTTTACAGAAGGCACCCTGATGGCACAACGGTTAAGCTCTTGGCTACTAACCAAAAGATTGGTGGTTCCACCCCACCAGTGCCTCCACAGGAGAAAAAACCTGGCGATCTACTCCTGTAAAGATTGCAATATAAGAAACCCTATGGGGCAGTTTTACTCTGTCATATAGTGTTGCTATGAGTTGGAATCCTCTTGACGGCACACAACAACAACAGCAATAACAACAGCAGTCTTTATGGGAGCAGATCACCAGGTCTTTTGTCCTGAAGAGCCACTGAGTGGGTTCAAACCACCAACCTTTCTGTTAGCAGCCAAGTGTTTAACCATTGCGCCACCAGGGCTCCTTATTAGAAGAGTACTTCTTGGCATATGGTAAGCACTCAATACTTGTTTGATCTTGTCAATTGTTTCATTATTAATTTTTTATTATTATTGAGTTTCCCACCCCTCAGAGGGCAGGAAGCCTTCATGACTCCTTCCTCTTTCTCCAGCTCTGTTTTCTCAGAACTCTTCTTACCCACCAAACAAGCTCTCCAAAAAGAAGGGGAGAATGCCGGCCAGACTCCTGCCAGCCTGGAGCAAGGTAAGCCTGCTGCCTTCTCCCTTTGGCCAGAGGCTACTTCCATTCTGGGACTATAGGCAGCTCGACCATTTTCTCTGCCTAGCAGAGTCCCTGCCGTGTCTGGGTGCTCGTTGCATCCCTAAAGACATGAGCTCATCTTTTGGGGGGAGATATCTTCCCTTGGGATGCTGCCCTCTTTCTTGTTTCCGTCCCTTTCCTAATTCTGGCCTCTGATCAAATGTCCCCTCCTCCAAGAAGCCTCCTGTGGTCATCCCCACCCCATCACGCTCTATCCCCTTACCTTACTTCATTTTCTTCATAGTAATTATTGCTACCTGACAACACATTATTTGTTTATTTGCTTATCATCTGTCTCCCCTACAAGATTGTAAGTTCTGTGAGGGCAGGAACCTTGTCTATTTGTTCTTTGAAGTGTCCCAGTGCCTAGAACAGTGTGTGCTGAATGACTGCTATTGTTATGTGCTGTCGAGTCTATTCCGATGAATGGTACACACATTAAACACATAGATTGAATTAATGAAAGACTGGATTAGTGAAAATTTTCCCAGCCTTTGTGTTTTACGACATTGATATATATGTATTTTTTATTGTACTTCAGGTGAAGGCTTACAGAACAAATAGTTTCTCATAAAACAGTAGTACATATATTGTTTTATGACATTGGTTAACATGTCAACCCTCTCCCTTCTCGACCTTTTTTTTTGTTGAAAATATACATAGCCAAAGATACACCATTTCAAAAATTTCTACATACACAATTCAGTGACATTGACTTCGCTCTTCCAATTGTGCTGCTATTCTCACTTTAGATGAAGACTTACAGAACAGAATAGTGTCTCATTTAACATTTAGTATACATGTTGCTCTATGACAATGGTTAACAACCTCACAACACATCAACACTATCCTTACTCAACCTTGGGTTCCCTATCACCAGCTTTCCTGTCCCCTTCTGCCTTCTGGCC